>NW_012109808.1:5647301-5792328 GCF_000951045.1 Mandrillus leucophaeus | reverse complement strand
AAAAAAAAAGCAGGAAATCCTGTCATTTGCAACAACATGGATAAACCTGAAGGATATTAAGAAAAATAAGCCAGAGACAGAAGGACCAACACTGCATAATTTCTCTGATAAGTGGAATCTAAAAAAGTTGAACTCCTGAAAGTAAAAACTAGAATGGTGGTTACCAACAACTGATGGACTGAGAGGGTTGCGGAGATGTTGATCAAAAGAAACAAAAATTTAAATAGGAGTAATAATTTCAAGAAATCTGTTGTACAATGTGGTAACTATAGTTAATAACAATGCATTGTATCACCTTAAAAAGTGCTAAGAAAGAAGAGTCTAAGTGTTCTCCCTACAAAAAGCATGTGAGGTAATACATATGTTAATTAGTTTGATTTAGCTAGTCTGCATTGCATACATATTTCAAAACAATATGTTGTACATTATAAATATATACAACTTTTATTTGTTAATTTCAAAGAAATGGTAAAGAAAAAAAAAATTAGGTTTCTGAGTATTATGGCTGAAGAACCAGGAATGTTCAACTTGCTCCTTAGTGTAGTCACTGCTTCAGTCTGTGAGTTTCTACTGGAAGTCTGACACACCAAACATAAAAATCAGAAAGCACTGCTAAATTTGTTTCTAAGATAACGATCTATAATCGAGGTAACTGTGTAATACATTATCCAAACTAGGATACCCAAACTGAGAGTAAAACAGAGCACTAAAATAACTAAAATTACATACTTTGAAGTATTCGTATTTTTAAAAAACTATGTAACAATCTACCTTATGGTAAATTTTAAAAAGTTTTCTTCTAGTAGTATCTGAATATTAAACACTTAAGGGGAATTATTATTCTTGTTATATATCCATTTCATTAAAAATTTCTTGATTCTTATCTACATTAATACTATTCTTTTGTATTTTAATAAAATATTATTTTTCAAATTCCCCCAAAAATTTACCTTTAGCAAAATAAACGGATAGAATAAATCTAACATGCAGAAAATGGCTCATGAAAAATATGCAAAAGTATTGTCAAAAGCAATACACGAATATGTATAAGTATATGCAAAAATATATTTAACAAACAGAAAAATATTATGCTTATGGGAAAGAGAGAATCAAAATTCAAGAGACGTTAATGTTTCCAAACTGATTTAAGACTCTAAAATTTCAATACAAATTCCAACAGAGATCTTCACAAAACTTGGCACAAGGAAATTCCACCATATATTTGGAAGAGTAAACGGGCCATTAAGAACCAATATACTGTTTATTTATTATTATTATGATAGTTATTATTATTATTATTATTTTGAGACGGAGTCTCACTCTATCGCCCAGGCTGGAGTGCAGTGCCACAATCTTGGCTCCCTGCAACCTCCGCCTGCCGGATTCAAGCGATTCACCTACCTCAGTCTCCCGAGCAGCTGGGATTACAGGTGCCCACCACCATGCCAAGCTAATTTGTTGTTATTGTTGTATTTTTTAGTAAAGATGGGCTCTCACCTTGTTGGCCAGGCTGGTTTCAATCTCCTGACCTCAAGCGAACTGCCCACCTCGGCCTCCCAAAGTGCTAGGATTCTGGATGTAAGCCACCGCGCCCGGTCCCGATATGCTTTTTAAAACAAACAAGCAGACAAACAAACAAACAAAGAAACCACATGAGAGGACTTGGACAATTACTTGCAAAACACCTTACAAAACCATGATAATACAGCGTCTCTGTGTAATCGCCGGCTTTCCTCAGGCCTGTGCCTATGTCTGAAGACAACCGGCAATTAACAGAAAAAGGAGTCTAGGAACAGAACCTAAATGGACGGAAATTCATAACGACTACAGCAGCACAGTCAAATGATGGAAATCATAGTGGTTAGATAACTAGTGTTTCACGAGGGGAAATTATGCTATATACTGTTTCAACAAAAAGATCACACACTTAATGATTAAAGCCAAGTTTTATAGCATACTTACCAGGAGCCAGGAGTTGTGCTAATCCATTTATCTATTTTAATTTCTAAATTTATCCTTTGGTTTAGCTACTATTTTCGTTCCCATTTAAAACATTAGAAGAGTACCCAGAGAAAGCTCAGGTGTGTCAGAACCGGGATCAAAACGTTGACTCTCCTCTTCCAAACTCATGTATTCAAACTCCTGGCTGGGTTTAATTTTTTTTCCATCAAGGAACATTAATAATAACAACCAAACCAAACCAACCAGACCAAAGCAACAAATGCATTATAATGCGAGGATATTTCAAAATAAATACAAACTTCAACGTCAGCATGATCAGAATTTAAATTAAATGCAAACACTAATGGATATTATAAGGTGAAGTAGTATGGGAAACCAGTAAGATAAGGAACAGTTTATTTTAAAAAAAATGCTAATTTTTAAAAGATCTCATAAACACACGAGTCACATTAAAAGGAAATTTAATAACATCTCATTAAAGACTTGCATTTTATTGAGATCTATATAGCCTCTTATTAATAAATGGGTAAAGTCTAAATGCATAGATTTTAATATTGGGAGACTTGCAAAAAGAAACTAACAATACAAAAGCTACCAAAAAATAAATCCTACTTTATTGCAAAGGAAAATTGGCTGAATTTTGGCTTTTATCTTATAAGCAAACTTTTCTCAGAGAAACTTTGTAAACCTTGTTTGTTGTAAGAGACTGGTAATAGCAAAACCTGGAAAATGTTACCTATTATTAGGTCGAACTGTTGTATTTACCTCTTATCCTTATATCACTGCCAGAATAGTCTGTCAGTGTTTCCATTTTATTTAGAAATCAGCCACATCACTTTGCTTTGGGCTAAAACCTGGCATGTGAGTCTAAAGTCAGTTTTCTTTTTCCTTAAATAAATTTTGAAATACTTTCAGCTAAGCCATTTTAGTTAGAATAGAACATAAATAAATGTAACTGGCTCCAGATGCTTTTGGTGCCCACGGAGAAACAACAGAAAATCTATGTTTCTTAAAAAGTAAAAAATAAATCTGAAAGCCATGACCAATGTGTGCCCTTACTCCACATGAACCGGATGTCTTAACTCAAATTTGTGCTCAACTTTAAATTATTCAGAGACTACATGAAATTCAGTTCTCTCCGTACATTTATAGCAACTCAAAATCTTTAGATACTTTATGTAACATTTATTTAATTCATGATTTTAAATAAAATCTATATACCAAGAATACTTGAATTTGAGTAATGCAGCATTACATATGCATAAAATTGGAAGATCCGAAAGCCATCCTTTGCCTAATAAATCTGGTAAAGATTAGTCCCATCCTCCACGCTTTCAAATATATCATAGAACCATTGCTCTGTGTTGACTCAGCCTTGGAGAAAGGCGCCCAGCAGGTTGGCAGGATAAAAGCTGTCCTGTTTATTCAACAATGTGCCTCCGTAGGGTGTTCAGTGGTAATCAGACTGGCAGGCCTTACATGGTGCATAAATATTTCATTTTCCAAATCCACCAAACACGGTTGGCAAAATGGAAAAAGCGAGACGGACCACCAGCAGACCTCAGGCTCACCCTGAAAGATGTGAGGCGTAACTGAAACAGCCTGTTCAGGTGTCATCCACCACCTTCATTTGTACGTTTTCTTGGCACTGTGGCAGCCCTCAGTACTCTGGCTGCATTACCCTAATCAAAGCGTTTAGTAGTTGCTAAATGGTTTAGTAGTGCCACAGCATTTAGTGGTTGGATCTACACTGATGAGTTTCCCAACATTTCAACAGTGTAGAGGTTCAGGGTTGGGAGGATCTCCAAGTCTTCTGGGAACAGCTCTCTTTAATCTCCTATTCAGCATTCCCTAGAAGTCACAGACAGAAGCAACACATTATTCGATACTCAAAGCATTGACCCAGCTTCCAAAACATTTTTTTTTTCATGCCCAATCAGAGAGCTTTACCAGGGAAAGACAGAAAATAAGTTTAATGTAGAACTAGGCCTATAAGAACATTAATTACAGGGTTACATAGCCTAAGCATGTTCTCCCTCCTTCCCTTTCTCAGGAAACCCAGCTTCTAAACTCAATTTCCACAGCCGTAAAATGGGAATAACAACAACAACTTATTTCCTTTGTAGAACTGTGAACTCCAAGTAAGAGATTGTAGCTAAAATACATTATAGAATTGTAAGACCCCCACAAGTAAAAAGGTTATTTTTAAGAGAAAATTAAATTAAGTAATAGATATTAAGAAAACTACTAACATTATTAATATTAATTTGATAAGGTGATATGGTGAAACAGAAGAAACAAATACCATCCCTACACATGAACTACCTACGTGATCCCAGGAAAGACACAAGCTCTATAAACTGAAACTTCCTATCTGGAAAAGTGGATAACATCATTCACCCCAAAAGGGTTCGTTGTGTGAAATAATAAATAAGATGAGTGCTCAGAGAAGAATGCCGGTAAATGGTAGAATAATTTATTAGGATTAAAGCCAACACTCGTGTATTAATTGTAAGAGCAAATTTCTCAGATAGGATTGAATGCAACTGTCTAAAGCTTAACCAAATGGACAGTTAACATTTCGTCACATAACAGGAAGTCCAAAGATAGGCAGACCTGGGCTGGGATGTGGCTGCCTGAACAGTATTAGCGCAACATATTTTCTCATCTTTTCATCTGGCTTCATGGTGTGTGACTTTTGTTCTCCTAGTCATGGGGTGATTTTTCCATTTTCAGGTGTTGCATCCACATTTTAGGCAGAAAGAAGAAGATAAAGAGCAAATGGCAAGAAGCTGCTGCCAACTGAATCTATCCTTTTCATCATTGAAACAATGACATTTTCGAATATTCATAGGAGATGCTTTTGTTTATACCCCAATGGCTAGTACTGAGCCAAGTGGGTACTTTCAGTTTGTAGGTCATTTGAGAAGGTGAGTATTTCAACAGGGGACATTATTACCAAGATAAAATCGTGATTATTTTAAAAAGGAAGTAGGAGAGATTGATTATTGAATAGACTCGCATCAGAGTCAGTCATATGCTCAAAAGTTAGAGAAATGCCTTTGTTATTTTGGCAGACTCCCTACATAAGGAGTAGCCTCCCTGCAGACAGGAACTATCTTTGTCACTTTGCTTCCAAGAACCACAGCATACTACACAAGTTGGTGTGTGCTATAGAAACAAAATAGACATTATTTTTTAAGTAGCCTGAGTTAAAATGATAAAACTTCTGTAAATTAAATTCTTAGTGGATTGTCCAAGAATAAAATAATTTCTTCTTTCTCCCAAGCTCTATGAAAATTTCCATAGGTTGTTAAACTGTCCTCAGAGAATCACTCACAGGTGAGGGAAGTCACTTGCATTTTACCAGAAACTTCTCTATGGAAAGGTCTTGTTACTGAGTAATTCTCCAAACAGAAAATGGTATTATAGTGACACTTCTATAACTACAGACCTTATTAGGCATCAAAGTGTTTCTTTATGGCTCTCCAAAGTATAATTATTTGTGGATTTATTTTTGGCCTTTATAAATGTCTAAGAGAACATAGCCTTATTAAACTTCTTTCCTTCCCTCACAACTTAGCCCAATGAACCAGAAAATATACCTCACCTAGAGTATTATCTATCGGAAATATTCTTGCTCCTAGGCTGTTCCTAGGACCTATGGCATTTATGTGATTTACAGGTAAGAGGATCATAAACATGTTTATAATCAGCCTTCAAATTGTTAGAAGCCCAGATAATAGGAAGGTACTGAAGAAAGGCTTATTAATTGGACTATTTACAAAACGATATGTTTAAGTAGGAATTTGCATAGTGCATGTAGACAGGCTCATGTAATTTATCTCTAATGAATAATATAATTTTCCCTGCCTTTATCTAATGACACTCACATAAACTCAGCTTTTTGGAAAGGGTCACAGGCTTAAGTCTTTTTCTCCTTTTAAAGATTTTAGAAAAGAATCTCTTTTATGACTTTGCATTTCTATCATCCGTCTTTTGCTATAATAGCTTACTTCTAGGGAAATCATTCAAGCTAACATTTCTTAGCATGCTGTTTTTTGGAATCAAAGAGCAACTACAACTTCCGACTGTTATTCACACAGACAGACAGACAGACAGACATATGTAGATGAGATTCTGTAATCTGGGCCCTGGTGGTTTCATTTCAGCTGAGGCCAACTTTACATCCTCAACATAATTCTTTTTAATTTAGGAATTTGCTATGCACCCCATCCATTAGCACCTCAGATTTTAGACACATTTAGCACTGATTTCTACCCTTAGTAAACGTATTCGCAAGGCTTACGTGACATTATACCCCAGACTGATAGGTTCACAGAATAAGATGATTGAAGAAAAGAGCCTTATAATTACAGAGCAGTGTGCTTAAACCCAACTCAGAGGTTCCTTTGCAGATTTATTCGTTTAGCTTCTTATCACTCCCCCAAAGAGCATGTAGCCTTTTCCCCAACAATTTAACAATGTAGTACCATGAAGATTTTATATAATCACATCCAATTCATGCATGTTTCACTTATATGTAAGATGATTCCAAAATTTACATTTCTGTCTGTGACATCACGTTTGAATTACATTCATAAGTTCTCTAAAACATTCTCTAAGACTCGTTAAATTCAACTCATTAAATGCCAGTGGCAAACTGGGTGCAGGAAAAAAGCTTAGCAGTTTTTTCTGTTTCCTTTTTTTCCCCTTATTGCCCCTGATATCCAATGCGTTGGCAAGTTCTGCTTGCCCTCCCCATAAAGCCTTCCCTAAGCCAGTCACTGTTTTCCATTTCCATTTCCATTTCCAGTCACGTGATCATCTCCAAACTGGGCTTCCCACTTTATTCTTGCTTTCCTTGATTCCATTCCCTAAGTAGAATCCAAGGTAATCTTTTAAATCCATTCATCAAATAAAGTTCAAAAATCTCAGTTGATTTTTCTGTTTTATTTTAATGATTTTTTTTTGGTAAAAATTGGCAACCTATTGCAAAACTAATATGGAATATTCAAAGTCATCTTTAAGAAGAACGAAGTTGAAGGATTTATACACATTATTATGTAAGTTCAAGACTTGTTACGAAGCTAGATTGATCAAGGCAATATAGATAAACAGGTGGATTAATACAACAGAAAACTAGTTCAAAGATAGATTTACTTTCATATAATTGCTTGGTTTTTCTGACATTTTTCAAGAGAATTTTCCCCTCCTCTGGCTGTATTTGAAAACTGCTTATTCTCTGGTGTTTCCCAGTTTCATGATGTGCCTAGGTATGGATTCGTTTTTGTTTTTATTTTTCATAATAGAGGCACTATCTATAAAGTCTGGGTTAATCCTTCCATTAGCTATAAAAAGTTTTCTGTATTTTTATCTTTATTTTCTCTTTTAAAATTCCAATTAAATATATATGTGCGAATGGTTAATATCAGGCCTTGGCTCACGGAGACCTATTTGAAAATTTCCTTCTTGGCCATGCATGGCGGCTCACGCCTGTAATCCCAGCACTTTGGGAGGCTGAGGCAGGCGGATCACCTGAGGTCTGGAGTTTGAGACCAGTCCCACCAACATGGAGAAATCGTGTCTCTACTAAAAATACAAAATTAGCTGGGTGTGGTGGTGCCTGCCTGTAATCCAAGCTACTCAGGAGGCTGAGGCAGGAGAAGCGCTTGAACCCGGGAGGCTGAGGTTGCAGGGAGCCGAGATCACTCCATTGCACTTCAGCCTGGGCGACAAGAGTGAAACTCCATCTCAAAAAAAAAAAAAATCCTTCTTGTTCCCCAGCACTGCTACTTTGCCAAGAGTTAAAATAATCATGAATGTCAATCTTACACATGGACTGTGGGAGTCCTGCAGGCTGGGGACTGAGTAGCTAGAGTAACATTCAAGGTTGATGGGAAATACAGCTGCAGCTCATATGTAGCTCCCACATACCTTGGGACTTGGATAGCTTTGTTGTCTTTTGATTAGGTGAAGCTTCTATACTTACTGCATGTCCTGCCTGTTATTCTTCTACAAAGTTAAGTAACCATAATACTAGATTATAGTCAATTTCATTTTCTTTAGTATGATTGCCAGTTCCAACTGTAAGGTACATGGATATGCTTTGGTCAAGAATTAGACTGAGGCAGACATCCAGGCCTGCATGACTCAGTGGGATGGGTGTACAGGTGCACACCTCCACTTGTTACATAACCTGTTTGTGTAAGCTCATACTTGGCTCGAAGCCACTATTGTTTGGGAAAGGTATAACTGCCCTGCTGACATTGTACAGGCACTCTTATGCAGGTGCTTGTGGCCAGAGAGAGAGAGAGAGAGAGCCAAAGCTATCCATCTTGCAGATGGACAAGAGGGAGCCAGGACGCAGCTCTGCTCTCTCGTGCCCAGAGACAAAAAGAGTTAAGCTGTTGACCCTGACGGGAGAACCGGCCCCACAGCTGTGCGTTAAGGAGCAGCCTGAGCAAGCAGTCCAGACAGAGCAGACAGTGTGAGAGAGCTGTTGATGAGAGAGCTGCTGAATAAAACTAAATTTCACCTGCTTACGGCCCCCCGAGTGTTCTCTCAGCTATTCGCCCATCTGCCCCTTCCCTCAAACCTCAGCATGGGCTGTAACCTAACCCTGAACCTGATAATTGGCGTAGTGATGAACCTAACACCAACCTGAAAAAGCAACTATATACCTAAAGTATGTTTTACGACTTTTAGTTCTACTCTCTTTAATACTCCCTGACTCTTTAAAGTCTTTTTCTCAAGCACACACACACATATATACATATATACACATACACACACATATGCACATATATACACACACACGTACATATATATACACACACATATACACACACACGTACATATATATGTACATATATGTGTGCATGTGTATATATGTGTGTATATATATGTGTATGTATATGTATATGTATGTGTGTGTGTGTGTATATATATGGAGAGAGAGAGAGAAAGAGAGAAAGAGAGGTGGGGTGTGGGGGTTCTTTCTCCGTTGCCCAGGATGGAGTGCAGTAGTGTGATTGGAGCTCACTGCAGCTTTAACTTCCCAGCTCTAGTGATCCTCCCACCCTCAGCCTCACGTAGTTGAGACCACAGGTGAGCACCACCACATCTGGCTAATTTTTTTTAATTTTTAATTTTTTTTGTAGAGACAGGTTCTCTCTATGTTGTCTAGGCTGGTATGAAATTCTTGGCTTCAAGCAATCCACTTATCCCAGCATCCCAAAGTGCTAGGATTACAGGAGGGAACTGCTGTGCACAGCCCATCATTCTCATATTTTTATATTCCGTATCCTTATCCCTCTGCTGCATTATAAATGAGTTTCCTATCCACAAATTCTCTCTTCAGCTGAATCTCATTTTAATCCATAGTTTAAAGGTTTTTGTTTTCACATTTATCATTTTCATTTCAAAATTTCGTTTGGTTCTTTTGCATGATTGCTTGGTCACTTTTACGGTTACATCTTCATTTCAGTAAACAGTTCATGTATAATTATGTTGTAGTTTGATCATTTCAATATTTAAAATCCCTTCGTCTCAAATTGACTTCGTTTTCTTGCTCCTGTTATGGCAACTAAATCCCTGAGGGCTTGATGATCTTCATTTATGAGCTCGTATTTGTTAGATTTTAATCTTTGATACTGCTCAGACCCCAGATTATGGAGATTTTTTTCTAGTTATGTTTTGCGTTTTTGCAGGGGAGGTGGTAATGTTACTGAATTGGGGTCACCTGATCATCATTAGAGGGTCCCCAGATAAATGCAACAATTTCAGGTTCAGCTCACAGACTTTGAGATTGTTCCAAGGCTTAACTTCCAGCCTTGAAATCTTCATCTTGTCTATTTGTTCATCACTCATAGCTATGGCTTTAGTTCACTGCAGGTAAGGGGCAGCAGGGGTGAACATGGGGATAGGGAAAAGACTTTGAGATTTATGTATCATGAGTCTGGCAGTAAAGATTTTAAAAATATGAGATTTCATTATTTGGTAAGGGTACAGGCTTTCAGAGTGTTTCTTCTATATACTAATAAGAGCTGATGTCACTATCTATTTTCCTATTCACTGTAATTTTATCCTTACCACAGAAATGTAAGTTATATAAAAGTAGGAGATCTTGTAGGATCTTTGGTTTTATTTTAATTCCAACAATGTGTACCTAGCACCAAGTACAATCTGCCCATTTGCAGATGAAATGTTTTCTGAATTTCATGCTAACTGTTCTCCAAATGGTACACTAGTCTCTTCTGATTTTCACACAACATCTTTTAACGTAACTTCACCTTTTATTTTAGATTCAAGGGGTACATATGTAGGTTCATTACACAAGTACATTGTGTGATGCTGAGGTTTGGGGTATGATTAATCTTGTAACCCAGGTTGTGAGCATAGTACTCAGTAGTTAGTTTTTCAACCTTCGCCCCCCTTTTCCTCTCCTCCTTCTAGTAGTTTTCAGTATCTATTGTTGCCATCTTTATGTCCATGAGTATTCAATGCTTTGGACCTACTTAGAAGTGAAAACTTGCAGTATTTTAATTTTTTGTTCCTGTGTAAATTTGCTTAGGAAAATGGCCTCCAACTGCATCTATGTTGCTGCGAAGGACAAAATTGTGTTCTTTTTTATGGCTGTGTGGTACACCATGGTATACATTTATCATATTTTCTTTATTAAATCCACCATTGATGGGCAACTAGGTTGATTTCATTGTTTTGCCATTGCAAATAGGGCTGTGATAAACATAGGAGTGCATGTTTCTTTTTAGTAGAATGATGTATTTTCCTTTGGATATATACCCAGTAGTGGAATTGCTGGGTTCGATGGTGGTTCTGTTTTAAGTTATTTGAGAAATCTTCAAAATGCTTTCCACAGTGGCTGAACTAATTTACATTCCCAGGAAGAGTGTATAAATGTTGCATTTTCTCTGCAGCCTCACCAACATGTTACATATTGACTTTTTAGCAACTGCCATTCTGACTGTCATGGAAATGGTATTATATTGTGGTTTTGATTTGCATTTCTCCTATGATTAGTGATATTGGGAATTTTTTCATGTTTGTTGGCCATATGTATGTCTTCTTTTGTGAAGTATCTATTCATGTTTCTGGCCCACTTTTTAATGGGCTTGTTTCTTGTTCAATTATTTAAGTTCCTTACGGATTCTGCATATTAGACCATAGCTTGCAAATATTTTCTCCCATTCTGTAGGTTGTCTATTGACTCTGTTGACAGTTTCTTTTGCTATGCAGAAGTTCTCTGGTTTAATTCCGTTCCACTTGTCAACTTTCGCTTTTGTTGCAATTGCTTTTGAGGACTTAGCCATAAATTCTTTTCTGAGGCTGATGTCCAGAATGGTGTTTTCTAGGTTTTCTTCTAGGATTCTTATAGCTTGAAATCTTATATTTAAATCTCTAGTTCATCTTAAGTTAATTTTTGCATATGGTGATAAGTAGGGGTTCAGTTTCATTCTTATGCATATGGCTAGCCAGCTATCTTAGTACCATTTATTGAATAGGGAGTCCTTTCCCCCTTGCATATTTTTATTGATTTTCTCAAAGATCAGATGACTGCAGGTGTGTGGCTTTATTTCTGGGTTCTCTATTTTGTTCCATTTGCCTATGTGTCTGTTTTTGCACCAGTACCATGCTGTTTTGGTTACCGTAGCCTAATAGTACAGTTTGAAATCAGGTAACATGAAGCCTTCAGCTTTGTTTTTTGTTTTTGTGTTTTGTTTAGCATTGATTTGGCTATTCAGACTCCTTTTTGATTCCATATGAATTTTAGAGTATTTTTTCTAATCTGTGAAAAATGATTCTGGTAGTTTGATAGGAATAGCATTGAATCTATAGGTTGATGTGAGTAATACGACCATTTTAACGATGTTTAACTGACTCTACTTAACTAATTCTACTCTGCAATAGAGATGTAAAGCACCAGTTAGATTAGAGAATTTCAAAGTCCCTTTGTTAGTTTTTCAGAATTGGGAATGCTTTGTCCCTAACATCAACATTACTAATAGTAATGAAATACCTGACATATACTGTACAACCTCTTTTAAAATATTGCACTTTATAAATACAAATATTTGTGGTCATATAAAATATAATGAAATAATTCTAGCACACCACTAGCAAAGCAGAAAAGTTTAAAACAATAAGCATTTATTGAGCACCTACACTGTGCCAGGTGATGTACTAAGCAATTACTAAGCAATTATTTACTTGTTTCCTAATTAATTATTTTACTAAGTAAAATAATTCTAAACATAATTCTTGGTACTGAACATGAGCCATTCTTCCATCACAGGGCTCATGGCTTATTTTTGGCAAATATGTTACATTTCATAGTCAGTGATGGACCATGATGAGAAAAAAGTTTAATGAATAGAGTGCTGAAGTAGACAATAACTTGAGAAACAATGTCTTTTTAAAGAGGATGCAGTATTTTGATACTTTAATATCTACATATTTCATTTGCATTTGTTCTGATTTCCTAATTTTATGGAAATCAGTGGTAAAACTCCTATGTTGTTTTTTTTTTTTATTGTATTGAACTTTATTTCAAACACATATGGGCAGATATGCATTATGGAATTGAATCTTAGCGTTCAGTATTTTTGTCTTGATTATGCTAATTTTATTCATATTTAAAACAACCTACCCCAGATCCTTTTAATTGTTTGGTGAGAAATTGTATTGGTCCTGATAAATGTTAGATGATCATGATTTACATTATGATAAACATAAACACACACAATGCCCACCAATGTACCAAGCAGTAATATCTTTGCGTATATTCCTAATGTGCTTCATTAATTGTCTTTGGTTAGTATTTTTAAGCACTGGCTTGCTCTGAATATTTAAAGCACATTCTAGATAAAAAATGGTCTACTGCTGATATAAAGTGAGATGGGGAATACATACTAAGTATCAGTCATTTATTGAATTGTTAACCAAAGTCAGCCGGTCAGAATCTCAGAATTCTGTACCTTAGTTAAAATATTTTATATGTGTTTTGAACTGGTCTGGGTATTTGTCAATATAGATATTAGTTGGCTTTTTTTGTTGCTGTTGTTTTCTCTTGACATTTCTTGCCTTCTGCCTCCCTCCTTCCCTTCTCTCCTTCCTCCCTTCCTTCTTCCTCCCTCCCTCTCTCCCTCCCTCCCTCCCTCTCTCCCTTCCTTCCTTCCTTCCTTCCTTCCTTCCTTCCCTTTTTCTCCTTTCTCTCTCATTATATCTTTATTTCTTCTCTGTAGATAATGGTAGCTGCCAACGGTTGGTTTCTGTTAGCTCTTTCTCACAACCTCACTACAAAAAACTTGACCAAATTCTTCCTCACATGGCAATTTTTATTAGACAAGCAGGCAAAGAAGCAATCAGGGAAGCATTCAGTATGGTTAAATTATCCCTAGGATTATGATATTTAGTTTGTGTCACTTATTTTGCATAAGAAGTTCTTCTGAGATAAACCCAATACTTCTAGAGAGGACTTAGTCAACTCTACAACATTCAAATATCTTAAGTTTTGGACTGAATACATGAACTCATTAAGAGTTCACCTCAGGCACCATACTGAAAAGTGAAAGGGGAAGGGCTTATTACATTTTAATTTTCCGCTCGTGCAAGACTTTCCTAAAATATGCTACACTTCTTAACATAGGCCAAAAATATGTTGTCATCTCTAGTATCTCCAGTAAATAAAGCATAAAAACATAGGACTTTCTAAACATACTATCAAATACCAAGATTTCCATGTCAACTTTAGCATTAACTGTCTGTATTAAAAATATGCTGAAAATTTATTCTCTATTAGGAAAATCATATTAGATAATACATAAATGATATGACCAAAAATTAGACATCTGAAAAACCGCCTATCAGTCAGGATCTAACAAGGAAATGGAAAATGCTTGGGTATCAGAACTAAATAGAGAGAATTGGTTAGCCAGGTGATAGAAGACCTGAAGGACCTACAGTAGTTAGTGCGGTAACAGTACGACACCTTTCCTGGGATGGAGAGATGAGAAAACATTAACAGAACCTGTATGTGAAGGCTACCTCTGGTTCAATTCTGTCTTTTGTTCTTGTCAATTTTAGCACTAGTGCTGTGAACACAGATTCCTGTCGTTTCTGATTAGTTAAGTATTGTATACAATGTCTGCCATTACCCACATTGTAACACTAACAAAACAGGCTTGATCTTCCTTTGAAAAATGTAAGATCTCCTTGAAAAGTTTCATATTTCTACTACATTTTCTCTTAAAATTTAACTCACATTGGTTGGGAATCCAGAGTGACTCATCTCTCTCTTAATTAAAAATGAAGTATTTCAGTTGATAAAAATATGCAATTTTCTAAATTATAATTTACATTTTTCAACCAGAGTGTTCAAGAGCAACACTTGGTACTTATGAAATGCCGAACTCTGTGCTGAAAAGAACTTGGAATAGCGCTTAAAAACAGAAGAGACACATCTCCAAGGCTCTCCAGTCACATTATTAACATTTACATCATGTACTTGTCATCACATAGAAGTAAATAGAAACACACAAACAAGCTAAGAGTCTGAGGCTCAGCTTTAAAGGACTGGTCTTCCAATAAAAAGATATAGCTTTGGCTTAAAAAGTAAGATATTTAGAAAATAAATTGAAAAGAGAAGAAAATTGTTGGTTGTTTCCATTATTAATCTCTAGGTTTACAGTAATCCTGACAAGTGTGTATTACTAAACTCTGCTTCAATTAGTCATAGAAATGATATTAAATATAAAAGAAAAAGGAATTTATAACTGAGGACACAGTCATAATCCTTCGCCATGACAAAAGCTTCAAATGCTCATTTATAGAGAGACAAATTCAAATTCATAATAATGGAGTCTTAAAGCACCTATAAGAACACCACAATTGGATCTATTAGATGTTTTGTATTAATGAAATCTTGTACCTTAGTGATATTTTTATTGCCAAACAACTTACTAGGTTTTGGACAGTAAATGGGTCAGTCTAGAAAAATACTTAGGAGATTTTTCCTCTCATGATTGGTCACTGCACAGTATGTTTATTTTGTATTTGAAGAGATAGGAAGGTGTGTTATCCTTAATTATTTTACCTCCATAATGACTACTGCATCCTTATCGTTTGTGGCTAAATTGATCTTACCATTATTTGTTATAATTACTTTTAACTGCTTGAGAGTTCTTATGCAAGAGATACAATAAATCTTGTCCAGCCTTTCTGTAGATGTTACCACTTGGATTGATCTACAATTATGTATTCAATGCATGTAAAGGTTAGTTCTAATAAAACAGGCTTTATTGTCTATCTACACCTCTGCTATATTATTCAGTGAGTCCCAATTTATGAGATATTTAAGATACATAATGAATCCAGATTCAAATAAAGCAGAAAAAAAGTGAAGAAAATGTAAACATTATTATGGAAGCAATCAGGAAAGTAAGAATTGAAACTCTGGGTGGTCTCTTAGAACACATCAAGTATTTTCAATACAGAGGACCACACAGAGGATGAGAAGAACTGAAGTATTTTATTATATTGTTAACAATTCTTTTCAACCAAGTTTTTCCAATTGTCAAAATGTAATTACCTTGTGTGTGTGTGTATCTTCGAACTTCTGTGTTGGGAAGTCCCTGGGATTCTTATCAGCAGAAAGAAATAAAATAAAAATAAAAATAAAAAAAAGTTTACACTCCTTGGAAAATTTGAAGTTAGGGAGGGTAACCTCATATGTAACAACTGTTCTTCTAGCTTTCTATTTTCATTAGATACCTGAGTTTAAACAAATATGTATTATCTTCTTTTGATCTTCCTTTTCTTCACATTCTGCATGAAGACACTGCTGTCTATGGCTGTATCCTTCACAGTATGTGCTTCCGCCTACATTTCCTTTTCCATTTCTGTGGATTTTCTCCAAAACCAGTTCACAGCCACTTGAAAGGTAATTTAATAAAACCCATCTTGCCAATAATGTTCAGCTTATTTTCTTCAACACAATTTAATAATCATTTAGAAATGTATGTTCAATGCTCTCTGTAATATCACTCCATATGCATCACCACATGTTCTTCCACCGTTTCCTCTGCCATCTTTTTGTGGCTTTTGCAGTTCACTGACTGGGAGGAAACGGGCTCAGGGGCTTTTTTCTGTGACCTTTGCCCAGGGCTTTGCTTGGGCCCGCCAGTCTCACTCCGCCTACTCAGCCCAGCAGACTGCACTTGACTCACATTACTGGCCTGAATCCCATGCCTACTTAAGCCTGTGGCTATACTTGGGTGTGCTGCAAATGGCTCCCCGTGTTGGGCACCAGCATCCAGACAAGGGGGACATGGAGGTGCCCAAAAACCTGCAGATGCTAGCAACCACGGAGCCCCAAGGGATGTTACAGCTTTGGCTAAGGGAGTCCCAAGGTGTGAAGCCCCAGAAAATATTACAGGTCTTTCTCATTCCCACTACTGGCAGCTCAGCAAATGGGGACACGTTATAGCTCATTTGTTCCTGCCACCCATAGCTTGGTGAGTTCTGGGTTCTTGCCCTGCAACCCAGAGGAATCAGGTATGCAGACACTAGAGTGTGAGTAGGGTGGAGAAGAATTTTATTGAGCAACAGAAGGAATGCTCTCAGCAGAGAGGGGGCCTGAGAGAGGGTAGCCCTCTGTGTGGCTGAGGCAGGTGTTTTTATGGACTCAGAATGGGTGAGTGAGGGCTCACTGGTCCATGGGTGGGCTTTGGAAAAAGCACCATTCAATTGGTTAAAAGGCATCATTCAGAAAGAGCCAGTCAAGAGAGAGAAGGTAAGGTGGGGATAGTTCTCACGCTGGTCATGAGCTCTACCCAGAACCAGCAGCTTGGTTTTCAGGCTTTAAACCATCTTTGGCTTGAAGGTCAGGTTTCACTGGGGACCAGTCCCTGTTTGCCTAGGAATTTGTCTGTCTCCTGTCACTATCAATCTCAGGCACACTATCATTACTCTCCATTCCCACTGGGTAATTTCTTTGTCTGATGAAAACAGTGTGGCTTTGCATCAGGTTTGTACAACTACACACAATTTTACAGCTTAAAATGTGATTTTTCACATCACATATTTCTCACAGTAAGTCTATATACAATAATATTATGGTTGTGATTATTTTCCATTTTGAAAACAAGAAACCTTGCACTCAATAAGACAAAGGAGTATGCAACAAATTTACCTATAAATAGAAAACACATATTTTTTTTTTCAGGGACCTGGAAGCTTTGTAATCAAAAATAAGATGCAAAAATATTCAAGTGCAGACTGCACACAACAAATCCCTTCAACTTGCTGGAAAGACTCAGAGATCATCATCTTCTTTTAATTGCCACCTCATCCCAAATATTTAATATAAGTAGTTATATTTTATAGGCCATTTAATAAGTGACTATAAAATGAAAGAAACAATAACAAAAATGTCCTAAGTAGAATGTTCATTCTAGTCCCTTCTAACCTAAAAACAAAAAAGTAAAAGAATAAATGTTTGCTTTATATATTAACTTATTATATATTATATTGTAATCTAGTTCTTTTTCTTTCACATAAACTACAGGAGTCAGAACACTATCATTGAGGATTTTTTTTCTTCTTTTCTTTTTCTTTCTGGCCACCTGTTTTGGTCCTCATTGCATTATGTGACATACATATTTTTCCTTAGGTATTACCCTGTGATCAGAAAGGTTGCTAATGAAATACGGCAGAAGCAGCCTAAGGCCTGTTTCTCATCTGGAATGTACTGGATTGCAGACTCTTCTTTATCCTGATGAATTGACAGTAGAACTCCAGAG
This sequence comes from Mandrillus leucophaeus, assembly GCF_000951045.1. NCBI lineage: Eukaryota > Metazoa > Chordata > Mammalia > Primates > Cercopithecidae > Mandrillus > Mandrillus leucophaeus. The sequence goes on along the minus strand of NW_012109808.1, from coordinate 5,774,545 downwards.
ACACAGTTCAATTTCCTGCCCTAGACAGGTACTGTGAATATTAACCCCTCAAAATTGTTTTCCTGAAGGATGGCACATATCATGACTTCACAAGATAAACACACCCACCCTCCCCTCTCTCTTTCAGGCTTTTAATTTTTTTGCATTTTTCAAAGAAAAACTGGTATTTTACATCTGCCCTTCTCTTTGCAATTATAAAGAGATCATACATTAAGAATGAAGTGCTGCATCAGGAAGTAGTTCTTGTCATCTTGTCATTCAAATACAATAATATGATACCAGTCCATACAGAACTGTAGAAGGACCGAGGCTGCGGAATGATTGTGGGAATTTGTTATCATTTTCTTTTAAAATTACCAGTAGGGAAAGTTCCTTGCCTAAATAGCTCCAAGTTACTATTGAAATATGCTGTGCTAAGGTCTCTCAATGACCTTTAAGCACACGATGGTGCCATGTTGACAGCAAATGAAAGCACTAACTCAAGCTGCGGGAGTGCCACGTTCAGTGCTGTGAGATAGCGCGTTGCTAACTGCCTTTGACAAAATTTGATCCCCATCATAAAATGCGTACAGTAGAAACATTATGCACTGCAGAGTCATATTATAACTAAGCAATAAATGCCGATTGTATTTTCTTTACAACTCCCCAGACTTTCATCCTATTGAGTTAGAACAGCATCATGGAAAATGCCACAGGCCTAAAAAGCTAAAGAGGATGAGCTGATGGCTCATAAAAATTATCTAGAAGTGAGGGTCTTCCTTTATCCAGCCCTTTTAAACTATTCGTTATTCCTGTATTAAAATGTTCCTTTAAGGAGGGGAAAAAAAGCAAGAAAACTTTTCCGTCCAAAGATTCATTTTAATCGGGGCAGAACTAAGACATAAGGACACGTTGAGCATATTAATAGTTTAGTATTATGGAAAAACTACTGATGTATCCATGCTTTAAAATTATATTAACTATTTGGTTAGCATGTATTTAAACAACTGAATGTTGTTTGGGGAAGGTTTGTTGAAAGTGGTATGGCCGAATTTACTCTATTGGGTTCAGTTCAATTCTGGCCTGAAAATCATCTGCTTGTTAGCCAAAACCCCCACCCCCAGGTCTTCTCTGGCATAAATTTTGGGGATCTCATTTTTCTTTCAAAGGATCTGTCAGTGTTTTATCCTCAAATGCATACAATTTTCTCCACAGGATTTCTGGTAAATATAATTTTTGCATTTGTATTTAGTATTTTTCCAATGATGTTTTACTATTGAAGTGATGTATTTAGGTCCTCACCTAGTGGGACCTGGAAAGTAGTTTCATGCTTTTACCATCACTTCCACAACTACCACCCAAACCACCACCATTAGCACAGTACCATGAGGGTAACACAATCACTGACATCACCATCACCATCACCATCACCATCAGAATCACTGCCATGATAGCACCATAGGAATTTTTAATTTAAGTTCAGCCTGAAGTTGCCTCTTTACATTTTTTTTTTTTCTGAGATGGATTCTCACTCTTGTCTTCTAGGCTTGAGTGCAGCGGCACAATCTTAGCTCACTGCAACCTCCGCCTCCCAGGTTCAAGCGATTCTCCTGCCTCAGTCTCCTGAGTAGCTGGGATTACAGGCGTGCACCACCATACGCAGCTAATTTTTTGTATATTTTTAGTAGACATGGGGTTTCACCATGTTGGTCAGGCTAGTCTCGAACTCCTAACCTCGTGATCTGCCTATCTCAGCTTCCCAAAGTGCTGGGATTACAGGCGTGAGCGACTGCGTCCGGCCATCTTTACATATTTTAAGTTTAGCTTAAAGGTTTATTTTTACACAGTAAACTGTAACCTAACTGTATGTATAAACAGATTGCAGCCTACTTTTCTGGCAACCACCAAATTTCAGTCAATCAAGGGTGGCCAACTGTTCAATCCATGTTCACATAAGGCAAATGCTGAGCTGTAACCAATCCAGCTGTTTCTGTGCCTCACTTCTCTTTCTCTGTGCATCAACTTTCTTCCACCAGAGAGCTGCCCTAGAGCCTCTTTGAATCTATTCTGATTCAGGGGCTGCCAGATTCATGAGTTGTTTTTTGTTCAACTAAACTCCTGTTAAATGTAACTTATTTAAGGTTTTCCTTTGAACAGTATCTACAAAACAAGTTACAAACAAAATTGCTTAGGTCACTGCTTCTGGAACTTCAATGAGCATATGATCATCAGATGATCTTATTAAAATACAAATTCTGATTTATCAGATTCAGAGTAAGAGTCTGCATTTCTAATATGCTTCCAGAGAATGTCAGTGCTGCTGTTATGCAGACCAATCTTTGAAGGGCAAGGCTTGTGCTTAATTCTATGCAAAGATAATCACAAAGACTGGACCCTTACCTATGAGTAACCAACAATTGCATTAGAAATCTCTCTTAAACATGCCTATGTGTGTCAATGTTAACTTACACACAAGATCAATTAGAGGTAACTAATCTTATACAAACTTTACTATAATAATACTGCTTTAAATAGCAAATCAATTAATGTTTAAAATATGAGTCTCTGAAAAATATGTTAACCTAAAACCATTCATGGACACAGCTTCTTACTTAAGGTAGTATACTTAAATAAAACAAGAACACATACCAATGAAGACAACCATGTGTAAGGGATATAGACATAAGAATGACATAAAAATATTAAATTAATGTAGGAATCTACCATCAGACAAATATATTTTTAAAATGAGTAGAAAGTATGCACATTACATTTGGAGAAGTCTCAGGAAGACTAGCTTGAGATTTCACCTGTCCATTTAAGTTTTAGTGTCTATGGATTTCGAATTCCCAAACACTGTTTCGTAACTTCTCTTTGAGACAAGTAGTTTTTACATAGAAGTTAGTCTAGGAGAGAGCTTGACATAGAATTGAGGTTTTGGCTGTTGTATGTCTCAGATGCAGCTTTCTCATTCTCTAATTTTTCCCTCCTGCCCTTTCAGACGTACAAAACTCAACAACATTCCTCATTGAATTTATGAGATAGCACTCAAAGGTTCTAGCTATTGTATTGATCTAATTGTGATGCAGACCAGGACGAGCAAATGTGTGTAATTCTCATTGCTTACAGTGGGACATCTTATTCTATCCCCTAACATTCCTATTTATTTTCATCCCCAGATCATGGCGATCTACAATTTCCTTTTACCTAATGATTTCTATTTCTGCACCTACTTGAAAAATTCATTATGCAATTATGAAGATACATTATATCTCCATCCTGTTTCTATTATTTGTGAATGGACATCTCTCAGATGTAGTGACTAAGCCTTTAGACCTCTGTGTCTCACATATTCTTCAGTATTTGCAGCATGAACCTGAATTACAATTTCCAAATGGTGGGTAGCCTTCCCTTCCTAGCTGCAGACAGAACAAATGTGCTTGTTCTCCAAAGAGGTAATCAGAAGTTATCCTCCTCCTGGGACAAAAGAAAATCAAGCAAGATTATTTAGTTCTGTTTTAAGTGCCAGTGAGCTGGTTTAGACAAGAGAAGAATGCTGCAAGGTCCGTATCTAACTCTTCCAACAGATGTGTTCAATCCCAGTACATTTCAGCACATTTAGATGTAAAAATAGAGACTGATTTTTTTTTTTACATAAACAGTGCTTTGTATTCCATGAATAATCATTTGAATACAATTGTACATTTCAAGTGTATTGTGTGTTTTTAATAAAGAAAGAACACAAAGATCGCATCATTCAAATGGAAATGATTTTTCATCTAATCGTATCTAATGTGTTGCTAGCAATCTTATAGCAAATGAATAGTTGTCAAAGCTAAGCAAGGTTGCAAGAATTTCCCTGGCATCTTTGTAAATATGACAACTGCCTCAATTATTAAATGAGAGGATACTCTGGCATTAATAATTATAGCTGTGCATCAGGTGGAAGATTAATAAAAAGTGAGTTTATCATTATTGCATGATAATAATAAGGTGGGCCTGTTTGTTTCATTTTCATATACATGATGATTTTATTATGAAGATTGTGTCCCTCATATCTAGGTTATATAAATGAAAAAATTCTATCCTTAATATTAGGTGTTATTTGGATAAAATTGTTATGCCATATATGCAAGTAGTATTTATAGTCAGTTTCAGTAACTCGAATAAAAAGATAATCCCCTAGTCCCTTTTGAATACTTGATAGATGACATAATTTTTAAATAATGCTTTGATCATTTTTGTTAATTATAAAACCACTGAGTCCCAGGTGCTCCTTAAGTAACAAGAGGAAAGGAAAAATTTACATACTCAGAACACCCACTAAAACAAGCCAAGCCAACAATCAGACTATTATTTTATTTATTTATTATTTTATTTCTACTCCTCACTGTGCACTTAGCCCACGCTACTACAACCAGATGCTTCATGGTGTTTCTATGGTAAAGAATATGTCAAAATTTGGAAATGAAAAGTCATAAATCCAAATAAATAAAAATCACTGTTTTAATTTATTTACTGATTTATGGTTTTGCTTATTGTTGTAATAAGATCCAAGCATGGGACCTTGCCCTGGTTTGCTGTCTTGCTCTTCCCAACTCTGCTTACGCCTAATTAAGAAGATGTCTAAATACAATGTTTGCTTACCTTTCTAGGGTAGGATTGTGGTTATCTTTGAGTTATTATTGAAAAGCATTACACCATTTTAACATTTACTTGACTGTCTCTATGCATACCTACATTGTATATCTATGTTTATCTACGTATATGTCTATATATTCTATGTGTTGTTTACTTCTTACCTTTCCTTCATAATCACGAATAGCCTCTAAGAAATATAAACAAAACACTACTATTGGTGAATGTATTTTCAGATAAAACTTAGTAATCACAGTATCTTTTATGAAAATAAAATCTTTGCACTGTGACCTATTTATTTTTCAGTATACTCTCTTTGTTCTTCTGAATGAAGACTTGGTTTCTCTTGATTTAAAATTTGCCTACTTTTTGATTTTGTAATAGCCTACCCACCTCTCAGTCATTCTTTGCCCCTTTACAGAAAAAAAATTTCTTATTAGCATTTACAAACAGCTGTCACAATATTACATATTTATTTGTGAACTTGTTTTCTGCCCTTCTCCCAACATGAGTTCTACAAGTCCAGAGATTTTGCCCAGCATGCTCACTACTTCTGAACCAGGGAATATATATATGTATATACAGAATGATTTATTAACAAAATACAAGCCTACATGCATCCATTCATTCTGTCAACAAATATTTTTTAGCAATTGCTATCTAGCAGCTTTGTCTTAGACCCTACAGATAAAAAGGTAAGGCGGCGGGGGGGAAGTTATGTTAATCCCCTTCAAGTCTAAATGGGGGAAATAGATGACCGCACAGGCAGTTTGAAATGCAATGTCATAAGTGGTTTAATGGAGGAAGAACAAAGTACTGTTGAAATTTATAGGAGGGACTCCTTACCTGTTAAGACGGGATTGTTATAGATGCTCTCATGGAAGATAGACCTTAAAGAGATCTGAAAAATAAGGAGGAAAGAGGGTGATGGAAATGAGGTTTTCCAGGCAGAGGAAATAAACTTGAAGGAAATAGGAAGATGAGAGTTGCATGATGATGATACAAGCAAGTGCCCAGTGCTTAAGGGAAGTGGAAATACCTCCAGATTGACAGGGCCATTGTGATGTCTGCAGCAGTTGAAGGCTCTTGAAGACGCAGTCAATGCTCCTCTTGGAGTTCAGTATGTCAGGAAAGGCCTCCAGGATTCTTTATGTAGATGTTTTCCAGATCATGGGAACAGGATGACTTTAGATGAAATGAAAGGCCATTAAATGTACAACAAACAGAAAGAAACATTGTTTCAGAGTAAATTTAGCCTACCTCTTGAAATTTCCTACATTAGAAGGTCACAGAATCAAATTTGGTGCCTGGACAATTTAAAGGTCTGAGTAGTTTATTTCATTACTCATTAATAACTTTTGCTTTTTTGTCTTAAGACAACAATAATCATTTATCATATTTCAGTGAAATAAACCAATTGCAACTAAAATGAAGAGTTCTCTGCCCTCAGTTCATGATACAGTTGATGTTAAAGGATAGGAAATAATTGAAGCAATGATGTTTGCCATAGAAAACCCAGCAATCTTCAGCTTTTACTCTTAACTAAAACAAATTCTGGTAAAGACATGTTTCTGGTTTCTTGCTGTTGTTAGTTTGTTTTTGCTTTTTTAGCACCAAGAAAATATACCTGTTTCTGGTGCACAGTAAGTAATTCTCTTAGTATGTGTTTGCTTATATGAGTACTTTGTCTGCCTTTCCTCATGCTTAGATATCACTCATTTGTTCGGATAACATTGGCCATTGACTAAGGACCCACTAGATGCCAGGCAAAGAATGAAGATGTGAAGGGGTAGTCAAATTAGTAAGACGTGATTCCAAAGAGAAAGACGTTTCAAAATTATATTATACTGTCTTTCCTTTACAAAGATATACAATGTACATTATTTTATTAATAATTCTGAGGTTTTGTTTTGTTTTGAGACGGAGTCTCTCTCTGTTACCCAGGCTGGAGTGCGATGGTGCCATCTCGGCCCACTGCAAGCTCCGCCTCCCGGGTTCACTCCATTCTCCTGCCTCAGCTTCTCTGAGTAGCTGCGACTACAGGCGCCCGCCACCACACCCGGCTAATTTTTGTATTTTTAGTAGAGACGAGGTTTCCCTGTGTCAGTCAGGATGATCTCAATCTCTTGACCTCGTGATCCGCACTCCTCAGCCTCCCAAAGTGCTGGGATTACAGGCGTGAGCCACTGCACCCGGCCAACTCTGGGTTTATAAAAATGTAATATTTTTAACTTTGTTTAACCACCATACTTTATTAAATTGCAGAATCATTTCTCATGTGACATCTGTTTAATATATGTGGAATGCTAGCATTTGGAAACCAAATTAAGAGGGGAAAAAAAAAAAACCTAGTCTGATGGGATAGTACACCAGCCTTCATTTTTTTTAGAGAATTTATCCGTATCTTGAGGATAGAGATAACTTCCATCTATATATTGTTCTTTCTCATTTGAAATGATGAAAAACATTCTTTACATTATCATTGATGGTTTTTTCAAATGCATATGGCTTGTGCGTGACAATTTGAAGAAATAAGAAAAGTTCATTTAAATTCATTTAAATGAGGGTAGTGTGACAAATTACTATTTCTATTTTCATAGCAATGACATTATTTTAATTTCTTGAACTCATGTAAACATCTACTTCTTAATATTTGTGAAATAACCTTGTTTTGTCATTCATAAACAAACTATTCCTAGTAAGATACAGAATGATGATTGCTCTTTAATGTAGCATCTTTTACATCTCTAACAGAGCTACTTATTCCAAACTTGGTGGTCACCATAGCTCTTGAACCATAACTTAGCAAGGCCACTTAGGTTTCAATACTTTTACTTTTGTTTCTCTGTCATTAAAATGTAGGTCCTGTCTATTCTTGAGGGATTGGAGAGATGAATGAACAAACTCAACAACAACAACAACAAAACACTAATTTAAAACATGAGCAAAAGACTTGCAAAGACATTTCTCTAAAGATATACAAATAATCAATAAGCACATGAAAGGATCCTCAACATCATTAATCATTAGGGAAACGCAAATCAAAACCACAATGAGATACCACTTCACACCAATTAGGGTGGCTATTAGCAAACAAAAACAGAAAATCACATGTTGGTGGAGAAATTGCAACCAGTACTCATTACTGATAGAAATGTAAGATGATGCATCCACGGTGGAAAACAGTATTGTACTTCCTTAAAAAGTAAACATAGAATTAGCATATAATCCAGCATTTCTACTTCAAAGCATATGCCAAAAAATTGAAAGTAAGAACTCAAAAGTTATTTGAATACCTACATTTGTAGCACCATTATTCACACTAACAAAAAGGCAGAAACAACACAAGTAACCATAGATGGTTGAACGGATAAATAAAATATGGTATATACATGTCATAAAATATTATTCAGCCTTACAGAAAAGGAAATTCTGACACATGCAACTACATGGATAAAACATGAAGACATTATGCTAAATGGAAATTGTTAAAAATTAACTGAAAAATGGTTAAAATGGTAAATTTTATTTCATGTCTTTTCCACAATGAAGAATGAATGAATGAATGAATGAATGAATGAATGAATATAGGCTTTGTGTTGCCCATTTCACTTTTAAGGGACGTGGAAATGATCTATAAAAAGAAGAGAAAAACTACAATGCTATTATTCCCAGGCAGCAGGAAATAGAAAAAAATATACCCTCAGAAATGTTATTAAATGATAATGGACACTTTGGGAGGCCGAGGAGGGTGGATTATAAGGTCAGGAGATTGAGATCACGGTGAAACCACGTCTCTACTAAAAATACAAAAAATTAGGCAGCATGGTGGTGGGCACCTGTAGTCCCAGCTACTTGGAGAGGCTGAGGCAGGAGAATGGTGTGAACCTGGGAGGTGGAGCTTGCACTGAGCCGAGATCGTGCCACTGCACTACACTCCAGCCTGGGCGACAGAGCGAGACTCCATCTCAAAATAAATAAATAAATTAATTAATTAAATAAAAATAAATAAAATAAATGATAACGGATTATCTAAAAAATAATGATAACTGTCTGGGCGTGGTGGCTCACGCATGTGATCCCAGCACTTTGGAAGGTCGGGGTGAGCGGATCACTGGAGGTCAGGAGTTTGAGACCAGCCTGAGCCTGGACAACATGGGGAAACCCCTTGCTACTAAAAATACAAACATTAATCAGGCATGGTGGCAGACACCTGTAGTCCCAGCTCCTCGGGAGACTGAGGCAGGAGAATCACTTGAATCCAGGAAGTGGAGGTTGCAGTGAGCTGAGATCATGCCACTGCACTACAGCCTGGGTGACTTAGGGAGACTCTGTCTCAAAAGTAATAAAATGAAATAAAATAACCATTAAAATAATTACAACAAAAAATAAAATAGACAATATTACTTAATTATATTTATATATCCTTCCTAAGAGAGTTGTGAACCTGAAATGTGCTTTCTCTTTTGGGGAATTTGCAATACCCAGCTGAGATATTTTGTGAGTAGTCATCAAAACATCAAGAGAAGCCTCAATCATTTGATGATTTAGATTTTTTAGTGTCACTCTATGCTTGTTCATGCACCATATAAGTGCTGTTCATCTTACTCCAGTGACAACTAGCCCACTTACGCAAAAACTGATTTTGTCTAGCTTTCTCCTTTTATAAATATTTATTGGATGAATTAATAAATCAGAAAACTGTGTCCAAGAAACTTTAGTAACTAAAAACCTTAAAGTTGTCTGGCCAAAAAATGGCAATACTTGTTATTATATTCTGGTTTTCCTGCTTAATAATGTCATTTTTCTACAATGTCAGTTGACTCAGGCCTAAAGTAAGCAATTATTTTTGGCTATAGAAATGTCCTGTATTGTGATCACTGCTTGTCCTGCAGTCTCTGTGACTCAAAGTACAAATGAAAGCAGTTTAAATAAATTAACTAATGTTACTTTAGGAAGGGAGCGTGTGTCTCAACTGCTTGCTCTTAAATATTTTAAAAGGAGTCTTCATCATCTTTCATATTATGAGACAAAGAATATTGCCAACACATTGTCTCTTTGTTTCTATAAAGACATTTTCACAATGTGCCTATTCGGCTAGATAAAATGAATCATTCAGTTCAGAGTAACTATACGTATGAAGAAACTAAAAGACATTTAGTAGTGATTTATTAAATCTATTGAAAACATTGTCATTTTTAATGACAAAGTTGGGAAGACAATATTTAAAGTACAGTACCAGTCTTTTACAAGCTGAGGATTTCAAGGTATTAGTGAAAGCTGGTGATAATGTATCTCAGGGGTGAATTGCTAGCATCTCATGCCAGTTCAGTGAATAACACTTTGGAAATATCCTGTTCAATGGGGTTGCTCTCTCTTCTGCTTTTTTACTAGCTTGCTTTTGTCTGAGCCCCTTCTTTTTCCATTGGTTTCAGTTAGTCATTTGGAGGCTTGTCTGGGATTCATCAGAAGGATGAGAAAACATGAATCTATGACTCTTCATTTTTCTTTATGAGGCTTCTTGTCCTCAGACTTTTCTCTGAAGGCAGACGAAGAACCAAACCTCTGATTAGCTAGTTTTCCGAGCAGCTACAGAGGACAGGGGGCTGGGGAAGGACCCTGCCACCCCCCCATCCCCTGTGACTCTTGGGTAGGGAATCTTGGCTTTGTTTCCTTTCATGGAGGTCTAGCTGTTGCACGGGATTGGAATAAGGTTCTGGGGCAACTGAAGGCATCTGGTCAAGGCCACACGTTGGTGTTGCCTGAAGGCTCCTAGACTGGCTCCAGTTCCCGACCACCCACTATGGTTTTGGCCAAGATCCCCAGACTTTTCTATGACATTTCCCTCCACTTCCTTCATGGATTATAATGGCTCCTATCTCTTCTTTTATAATGTTAAGAGTGTTGTTGCAGACTACATAGATATTACTGGGTAGGATGAGCACTTGGCCCAGTCATCAAAAATGTAATTCAGAACAACATGGTTTTCATCTATTCTTAGAAGCAGGAAGAATGCAGCAGTTAAGAAGTTTGTTTGTTTTTTTTGTTTTTTTTGTTTCCCCTGTTGAAAACATCGATTTGCATAGAGCAAGAGCCTTTTTCCCTCCCACGTACCTTTCCCTCCCTGCACTAAAGCTAATTTTTTTTCCTCTTTTTTTCCACCATGTCAGGATTTCACAGAGCCCTTTAAATACAGGAGACTTTTCAATGTGAGAGTTCCCTCCCCCTCTTTTTGGGAAGCATCTCACTAGGCTAGGTCTCCAATTAATGGGATTTCCCTTGTCTCACTTGTTTGAGAAGGGCCTAGTTCCACAGCTTCACTTCAGCACTCTGCTTACAATAGGAAAGCAATGGAGGAGCAATCCCACAGGCTGCTGGCTATAAATTTGCTGAGGGCTACCTGGGACTTAATTTAAATAAACCCATGCATACTCCTGAGGTACCATTTTGTCACAAGCTCAATTCCAAGATTAGGGTTGAAGCCCTAGAAAGGAAAACTAGACCTAAGGTATCCAAAGGCAGGCAACATGGAAGTCAAGGGGCATGGCCTAGGTGGGTAGGACTAATTCCTGCTCATTAGGTTCCCACTTCATGGAAGGAAGTCATGTTCATATTCATGGCATAGATGAGGTCTAGGGACATCAAAAGCTGCTGACAGCAGAGGAGATAGGCAGCAGGCAGGGGAATGTAAATAATTCCTGCCTTCTAGGCCTCAGTGCTTCATGGGTAAAGGTCGCACTGGCATCCATGGAGAGTACCTGACTAGGTTGTTGGGACTTAGGGATAAAAAGATGGAAGACAAAAGGCGGATTCCCTTTCTTTCTATTCCTCACACATCCTGGGTTTTCACTGAAAGGGAGAAAGGAATTAAAGGACACATCTTTACCTCTCTTTCAGATGGGTAACCTACCATCGTTGGTCTACATTCCTTTGGAGTGTATCCTGAATCACTGGGACTGCTTTGACCCTCGGACTCTGGAGAAAAAAAAAAAAAAGCCTCATAATTTTTTGGACATGAGTTTGACCAAATTGTAATTTTCAGAAATGACTGGCTTGGCCTCAGGAAAACCATTTGACACCATCCTGGAGCTGGCCTTTTTCTGTAAATTGGAAAGCATATGGTCCAAGGTCTCATATGTGCAGACTTTCTTTCCCTTGCAGAGTAACTCAGACCTTTGCTGACACTGTAGGATTAATACAGCCCTTCTATTGGCCATCTCAGGAGAGGCTGCAGGGAGCAACACCAGGGAACTAGAGAAACTCCAGAGGCTCCTTCAGCAGGAGAACCAGCTCCCTTTGGCCCTGCTACTCCAGGTCCACCTCATCCTTCCTATCCAGTTTTTCTCTCTCACTTGCCCCCTTCTAGAAATCCTCATTTTAGACAGGTCCCAGTCTCACTCCTGCCCCTACAACAGATGTCTGGTGAATATGGTCCCAGTAAGGTGCATGTACCCTTCTTTCTACTGGACTTAAGGCAAAGTAAAGGGGATCTTGGCAAATTTTCAGATAACCCTGACAGGTATAGAGAGGCTTTCCAGAATTTAACTCAAGTATTTGAACTTTCCTGGAAAGAAGTTCTATTACTTTTGAATCAAACCCTGACTAACACTGAGAAGCAGGCTGTCCTGAAACTGACAGAGAGATTAGGAGATGAGCTTTGTATCTCGTATAGTGTCAGGGAAGAAGATGAGCCTTATGCAACTGGAAGAGTAGCAGTACCATTAGAGGACCCTAAATGGGATCCCAGAGATGAAATGTGAGAATAGAGTAGGAAACACATTCAGTCATGTATAATGGAGGGATTACACAGGACTACAACTAAACATCTCAACTACTCCAAACTGTGCATGATAGTCCTGGATTTAATAAAAATCCCACTGCCTTCCTGGGAAGACTAAGAGGGGACTTGGTAACGCACACCTCTCTATCACTTGGGGGACAACTAATCCTAAAGGACAAGTTTATTACTCAGACAGCCCCTGATATCAGGAAGAAAATGCAAAAACAGACCATGGGACAAGAGAGTATATATTAGTCTGTTCTAACTCTGCTATGAAGAAATAACCAAGACTGGGTAATTTATAAAGGAAAGAGTTTTCCTTGTCTCACAGCTCTGCATGGCCAGGGAGGCCTCAGAAAACTTACAATCATGGTGGAAGGCACCCATTTGCAGGGTGGCAAGGGAGAGAATGAGTGCCCAGGAAAGGGGGAAGCCTCTTATAAAACCATTAGATCTCATGAATACTCACTCACTATCACAAGTGTGGGATGGGGGAAACTGCCCCCATGATTCAATTATCTCTACCTGGTCCCTCCCATGACATGTAGGGATTATGGGAACTGCAATTCAAGATGAGATTTTGGTGGGGCCACAGCCAAACCATATTATTCTGACCCTGGTCGCTCCCGAATTTCATGTCCTCACAATTCAAAACACATCCATGCCCTTCTAACAGTCCCCCAAAGTCTTAACTAATTCCAGCATTAACTCAAAAGTCCAAGTCTAAAGTCTCATCTAAGAAAAGGCAAGTCCCTTCTGCTTATGAGCCTGTAAAATCAAGAGGAAGTGAGTTACTTCCTAGATACAATGGGGATACAAGCATTGGGTAAATACACCCATTCGAAATGGGAGAAATTAGCCAAAACAAAGAGGGTATATGTGCCATACAAGTCTGAAATCAAATAGGGCAGTCATTCAACCTTGGAGTTCTAAAATGATCTTCCTTGACTCCATTTCTCACATTCAGGGCATGCTGATGCAAGAGATGGGCTCCCATGGTCTTGGGCAGCTCTGGCCCCGTGACTTTGCAGGATACAGCCCCCTCCTGACTGCTTTCACAGGCTGGCACTGGGCTAAGTGTCTGTGACTTTTCCAGGTGCACACTGAAAACTGTCAGTGGATCTATCATTATAGATTCTGGAGGATGGTGGCTCTCTTCTCACAGCTCCACTAAACGGTGCCCCCCTGGGGACTCAGTGTCGGGGCTCCAAACCCACATTTTGCTTCTGCACTGCCATAGCAGAGGTTTTCCATGAGGGCCCTGCCCCTGCAGCAAACTTCTGTCTGGGCATCCAGGCATTTCCATACATCCTCTGAAATGTAGGCAGAGGTTTCCAAACCTCAATTCCTGACTTTTGTGCACCAGAAGGCCCAACACCATGTGTAAGCTGCCAAGGTTTGGGGCTTGCAGCCTCCGAAGCAATGGCTTGAGTGTTATGTTGACCCCTTTTAACCATAGTTGTAGGTCAAGCAGGTGGGTTACAGGGCACCAACAGGGCATCATGTTATGAGGTTGGACTAGACAGGGAGGCCCTCAGCTAGACCCACAAAGTCATTTTTCCCTCCTAGGCCTCAGGACCTTTGATGGGAGGGGCCGCTGTGAAGGTCTCTGTTATGCCCTGGAGACATTTTCCTCATGGTCTTGGTGGTTAACATTTGGCTTATTGCTACTTAGGCAAATTTCGGTAGCAGGCCTGAATTTCTCCCTAGAAAATGAGTTTTTCTTTTCTATCCCATAGTCAGGCTGCAAATTTTCCAAACTTTTATGCTGTGTTTCTTCTTGAATGCTTTGCTACTTAGAAATTTCTTCCAGCAAATACCGTAAGTCATTTCTCTGAAGCTCAAAGTTCCACACACTCCAGGGCAGGGCAAAATGCTTGCAGTCTCTTTGCATAATGAGAATTACTTTTACTCCAGTTCCCAACAAGTTCCTCATGCCCATCTCAGACCACCTCAGCTTTAATTTCATTGTTAAAAGCCATTCAATAATTCCTTAGGAAGTTTCAAACTTTCCCACATATTTCCATCTTTCTCTGAGCCTTGCAGACTGTTCCAACCTCTTCCTGTTATCTAGTTCCAAAGTCACTTCCACATATTTTGGTATCTTTACAGCAACGCCCCGTTCTTTGCGTTACCAATTTACTGTATTACTCCATTCTCATGCAGCTATGAAGAAATAACTGCGACTGGATAATTTACAAAGGAAACAGTTTTAATTGACTTACAGTTTTACATGGCCAAGGAGGCCTCAGGAAACTTATAATCATGGTGGAAGGTACTTCTTCACAGGGCAGCAGGGGAAATAAAGTGCCTAGCAAAGGGAGAAGTCCCTTATAAAATCATCAGATCTTATGAGATCTATCACAAGAACAGGATGGAGTAAACGACCTCCATGATTCAATTATCTCCACCTTGTCCCTCCCATGACATGTGGGCATTATGGGAATGAAAATTCAAGATAAAATTTATGGGGAGACTTAGTGAAACCATATCATAGTACTTTAGAGAGCCTCCTGAAAGTGGCCACCTTGGTCTTTTACAATTGAGATAGGGAGTAGGCCCAAGAGAGAAAGAGGTACACTAGAAAAAGACAGAGGCTTTATGGCCGACTTTCAGGACCACCAACCCCAGAATCTCCAGGATGCACATATTAACGGCTACAATTGTGGCAAGTCAGTGCATTTTAGGAAGAACTGTCCAGACAGCATGAGGAAGAGACCACCACCCTGTCCAATCTGCAGTGGGGACCACTGAAGGGTAGACTGTCTCTGGAGATGCAGGTCACACATCCAATCTCCCAAATGGTCCAGTAGGACTGATGGGTCCCAGGGCCCCTCTTCCCAGTTACAGTGGTCCAGACCACCATTACCGTACAAGAGCCCAGGATGAGTCTGAAAATCGAAGGTAGGAAAGTGAGCCTCCTGCTGGACACTGAAGCAGACCTTTCAGTTCTCCTCTCCCTGTCCTCTGTCAGTATAACCATGAGTGGTGTCTCGGGAAGGTCTTTAAACTGATATTTTTCCCAGTCCCTTAGTTGTAGCTGGGGAGATCTCTTGTTTACCCATACCTGTGTAATCATGCCTGAAAGCCCAACCTCTCTGCTGGTCAGGGATATTCTGGTCCATTTGGGAACAACTATCTTGAGGGCTCCAGGACAAACTGTTTTTCTTCCCATACTGGAGACCAATATTAACCCAGAAGTTTGGAAAACTCAAGGGAAAATTGTTCGAGCCACAACTGCCATGCCAGTCTAGATCCACCTTAAGGATCCCACTTCCTTTCCTAACCAGAAACAATATCCTCTGAAACCAGAAGTTAAGAAAGAACTACAAGCCATCATTGATAACTTGAGGATTCAGGGCATCCTCAAACCCTGCAACAGCCCTTATAATACCCCAATATTGGGGGTACAAGAACCCAAAAGGAAATGGAGACTGGTCCAGAATTTCTGCCTCATTAATGAGGCTGTGGTTGGAATTAACCTGGTGGTTTCCAATCCATATACACTGTTGATATAATTTGGCTGTGTCCCCACTCAAGTCTCATGTTGAATTGTAACTCCCACAATTCCCATATGTCATAGGAGGAACTCAGTGGGAGGTGATTGAATTATAGCAGCAGGTCGTTCTTGCACAGTTCTCATTATAGTGAACAAGTTTCATGAGATCTAATGGTTTTAAAAAACAGGAGTTTGCCTACACAAGCTCTCTCTTTGCCTGCTGCCATCCACGTAAGATGTGACTGGCTCTTCCTTCCCTTCCACCTTGATTATGAGGTTTCCACAGCCATGTGGAAGTGTAAGTCCAATTAAACCTCTTTCTTTTGTAAATTGACCAGTCTTGGATATGTCTTTATCCGCAGTGTAAAACAGACTAATACACCTGCTCAGCCAAATTCCTGAGAGAACCAAATGGTTCACAGCCCTGGACCTAAAGGATGCCTTTTTCTGCATACTGTTGCCCTCTGACTTCCCAGATTTGTTTGTATTTGAGAATCCCTCCAAGCAGACCACACAGCTAACCCGGACAGTGTTACCTCAGGGATTCCAAGGCAGCCCCCTCATGTTTGGGCAGGCATTGTCCAAAGACCTCGCTGAGTTCCTTTACTCTCAGGTTAAAGCTTTACAATATGTAGATTACGTTCTCCTCTGTGCCCCAACTGAAGAAATCTCTCAGGAGGGCAGAAGGCTCTTCTTAATTTTCTGGCTAACAGATTATATAAGGTCTCAAAATCTCAGGTTCAGCTCTATCAGACTTCAGTGAAGTATCTAGGTCTAGTCTTGTCAGAGAGGACCAGGACTTTGGGTGAAGAAAGAATTAAGCCCATCTCCTCCTTTCCCCTCCCCAAAGCCTTCAAGCAACTGAGGGGATTCTTGGGCATTACAACATTCTGCAGACTATAACTACCTGGGAATGGTGAAGTAGCTCATCCCTTATATCACCTAATAAAGAAGACTCAGGCAGCTACAACTCGCTTCCTTATTTGGGAACCAGAGGCTAAAAACATATTTGACCTAGTAAAGCAAGCCTTGCTTGAGTCACCAGCCCTTAGTCTTCCCATAGGGAAAATGTTTAATCTTTATGTGTCAGAAAGGAAGGGAATGGCCCTGGGAGTTCTAACCCAGGCCCAAGGTCCAGCCCTGCAACCTGTAGACTACCTAAGCAAAGAACTTGATTGGATAGCTAAAGGATGCTTATCTTGACTCCAAACTGCTGTAGTGGTGGCCTTGCTGGTACCAGAGACTACAAAGTTAATTGTGGGAAATAACTTAACTGTTTATACCCCACATAATGTGGCAGGATTGCTGTCTTCTAATGGGAGCCTCTGGCTAATGGACAACCACTTCCTCAAATATCAAGCTCTGCTATTAGAGGAATATTCCGTGCAGTTAAGAACCTGTCCTTCTCTAAATCCAGTCACCTTCCTCCCAGATGAAGAATTCTCTTACAGATGGAAGTTTCAGTGTAGAACAAGGGATCCATAAAGCAGGGTATGCAGTTGTTGCCCTAAATGATATGGTTGTGAGTGCATCTCTCACCTTGGGCACAAGTGTTCAACTAGTCAAGTTAATTGCCCTTATGAAGGTGCTTGAACTAAGCAAAGGAAAAGCAGTTAACATTTATACTTATTCAAAGTATACTTTCCTAGTCCTCCAGGCCCATGCCACTATCTGGAAAGAGAGGAGCTTCCTCACCGCTAATGGGTCTCCCATTAAATACTATCAGGAAATTAATAGACTATTATCCTCAGATTTTCTCCTATGGAAAGTGGCAGTAATACATTGTAAGGCCACCAAAAGAGGTAGATGAAATAGCTGAAGAAAATAGATTGGCAGACCAAGCAGCTAAGTCAGCGGCGAGAGAGCCCCAGAATTCTGACCCACTTGAAGCCCCTCTAATCTGAAAGGGCTCCATAAGATAAATAAAAACTCAATATTCTCCTGCAGAAATAGAATGGGCCACCTCTTGGGGATAAATTTTTCAGTCCTCAGAATGGTAACAATTGGAGGATGGCAAGCTTCATCTACCAGCTGCCAGCTAACGGACAATTCTTGAAATATTTTACTATGCCTTCCACCTAAGTAAGGACAAAGCCTATCAATTGGCCCAGAGGTTGTTCTCAGGTAAAAATCTGCTACAAGTGATCAAACAGATTATTAATGCTTGCAAGATTTTCCTTAAGAGTGATCTCCTCAATCAATGGCTTCTCCCCACTGTAATCCAAAGAATGGGAGGCTAGCCAGGGGAAGACTGGCAAATGGATTTCACCCCTTTGCCAAAGACAAGGGGCATCCAGTATCTCCTGGTATGAGTAGATACCTTCACTAATTGGGTAGATGCATTTCCATGTCAGACAGAGAAAGCCTCTGAGGTGATAAAAGTACTAATCAATGAGTTAATTCATCACTTTGGACTCCTTAAATACCTCCAGAGTGATGATAACCCCTTGTTCAAAGGGCTGTCACCCGGGGGCCTCACCCATGCACAATCTATTGCATGCCTTCTTCATTGTGCTTAGAGACCACAATCCTTGGGAAAGGTAGATAAGACAAATGATATTATCAAAAGCCACCTCAGGAAAGTGTCTCAAGAAACTCATCTCCCCTGAACTACTCTTCTTCCCATAGCCCTACTACGTTTTAGAGACACCCCTTCAAAGCTGAGTTTAAGTCCCTTTGAAATGATGTAAGGACAACCCTTTCTCACCAATGATTTCTTGCTAAACCAAGAGACCTCTAACTTAATTAAACATACAACCTATTTGGTCTGCTTCCAATAGGAACTGAAAAAACTGTTAGAGGCCCAATCCCATGAATTAGGGCCGCCTCTATTCAGCCCAGGGGATCTAGTACTGGTAAAGGCACTCCCTTTTCTTTCTCCCTCTCTAGGCCCAGATTGGAAGGAACCTTACACTGTACTTCTTCCTTCTTCTACAACAGTAAAGGTCACTGGAATTGATTATTGGATTCATTGTACTTGAGTAAAGGCCGAGGAAGCTGACACACTTACCTCCATCAACCCAGAAGAGCGTCCAAAGTACCAATGTGAGGAAATCGGGGACCTCGAGCTAAAAATCACAAAAGATAGGTGTCAATAATTAATCTTCCATGGATATCCTCTTTATGATCTTGCCTATGCTTGCTGTTCTTACCTCCATTCTGTTCCTCATCATGAGGCATCTTTGCCAAGGACCCATTAATCCTGAATACCCTTAGGAGTACCTATTCCCCTAAACAGTTATCTCTCCTAAAGTTTAACTGCACTCATACAGGATTCAATTTCTTTGACCAGGGTGAAACAGCTGTGGCCACAATATTGTTTTCAGAATGATTGGTATATTTAACTTCTTATTTCTGTTATCTTCAGCACTAGATTCTTTCCGTTTTTACTCCTCTTTGTATATACACATATTTGGTCCATATATACTTAACCTTGTAAAATTTGTTTTTTTCTGATTTAGAGGTCATCAGACTTCAAATGTTAATGCAACTGGAGCCTTGGAAGAAAGCTCTGTTTCACTGGGGACCCTTATATAGGTCTTGGAGGCAAATCTGAAAGCCATTTTCCCCAAAACAGGAAGCAGTTAAGCTTGGACATCATTCCTATCCTAATGACAATTAGATGTAACTCTTCAGAAGGGGGAATTGATAGTGGCAGGAGGCAGACAAATGCCTAGACAGATGGGGGCAGGTCCCCACTGAAATCTCACCTTCACGCCAAAGACAGTTTATAGCCCAAAGGTCAACCTACAAATCAAATCTACGAACTGGATTGAGAACTTGTCTTCCTGTTTGGTGTGCTTTCCTTTGATTGATTCCTCACCTTCACCTATTTTATATATACCTACTGATATGGTTTGGCTCTGCCCCCACCCAAATATCATCTTGAATTGTAGCTCCCATAATTCCCCCATGTTGTGAGAGAGACCCTCGGGGAGAAAATAGAATCATGGGGGCAGTTTTCCCCATACTGTTCTCATGGTAGTTAATAAGTCTCATGAGATCTGACGGGTATATGAGGGGTTTTACCTTTCACTTGTCTCTCATTCTCTTTTGCCTGCTGCCATGTAAGATGTGCCTTTCACCTTCCACCATGATTGTGAGGCCTTTCCAGACACATGGAACTGTGAGTCCATTAAACCTCTTTTACTTTATAAATAACCCAGTCTTGGATATGTTTTTATCCGCAGCATGAAAATGAACTAATACAGTAAATTGATATGGTAGAGTGGGGTGCTGCTGTAAAGATACCCAAAAATGTGGAATTGACTTTGGAACTGGCTAACAAGCAGAGGTTGGAACACTTTGGAGGGCTCAGAAAAAGATAGGAAAATGTGGCAAAGTTTGAAACTTCCTAGAGACTTGGAGAGTTCAGAAGACAGGAAGATGTGGGAAATTTTGGAATTTCCTAGAGACTCGAATGGCTTTGACAAAAATGCTGATAAAATGATAATGAACAATAACTTTGAACTGTGGACTTTTGAGTTAATGCTGAAATAAGTTTAGACTTTGGGTGACCGTTGGGAAGGCATGATCGTTTTTGAAATGTGTTGACATGAGATTTGGGACGGGCCAGTGGTGGAATGATAGAGTTTGGCTCTATGTCCCCACACAAATCTCATCTTGAACTGTAGCTCCCATAGTTCCCATGTGTTGTGGGAAGGACCCAGTGGGAGATAATTGAATCATGAGTGTGGTTTCCCCATGCTGTTCTCATGGTAGTGAATAAGTCTCATGAGAATTTATGGTTTTATGAGGGGTTTCCCCCTTTGCTTGGCTCTCATTCTCTCTTGCCTGCCACCATGTAAGAAGTACCTTTTAGCTTCTATCATGATTGTGAGGCCTCCCCAGCCACATGAAACTGTGACCTGACCCCATTAATCCTCTTTTTCTTGATAAATTACCAAGTCTCGGGTATGTCTTTATCCACAGTGTAAGAATGGACTAATACACCTACTCTTCCCTAAAATTGTTTTTCCACTGCCATGCCCATCTTTGACTGGTGCCTTTGTTTTAACCTTTTTATTCAGACTCACAAACCAATCAGCATGCACTCCCCCATCCTGTGCCTGTAAAAACCCCAGACTCAGTCACACCATGGGGAGACAAACTGACTTGGGAGAGAGACAACCTGATGTTCCTGTGTCTTCTCTGCTGAGAACTGTTTCATCAGTCAATACAACTCTCCACCTTCATTACCCTTCGACTGTCAGCCTGACCTCATTTTATTTGGGTGTGGGACAGGAGTTCAGGACCCACCGAATGTGGATACCAAGAAAGGCTGTAACTTTGGCCTGCTGTTCTTACTGGGCCAGAGTGGAGTAAGGGGCTGATTGAGCTGTTAACATGCCACCATCCATCCAGCTGTGGATGGTGGAACTAAAAGAGCTAATTAGCACAGTGTAACACCCACTCTGGGGCTTCAGGTCACAGGCACCCCTGCCTGGGTGCTGCCGCATTCTCTTTGGGACAATATGTCTGGTCTGGCCTGGGACCCGCAAGGAACTTACTCCTCTGTCGGTGCTTGAAGTGGGTGGCTGGAGCCTGTGCTTGCTTGCTCTCATGCTCCCTCCCACCAGGGGCTAAGCACACAGTTGCATTAGCCATGAAAGCCATGGGCCAGAGTGCGTGTCAGACACAGGCTGAGTAAACGCGGTATCCCCTGCATCGAGCCTGGTAAAGTGGCCGAAAAAAATCCTGCATCAGTAGTTTAGTCTGATCAAGAGCTGATTGAGAATCTAGTACAGTACCTGGACCACTGTAAGCATTCATATCGTGTCTGCTGAAAACACATGATTTCCCTTTTCCCAGAGCAATATTTGCGCTGTCTTTTCATGGTCAGTGCATTCTTTTGAAAGGATATGCTGGTATATGTTCAACACTAACACCAGGACTAAAAAATACTCATAATTTGCATTACTGGTTGTTTCCTTGATTGCAGTAAATACTTCCACTGTGATAGATTACAAGCTACAAAAAGTCTGTCAACCAGCTCATAATACTCCTGAAAATTTAACAGTTGGCAAGCTGGTGTGTGCCAGCTCCGTCACAAGCCAGCTCCAGTACACAATGGGAAAAGGCATTCATATTAAAAAACTCAGAAAGCTGGAAAAGGTGGATGGAAAATCACTCATTTGTGACATTGAGACTCAAAGTTATGCCCATTTGTATTCTCTATTGGAAATTTTAAATTCCCTGAAATCAAAGGACTTTAATTTTACTTAGTTCTACCTCCTTTTTTGTTAGATAGACCAATCCCTGGGAAAAAGGTCACACTTAGAAATTAGTAAACTTTGGTATTTTTCTCTGTTTTATTTTATCTTAATTATTTATTTTATGATCAGTACCCAGATGCATGCCAGGAGTGTACAAAAATAATCACTAGTATTTATTAAATAGTTACAACATTCAAGGCCTTGTAATGTGAGCTGTGAATACACTGTTTCATTCCATTCTCCCAGTGATCGCAAAAGGTTGGTACCTGACTCCTTCTTTTCCAAGATAGGTACTGAGTCTCAGTGGTTTTGAGAAAATAAAGATTTAAACTGAGTTAGGCACTTGAGACTACACATTTCAACCCCTAAGTTGCACTTCCTTGAGGCAGTTTGTGTCTTGGACAGGAAAACTACCATCTTGCATTTGCAGTGTTTTCACAGAAACTCATTAAGTTGTGGCAACTCAGACACAGTATCCTTTTATAGATGTGTTAGTTGAGAGGTGAAAATAGAGCACACTGCATTAAAGAATGGTGCTGCTAACCACCAAATGCAAAAAAAAAAAAAAAAAGACAATATACCTAATGAACATCATAGGTCCCAAGAGCTGGAAGAAAACCCAGAAATTATCATCTAGTCCAATACTCTTATTTCATAGAGAAGTTCTTTACTGTCTTGCAAAGAACTGTATGCTTTACTTATAAGACATCACTTCCCCAGAATCTGTTTCTCTTAGCTGTCTATTATTTATCATTTTATTTCACTAGAAGGTTCATTACAAATAAAGTACTAAAGCAAACATTTCAAAATCTAAAGGCTGTGTTTTTGGAGATTATGTAAATAGAAACGAGAAAACATTGTCATGATAGTATAAAGTAGAGCTTGATATTTGTAGATCTTATGAGCACATTTTATTATTTTGCCTATATAGCTTTTATATTTAGCTTTAGCATTTGATAATGAAATTAATGCATTTTAGGACTTTCAAGTCAATCTGTGTGTGCACTTTTTATGAGAAACTGTGAAACAAATTGGATGACAAGTTAATCAGACAAACAGAAGGGAAAGCTTGGAATTGGTTACGGGATTTAGAGAATCAAAATATATTTAGATGATGAGATCAGTAGCCTCATGAATATCATTGCTGTGGAAACTTAGAATTTGATTTAATACTTTATATGAATGATTTTTTAAAACACACTCAGGCATACCCGTTGACCGGAAAGGTACAGCACAATGCAAAAACTCAATTTTTTGTTTGATTATTTAAGAAATTCACTTATTTTTGTTTGCTGACTTTCTTTTTTGCTACATTTAGAGTCACTTTTTTGTGCTTGTGGCAACATTTTGCAGGATAAAATGTAATCACCTTCTCTATCTTCTTGGATGGAGACACCAGACTAAATTATTTCCAAAGGCTGACTCTCAGTCTCCTTTTCCTTGTGTGAAGGGAAACACTGATTTTATGTTTCTCTTGGCTCTGTGTAGTTTTGCTTTGTTTTGTTGCTGTTATGTGTGTTTTATTATGAGATAACAGCCTCCTCCTCATAACCATTCATGTGAGTTGTAATAGTGTTACTACTACTACTACTACTACTAATAATTATTATTATTCAGTAGAGAGGAAAAGAGAAAATATGAGAAGGAAACTGAATGAAATTGGAAAAGAAAGAGAAGAGTAGAGGATTCTGAACTAGAGGAATTGTCCAGAGGTGCTAACTCCTGGGGAGCCTCTGGAATTGGGCTGATGGAAGAACCACTATAAGGAAAAGGGGATAGTGTTATTCAATATTAGTCAGCCGAGAGTACTTGCCAGTTCTCTATCTGGTTTTCTTGAAAATGACACTTCATTTGCTCTTGCCATGGACCATTTAGTCTTCCTGCAAGTGGGGACCACATATCTGTCCCTGCTGGCAGCATGTCAGCTAATCACCCAGTTTCACACCTGGCTTTTCTGCAAAACCCTCCCTGCAATGCATTCTGACCCAGGATGCCTGTGAGGCTAAAGAGATACCCTGTGCAACCAGCAGTGTAACAGGCTCTGTTGTAGTGGTTGGGGTAAAGATGAGCACTTTGGGGTACCCACAGCTGGAACAATGCAGAGGGGACACCTACATTTTGCAGGTAAGCCGGCTGATTCACCTTTAAAAGCAACGTGAACTATTTTTATTCCTCATCCTTAAAAAACAAAGTATGTTTGCTTTAATCAAATAACACAGCTGTCAAAATCGCAGGTTCTTCCTTTCTTTGGTGGATAGGATTATGGAAGACACTGGAGGACTTCGGGAACATAAGAGCAGACTTAGGTGGCTGGTCACCCCCAGCAAGTCAGGTAATCAGCTTGCCCATACTCATTTTAAAGATAATAAATAGCTAACTGCCTGACGCAGTGGCTCATGCTTGTAATCCCAGAACTTTGGGAGGTCAAGGTGGGTGGATCGTCTGAGGTCAGGAGTTCAAGACCAGCCTGGCCAAATGGCAAAACACCGTCTCTACTAAAAATACAAAAATTAGCCAGGCATGGTGACACGTGCCTGTAATCCCAGCTACTGGGATTAGAGGGGGCTGAGGCAGGAGGATCGCTTGAATCTGGGAGACGGAGGTTTCAGTAAGCTGAGATCATGCCATTGCACTCTAGCCTGAACAACAGAGCGAGACTCCAACTCAACAAAGAGAAAAAATAAGAAGAGCGAACTGGGCCTAATAAGTCATAGTTTTGGTTCTGAGTAACTGGTAGCATTATGCCCCAAAGGATTAGTAGAAAGTCCTCGTGCTATCCTAGAAAAGTAAGTACCTGCAACCCAGTTGGCAAAGTCCAAAAACTAAGATTCTCCCAACTCAATGGATATAAGAAGAAGGTTAGCTTTAGCCTTTAAATACTAACTTAATGGCTGATTGTTGATTCCTAAAATGAATCATTAAGAAATTCTTTGGAAATGTGTCTAATCGTCTAATTTTTATGGCAATTCCTTCTATAGTGATTTGCAACTCATTATATTTTGGAGTTCCTGATAATTGCTGTTGCTAATTACTTATTTACCTCCCACGGATTTATTTTGTCTTCATTGTCAAATAAATGTGCATTATCCATAATTATTTAATATAGTTTATCTAAGACTAATCTTTACACAGTTGAAAGGTGATTCCCGTCCTATTTGGAATTTGGAGATTTCAAGGCGTAGAACTGAATCATATAATTTTTCAAATATATGTTATGAAAATTTCTGTATTAATCAAAAATAATCAGTGTAACTATTGATACTGAATGGTATTTTGGGATACTCTTGGTCAACATTTTGTTGAGGAAGTTAATGTATTTCAGTGTTACAATATTGAGGACATAAAATATAGACTATATTCACAAATTAAAGCAAGAGAATTTACTGTATCAACTACTGAACACATCTTTCATACACATCCTACTTTTGACATGATCAAAGGAAAATTGCTATCATATGCTGCTACTGCTTTCTTTTTTTTTTTTTTTCCTTACTCTTCTTCTGTAAGCAAAAACTACAAGCTTAAATGGCACAGGAAACTATGTATGCATAACTTCAAAAGGTGTATTGATCAAATTATTAAAGTAAATCGGACGTTTGACATGTACAGGAATAATTTTTTGGTTGACAGAATATTCTATTTTCAACTTGTTGTGGTGCTTTATAGACTTTAGACTTGAAGAACAAGTAAAAAGATTTTTAAACGTTGATAACTCACTGTAATTTTGCAGAATTCATCAAAAGACTTCTTAAAGTTAGAATAAAGATTAGGTTTTGCTTTTTTAATTGTGTTTAATAATAATGATGATGATGATGATAATATCTTCTATTTATTGGGTATCTACTATTTGTGTTGTTCTATATAATTTATTTAGATTTGAAGAATTTGAGTGTAGTAAGTGGAAACAAATGGGAATAAAGAATTGTATAGACAATAAGTTTTTTGTAAAAAATAAAAATCTTTTAATAAAATAATTAAACAAGCATTAGGCCAAGTCTACAAATCCTCAATTTCCACCCAAAACAACTTCAGTAGAAAGAGAAGGAGGAAGAAGAGCAAAGAAGGGCAAGCAAACATTAGAACTGTACTAGCTTTGATCTCTTTGTGAGTAGTCAGAGTAGGAAGGCAAGACATCCTCAGAATGTTAGGCGGGGACCTACAGCACAAGCTGGAGATACGAGTAGGGACTTCTTGCAGCAGGAGAGAGAGTTGGAAGGGGGCAGATAATTGTTTGGTTAATGTTAGAGTCATGTCTTCAAAAGGATAAACACAAGGACGCCGTGGTGGTGGTGCCACCAGGAGTTGAGAAAACAATCAGATAAAACACAGTGTCTAAGACAGATGAAATTTGAGAGTGTTCTACAGGTAGTACTATTGGTAGGAGGTCTGTAATCAGCAATCTGAGAAATATTCAAGTATTGGAGAATAAACCGGACACAAATAAATGATATAAGTGGACACCAATGTAAATAGAACTGGGAGACATGCAAAAATGAGCAGACGGAACTTCCTGAAATACAGAGGTCCTCCTTTTTTGTGCAACTGTTTTCACAGTTCTGTTGTGAACTGAGGAAGAGAAATGCTACATTAATATCTTATTGTGTGTCCCTGTTATAAGGCAGGCTGGTGACCTGGGAACACTTTTTACATTAGAATTTGACGATCATTCATTGATTGGGTGCTGTTGATTGATTAGCTGATTTATTTTTGCATTTCATTCTTTCAACAGCTGTTTATTGAGAAACCATTATGTAGCAAACACTGAATTAGACCCTGGAGATAGAGATAAATAAGACAGATAGGGTCTTTTCGCTCTCATGAAACCTATATATTAGTGAGATGCAATAAAAAAATACACAAACAAATGTGCAGATTATTGCATAAGGAATTATAATTGGCTATAGTAGGGACTGAGTAACTTACGGTTCAAATTTAAATGACAATAATAAGTTACCAAATTTACCTGAGGAAATGACACTTCATTCAGAGACTTCAACGTCTGTAAAGACTTATAGGTAAAAGTGAGTTTGACTAATTAAAATTTAAAATAAATCCACAATACTGGAGCATAATCAACACAACAGAAAGTGGTAGGGAATGAAATCTGAGATATAGGCTTCATGAGATGAAATAAGAATTTGGGGTTTTATTTGAAATGCAGTAGTAAGGCACACATTTTTAGGTAGAAAGTCTACTGGATTCCTTTAAAAATATATATATATACACACACATATATATATTTTTTAATGTAAGAGCCACACTCTCTGTGTTGCTCAGGTTTGAGTTTAGTGGCATGATTATAGCTCACTGTAACCTTAAACTCCTGGGTTAAAGCAATCTTCTCACCTCAGCCTCCTGAGTAACTGGGTCTACAGGTGCATGCTATCATTCCTGGCTCTAGTTTATGGTTTTAAAAGAACACTCTAGAAAATAAATAAAGAAAAATTTATAGATAGTAGAGATAAGAGTGGGATCAAGGAAATTGGTTAAGAGACCATTATAGTTCTTAAGAGTGTGAAAATAAGTAATAGCAGTGATGATGGAGAGAAGTGAATGAATATGAGATGTGATTCTGAGACAGGAAGAGGAGGATTTGTTGAGGTCTGCTGCATATGCAGGGAGAGGAAAGAAAGAGTTTTGGCTTGTACATTTGGTTAATAACAGAGTAACCTAGAGAGGAGCAAAACTGTGGTTTACAGAGAATACAACTGCAGATAATGTATCAAGAGTAATGTTTTCATTTAAGTTTGAGGCACTGTTTGAAAATACAAGTAGAGAAGTCAAATAGGCAGTTGGATATTCAAATTTGAACTCTCAGGAAAAGCTTAAGTTCATATATATATATATGCAATAAAAAATCATCATACCAGAAGTAGTCTTTAAAATACTTATTATGATAAAATCGCCAAGCAACTAGCATAACAGCTTGCACATAGTAGGGGTTCAGAAAGCATTTCCTAACATGTATTGCTATATGGAAGGTATAATGCTAATGGCAGGACATACAGCAAACAATACGAAATAGATTTAGCCAAGCGTGGTGGTGCACACCTGTAGTTCTAGCTACTTGGGAGGCTGTGGCAGGAGGATCACTTGAACTGAGAGGCTGCTGTGAGCCGTGATTGCACCACTGCACTCCATCCTGGGCAACACAGTAAGACTCTGTCTCAGATAAATGAATGAATAAATAAATAAATTGATTAAATTGAGACATGGTGAGTTCATTTTCTATGGCCACTGTAACACAGTACCACAAATTATGGGACTTTCAACAACAGAAATTTATTCTTTCCTAGTTCTGGAGACCAGAAGTCTGAAGTTAGTATCACTGGGCTGAAATGTTCTCTCTGGACACTTTGAAAAGAATTCTTTCTTTCCTCTTTCAGTTTCTGGTGGCTGCTGCATTCCATGGCTTGTAGCTTCATCACTCCAATCTTCAAAGGCGACAGTATTTTCAAATCTTTGCTCTATCCATACATCACCTTTTTCTCTGTGTCTGTATCAAATCTCCCTCTGCCTCCCTTTTATAATAATACATTTGATTGCATTTAGAGCTCACCTGGATAATACTCTAATCTCAAGATCTATAATCAAATCTTCAATGACCTATTTCCTTCCCCAGTTAGCTTAGGAGATGGCTATGTTTTGGGGACCATTTTTCAGTGTACCACAGATGGTATTGAGTTTGACAATCTTATAAACCTTAAAATAAGGAAATGTAATTACCATTAAAATAGAGTACTGTGTAAAGTATCATAGAAGCATGAAAGCAAAACAAATCGATTCTGGAAATGACCAAGAAGAAATAGTTCTGTGCTCTGGGTCTTAAAGGAAGGCTAAGAGTTTCCAAGTTTAAGAGTGGGAAAATTGAGCTCCAGGCATAGAGAAATGAGTAAAGATGGACAAGGAGCTGTGAGTGTTTTGTATAAGCAAAAGAAAAATAAATGAGTGAATACTTTAACCCCAACTCTGAAGCAAGGGATTTTTATTGAATCCCTATTACTGTTCAGTCTTTGGAGAATACAAATTAATTTATGATATGATATTTGTAAAAGTCAAAACATAGGTCATCCCTGGGGAACCAAGATGGACATACCTGGAACAAATAGAGTACAATATAATCAATATGTAATTATGTGCTAATTTTTGTAATATTTACTAAACCTTCAGGAATAGAACAGAATAACCAGGAAACAGATTTATATTACGGAGAGGTAAATATGGATCTTAAAACATGGGTGGAACTTGAGTATATAGAGAAGGTAGAAAGTGCAGGTAGTTTAAGTAGGAGAAAGAACACGAGTTAATATGGAAATGAAAACTGTGAGAGAAAATGAGGCCAGCAGCATAATTGGAGTTCCTTGGAGGGTAGCATGAAATTAGGTTGGATAAACTAAGATGCAGTCCTGCTATTGAAGGGTTTAAGAACATAGAGAAAGTGCTTCCTTCAATAGTATAGACCGTCTTGACACTTGTATTTTCCTTGTGCATTTTAGACTGTGTATTTATTGTCATGCATAAAGGAATGATGACTGAAATGAAACAAGTTTTGCCAGCCTGTCAAATGGTGAATTCTCTGAGAGCACAGTGCATGCCTTATGCTTTTTAGTTTTTCCCCAATCTGGAGGCAGGAAGTACTGTAGAAAGCCATTATTGAAAAAGAGAGAGACTGACATAAAGATTTAAAGGAAGACAGAAGTTTCGCTGTTGACTAGTCTCTAGCATTGCACAGAATGAGCACAGTGTGTGAAAAGCTAGTAGGAGAGTAATTTAAATAATTGATCCATATTATAGCCTGATCGTCTTGTCTGTGGTGATCTTTATTGACTAGCAATGACCTGAGAGAGACAGACTGAGCAGACTCTAGCATAGTGAGGCTGATTTTTACCCAACACACACACACACCCACACATTTACACACACACACGCTCACATATGCTCTTCTCCTGGCCTCTGTCATCTGGAGCATAAGCGTAATATTTTCAGCCTGCCTGCCCTAGTATATTTGATGAGATAATATTTACAAATTGCTTCGAGAAACATGAAAGTTGTTCTACTAATAAAAAAATATTTTCTTGACCTGACATTTGATTGGAAATGCTTGAAAATTGTCTATGTACACTTGGCGGGGGGGGTTATTGTAAGCAAATGGTACAATTTCAGTACTCAGGACAGAAGAGGTAGAGCTGGCCTTATGTATCCCTCTGCATATTCTCTTTGTTGATTTTACAGATATTTCAGCATTGATTTCAAAACAAGCAATGTGCAAGGATATGCCTTTTAATTTTGTTCTGCTTTCAATTATGGGTGGAAATAGCCTATGACCCCTGTGCATGCATTCATTTATTTATGAAAGCGTACACAATTTTTTCTGCTTGATTTTGTTATAAATACATTTTCCCCGAGGGTACACTGTGCTTCAGATACTGTATTAGACTCTGGGAATACAAAGCAACAGTCTCTTCTCTTGACATCACAATATGATATGAAAATGGATGCAGAATCCCAAATATCTGTGTAGTAAAAACATGATGCAGCAAAATAGATAATGGAAGTGATTCTGGGGGAATTTTGAATTGCTTCGTTCCACACAGGAAGTCAGGACAGGCCTCATCAAGGAAATATGAGTAGCTACAGAATGAAAAAGGAGACTCTTCCAGGAGAATGGAATAATAATAAGATTTCCAATCAAATAATGAAAACGACAAGAAGCTCAGATGCCTGAGAGAGTAAGGCATGTTTGAAAAATCTTTGTCTTTGAAATGGTAGGGGAGTAGAGTACCAGTTGAAAAGGCCATAGGAAATGAAGGGACGTGTAGGAAATTGAACTTCGTGAAAGTGACTTTCTGGGGAATCATCAACACACTTTAAGGAGGGGAGAGTAAGACAGTCAGATTTATATTTAAAAGTAACTTTGCTGAACAAGATGAATAAGCATCAGTGAAACAGGATTTTTGATAAATATGAGTTAATTATAATAAAATATTTCTAGAAGGCATATTCTATGGCATGGTAATTAGAATTCGTAAGTGCTTGTCCTTGTTCTGATACTGACTACTTCTGCACCCAAGTATTGCAGCTAATGGATAGAATTGGGTTTGGGACTTCTTTTCTATTTTTGATTCTGGATGTCTGGTTACTCCAGGTCTCGATTTGTTACATTTAGTGTGGCGGTTCTATTACTCTTAATATGGTAACTCAGGAACCAGCAGGCTTGGGTGGGCAGGTCAGGAATCAGTGGAGCCTGAGAATAGTACTTACAGGAAGAGAAACCAAGGGAAAGTAATTACTATAATGTAACGTGTCCAGAGAGGGAACTTGACCTTTCAAGATCCCATGAGTAGCAGCCGACGCTCCAGTTGTTGTCTGAACTAGTAACAAGATACATGTCCCCTACCAGGCTAAATACCCTTTTGGAGAGAACCCCCACCGAGGAAGAAAGTGAGGGATTTATGTCTGCTGAATTAATGAAGACACATAGTTGTTTGGAAGTCCAGGATTGGATGTCAAAGAAGAGAAAAAGAATGTATAATCCTAAGAAAAACTAACATATATTCAGAAGTATAAGATTGGTTAGCACTTAAGTTGTTAAAACTGAAATGTTCTGAGTAAGGAGAAATGACAAATGTCTTGCTGAACACAGCTCTGGACACATTTTAGTAACACATTTTCTTTAACACCCCTGTCCAGGACAATTTTCTTGTGATCATAAGGCCTCATTCAAGATCTTCAGGGCACTCTTGTCAATCTTCAAATCGACTTTCATTTGTGAGTTTCAAGTCTGTTTCACCTA
Source organism: Mandrillus leucophaeus (assembly GCF_000951045.1). NCBI lineage: Eukaryota > Metazoa > Chordata > Mammalia > Primates > Cercopithecidae > Mandrillus > Mandrillus leucophaeus. Next base: position 5,742,641 of record NW_012109808.1, on the reverse strand, counting down.
TCATGAGAACAAAGGTCAATGTTAGTTTCCATTTTTTATTATGTCCACTGGGAATCCTGGAAGTAGTAGACATTCAATAAATGAATGAAATTACCACTTACAGAAGACCTATTGTATTACATACCAGTGATTGTCAAATTTTAACAGTCATACAAATTGCCTGAGGACCTTGCTAAAAGGTAAGTTTTGATTCAGTGGTTTGGGGGTGGGCTGGTGTAAGATTCTACAATTCTCTAACAAGCTCCTGAGTGATGTCGATGTTGCTGGATCACAGACCACACTTTGAGAAGGAAAGGGTTGACATTCATGAGACAACATTGGAAAGCTGGGAAGCTCAGTAACTTGTCCAGTTCACCCAACAGGTTAGGAGGAAACCCTGGACTTTAACCCTGACCCTGAGACTCAGGTTTGCCCTGAGTTCTCAAGTGTGCTATTTGCTTTTGTTAACTACAGTCATTCTTAAATTTGACCACACAGTTCCCCTGTCATCTTTTCCAAATTGTGCCTGCTCTTCTTGACTCCTGAAAATACTGCAAAAGGAACATGCATTTTCTGCCCCTGACTCCGGAGAAATGCAGGGTATCACGAACAGAGATGGTTGATGCCTTTTTAGAGACAGTACATTATAGAATGGCTTTAATATTTCTAGACTTTAAATAAATGAAATAGCTCCAGCAGTCATAAATTCAAATTGGAATTTTCTGAGCACAACGTAGATCCTTGTACTGTGATGAAAGGATTCCTTTACCCATCTTAGCAAAAGATACCTCAGCAACTCCCTTTACCCATCTTAGCAAAAGATAGTTCAGCAATAACACCCAGAAGTAAGATCAAACAGGAATGGTGAGACCAGAGATAAGAGCTTAGAAATGAGGGCAAATTGCTCAGGGCTGATATTTTCTAATATGAAGATTTTAATGGATGCTAATTGTATTTTGGTCTCTGAAATATCAGTAATAAACACTGGAAGAAAATATAACAATTTAACCTCATCAGAAATCTCTCTTGCCTTCTTGAAGCAGTTTGTGTGAGTGTACATATGTGTGTGTGTGCGTGTGTGTGTGACTCATACTAGAACATGGCTGTGATAAGGTACCATATGTCTTTTGGTTTCTACCGGTGGGTTTTACAAGAAAGAATAGGCAGAGTTTCATTTTTCTCAGCTGTAAAGATGCAAAAACTTTAAATTAAAAATAACCTTTCAGCTGATTCCTTGCATAATTGCTATCTTGTTTTGCTAATACTGTGGCTGAATTGTAACTTGCTGGAGCCTTGGGGATTTGCATGCTGGTTTATCCTCTGAATTTGCATTGACATGGTTTTCAGTCAAGTGCGTAACTAAATCCTGTGGCCATGAGCAAAGCTGGCAGTATTTGCATTGAAAATCAGTAGGAGATTAGACGAAGAATGGCTCTGTGCAGCCTCCCTAAATAGATTCAATGATGAAAATTTTGGGTCTCTCAAAATGCCATTCACTTCCATTAAGTGACTGGAACTGCTGAGCCTCTACTCCTATCAAAAGACCAAAACAGGAGACAGCAAGGGGAAAACAGACAGACAGCTACCACAATATAACACATATATTTGAAATGACCATTTGCTAGCATTTTAAAAAAATGTATATTTAGGGGGAAGTTTGAAGGCGTTCTTGCTGAAAATAAATTTTCTGATGCAAAAACAATAGCATTATTTTGTTTTCTTGTTAGGAGTAAAATGTGCAAAGGCCAGGAAGACCTTAGCATCTTTCACAATGTCCTCAAACTGGCTTAGGAAATATTTTTAAAGCAGCCAGTGAGATATTGTATAAAGTAAAAGTAAGTGGACTTCTTTATAGGCTGATACTTTTTCTTTCTATGCATTGCTTCTATATTGTGGATTGCATCTAATGTGCTTGTGTTCAGTGCTAAAGGAGGACAAAAAAACGACCTTAAACTAAAAGAGTTGTTAAACTCTAACTGTGATTGTAACAACTGCTTTTACTTGGCACCACAGACTCTCCCTATTTGAGAGCTCCTCCAATCGAAAGCTGAAAACCTTTGAGAGTGTATTTAGATTCATCCATTGAAGGAAACGAAGTCCCTAAGAAGTTGAGAGACATTTCCAAGGCTACACATTAGCCACTGGCTAGCATTTGTAAATCAACTTGCTGCCAACAAGAACATGGAAAACACGATTTTTTAAATGAAAGGATTATATAAAAATGATGCCATGACATTGATGAGGATTCCCATTTTCTTGTGTTTACTTTCCTCATGATTGTTAATAGTATTGTGAGAACTGGATTAGGAGTGCAGGGTTCCAGAAAATTACTCTATTGTTTTGAGGTAGCCTGAGTTCAGGTGCAGTTAGAGAGCAAACACAAACAGGCAGTTCTTGCTCTCATTAAATAAACACATTTAAATTGGTTTGCGGACCAGGTGTGAAAGCATGTTCTTGTTACCCACGCATGATGCCTACTGTTGGTGTTCTAGGTCATAAAGCTGCAAGAATGGCTAAGCCCACAGAGTCAAAGCAATTGTGGGCAATTCCTTGAGTTTCCAGATATGATTGAATGGGGAAAGCCACAACCCTTAAGGTCTATATAAATTTGTAATATAAATAGCTTAGAGAGCTGGGGATATCTCAATAACTGTAGACAAGTCATGTTTCCGTAAAGAAAGAAAGGGCCTTTGCAAAATGGTACATCACTACAATAATGCTTATTGTGATGATAAAGCTTATTCTGTTACAGAGTAATAGTACAAAAATACACAAAATTATAAAGAATAAAACAATAATATAAAATACCATGAAGCAGCACCTCAGGAAGCTACAGAAAAGGAATAAAAGGATGCCTCAAGACTTCAGAAGGCTGAGAAATATTTAGAACATTCTTTTGTGGTCAAGTTCAAACTGCTATAATAGAGTTAAATTGCCTATTCATGTTTCCTCCTTCAATTATCTGGTTCCTCTTTGGTTTTCTGGACAATCTGAAGAAGAAGAAGAAGAAGAAGAGGAGGAAGAAGGAGGAAGGAGGAAGGAGAAGAAGGAGAAGGAGAAGGAGAAGAAGAAGAGGAAGAAGAAGAGGAGAAGGAAGAGGAAGAAGAGGAAGAAGAAGAAGAGGAAGAAGAAGAAGGGTTAAAAAAAAAACAACAACACACACACACATCACCACTTTTTCAAAAGAAGAAAGTACATTCTCCTTTTTTTAATGATTGACTTACCTCATCTTTTCACATTTTTGTTTTCACCAGCAGCCATGGATTTTCACTGGAGGACTAAGTTGATAGTATAAACCTGTGGTTCTCATAGGTATCCCCAGACCGCAGTTACCAGCATCACATGGAAACTTCTTAAAAGGTCATATCAGAAACTCCGGGGACAGAACCCAGCAGTCTGCTTTACAAAGCCCTTCAGGTACATTCTAAAGTTTGAGAGCTACGGTTCTAAACTAAGGCTCCTAAATTTTTCGTAATCATGGGAGTTCTGTTTTGTTTCTTTTAAACAAGCTATATCATATTCATTAAAGTCCATGACAGTTGATATTAAAAAACTGAAGCTAGGAGGTGTTTCTTTATGAAGAAGAGAAGCATCCTGTGTAAATAGTTTAAAATAATTATTTCGTTATAAATTATATAACTACTAGGCTAGGCTAATAGTTATTCTTCATAAATATTTAAAAATGTTTGCTCTGATTTTTGTAGAATTGGATGTTTTTCATAACATGCTTTTATTACATAAATAATATATTCAATAAAATTAATTTAATAAAATGAAAATTGTTTTAGAAGCTAGTCCCTCAAATTTCAATTTATTTACAATATACCAGCCCTTCCTCACCCTCTTTATAAGTTTTGGTTGTCTGGAAGCAATGTGCCCTGTTGTTAACTATTTAGGGAATATCACCAAGTACTGAGCACTCTAAAGTTCCAGTATGAAAGTATTCAACAAAATTAATGTTTTCACTTAATTTTACCAGTGTTTCTCTGCATGTTTTATTCTTTCCTGAGCAGATATATACATACATACATCGATGATATATACATATTTACCTAGGTTTTTAATATACAAAATGCTCAACACATATGTAAATATTTTTAACTTAATTTTGATATAACCATCCTTCAAACAAAAAAATACAGCAGATGCAGTAAACATCTCCAAGCAAGTATCTATAAAATAAAATCTTTTTCAAATATCATCCATTAGTTTTGAAGTGAATAGGTTGCAGAAATGACTTCTCTCTTTTTTGGTTTCGATTTTCAGCTGCCTCAGTGAGATCTTCCATAAGAGCTGGTACTGGAGGCATTGTGAGAAAGGAAGCAGTCATTAGGATTTTGGTACCTTACACATCCAGTACATCAGGTATTTTCAGTAAATTACCTTTTGTTACAAAATTCCTCTTGCTGTTTAGCAACTTAAAGTGGTTTGGTACTGCATTGTTTCAGCTTCCTCTATGTTTAATCAACACAACTATCTATTAATGTCATAACTGTGTAGTCAGGAGCCCATATTGGATGTAGGAAAAACTCTATATCCATTCAACTGGGACTGCAGGCAAAAAGGCAATGAAAGTTTTATCCTTGGAAAACATAAATATATATTTTGCTATGTGTGTGTATGTATGTGTCCTATACATGATACATATATGTCATATATATCATGTATATATGATTTTTTACAATTAAATTGCTTTACTTTTCAAGAGCTTCTAAAAGCCTTTTCTATTAAAAGCTAAAGCAGATGGGTTTTATTAAACTACCCAGACTCTAGTTTCTCTAATCATCTGCCTCGCCCAATCTGAGGGGAAAAGGGCAGACATATGAGGAATCTATTTCTCTCTAACCCTCTCTGCAAGGCATCTGCTAAGACCTCATTCATCACTGTGAAAGCTGTGAATGGATAGCTATGCAATACCCCAAGGTCTCATTAGGAGTGGTGCTGTGACGCCTAACCTCTCCTCTGGTAAAGCAAAAGCAACATGTCCTTTTGTCAAACTGTCAGCAAACACTTCTCTCTTGATACAGTTTGCTCAACCCAACCTTCTGCAATGTCAACTGGCCGCAAATGTTTCATTTTCAAGAAACCCCCAATGGTTGCCTTGATGTGGTTCTCACTAATGAGTACTTTTGCCTCTGTGGTAGCTACGAGCATGTAGGATTTGTTTGCCTCCAGAGAGGTCCACACTATTTAGGAAACAAAATGACTTTCAAATTTGGTTGTCAAATTATACTATTAGGCCATGTAGGGTACATGGCTGCTTAATAAAGTCAGCCGCAAATATCTCCTTTATGAATCTAAGAATGATAGACGATTATTCAATCATTCACAGTATCCTAGAACTGCTACTCTCCTGGCAGTCTTGAGGAGTAATGGATGATTGTAATATAAGCAGCCAGATACTAGTCCCTCCCTCCCACTTCACTCCCCAAGTGGGATGCAATGCTAATCTAGTGTTAACTATATGGCCCACGCTTACTTTCAATCACGAGCACCATAACTGTTCAATCAAATGAAATTAAGGCTGGAATCATCATCCACTTGTTAATTACAGTGTGAAATATCTCAATCACTTTGTTTTTAGAGGTGGCATGAGAATTGTGAAAAACAGACAAGGGCGTTTGTTATGTAGTGTGTGAAGTGGTCCATTAAGCCATGGAAACTTCTTCCAAGCAACTGTATTCATCCTGACTCCCCTCATAATTCCAGCTCTTAGTTGTTCAAAAAAGAAGATACTTGAAAAATTACCATGCATAGAGACACATGAAATCTGTAAATACTCAACCTTTACTTAGTTTTCATGGAGTCTTAAATCACAGAATAGCTTTATATTTTTAAATATTCTTATTTATATTTAATATTTTATTACTGTTAGAGACCGGGTCTTTTTCACACAGGCTGGAGTACAGTAGCAGGATTATAGTTCACTGTAACCTTGAACCCCTGGGGTCAAGTGATTCTGTGTCTCAGTCTCCTGAGTAGTTAGGACTGTAGGTGCCCAACACCATGCCCAGCTGTTATTTTTATATTTTCAGTATAGCTATCTCTGCATCTCCTGAAGTTGTTCCATAAGTACTAAGTACTGTAGAAGGCACTTATATTTTTAGAGAAGGTATTTCATTTCCCTAATGTCAATGTGAGTTTTGATTACCTCAATGGTGGTTTTCTGTTCATAAACACTTTAATTATTTAATATAAAATTTGTTAAAATTGAACATCCTAAATCCAATCATTTTTTAAAAGTTTTATTATTAAGTCTTGCAAATGTTAATAACTTTTAAGAGTCCTTGATAAGTGTTTGTTTTATTTATAAACATATGTAAATATAAATGTCAGCATTTTAAACTGGCTTACTAGAATGTTTTCCTTCTTTTTTCTTATTAAATATTTACATTATCTAATTGAAAGTAGATTATCTCAAGTACTTAAGCGAATTTTATGAATTTATATGATATGAATAATTTGATGTTCTCTTAAGTCATGTTTGTATATATGCACACATTATTAGACTTCAACATAAAACTGATATCAGATTGTTCATTATTAAAAACAGAATTACAGGATTTATCCTCAAATCACCAAATATATACAGAATATTCTAAAATCCAAATATAAATATCCCAGATTAAATTATTTTAAACATTTTCCTACTTAATTTTAATCTTTTTAATGTTAAGAAATATAATTCAATAAAAAATAATTATACTGTCCTAAAAACCTTGATGTTATCTACTCTGGTAGCTATGATTGGATAATAACCAGAGACATAAATTGGGATTTGGATGATACATGCTGAACTCATTTAGAGTCTTCAATGGGGACTTTGTTACTTAAATAAAGTGGTTATTTTACAAGTGTCTGTGTCACATTATTACTTGCTGCTGACAACTCATACAAGTCTGCAGACATCATCAAGATGCCCTGTCACTTAACAAGATCTTGTATTATTTTGTCTTTTTATACATTTATGTGAATTCTCATGTAGTCATACCAAGTGCTTTGAATGAACCACACAATTTTTTAAGATAATAAAATCAAATGTTTCAATTCTCTTTTTTTCTTATAGTTCAAAGGTCTATGTCAAGTATCTAGGAGTTGATCAAGACAAGTATCTATGTCAAGTGTCTTAGAGTTGAGCAGACTTGAAATGTGATCATCATTTACATCTCTTTGCAAATCAACTTTCACGTGTGTTGTGCCTATTTCGAGAACTAACCAAGCTTTCTCCCTCTGGTTTACTGTTTATAGTGAATATTCTTTGGCAAGAAATCCATAAAGAATGATGTCACCTGCCAGTTGTCTATAATCTCCCACCCTTTTATCTCTGTCATGATTATTCAATGCATATGTCCTGATTCTGTTCAATGGCTTTGATTGCTGGCCATCCACACACAATAAAATGACTGTCCTATATGGAATTAATGAAAGACTGCTATGCTTTAATCCCTAAATCAAATCCTGTCAGATCTGTGAGCTCTTTCTCCATTATTTCACTGAGATGGGACCCCAGATGTTATGTCTCTAGAATTTATAGGGATGGTTCCTAAGCCATGCTGGTCAGAACTCTAGGTCATTCTACCTTCCAGGTAATAAAAAGAAACAGGGACATCATTGGAAGCCTAAATCTTGCCCACCTGCTTCAACTGGCATTTATTTATTTATTTTGCTTTGTTTAGATGAAACTTATTTCTATACACCACAGCTTTCAAAAAAATTTAAATCTAAAATAAAATGAATCAAAACAAACCCTTCCTCCCCCCTGCCACATTATCAATGCCAAGAAAGTGATATTTTCCAAAAGTCCTTTTTTATTCCCCAATGCTACTTTGTCCATAATCTAGTGAATGGATAAATAACATGCTGCTATGTGGCTTAATTATTACACTTGGTGTAAGAAAAAGCAAACCTTTTTTTTAAAGAAATACTGTGGGATAACAGAAAGATAATCAGGCTAAAAGTTAGTAAAGTTATCTCCCTCCTGTAACTAGTTTGCTGTGCTAGTTCTAGATATAGGGATCAGATAACCCTATTGTTGATGAGGTTCTAATTCAATTGGGGAATAATTACTGTAATGTCAAAGTCGAGCACTGCCTCAGGAAGGCAGGAATATTATGGTTAAGAACTTGGGCTTTAAAGCTAGACTGCTCAAGTTAAAATCTTGGCTGTGATTTCCATGTTTGACCTTGGACAAATTACATAATTTTTCTAAGCCTCAGCATTCCTATATGTAAAATGGAAATAAAAAATTGGACCTGTCTTGTGGTTTTGTTGTTGAATGAATTAATTCATGTATAACCTGCAGAATCACTAAAGAATTAAATAAGGAAATGCTCTAAACAACATAAAGCACTAGGCAGTAAAGACGTAACTCAAGTTTTCTTAATGTTTATAATTTTCCGCACCAGGAAATTACAGAGAAGGAAAACGCAGTGCAACTTTTTCAGCTACTGAGCATTTCAGAATTCTCAGAAGAGTATCATCATTATCATATTTTTATATGGTTTTGCATTAAAACATAAAGTCAAAATGTGGTTATTGTTATCAATATTGACAAAACGGCTGTAGCAGTATCTACCTGACTACTTACTCAGAAGTAATGTATACCTGGGCCATTCAGTAAAAATTGATGTTATGATATACATTCTATATTCCTGTATTTTTTTTTTCTCCTTGAGGTAAGTGTCCCAAGAATAGGCTTCCAGGGTAAAAAATTAATCCTGGTTTGCCTGGAATTTTCTGTTTTAGCACGAACAGTTCTGTATCCATGTATGCATGAGGTCTGAGCAAACCAGAAAAGTTGACTGGTTCCTTTCAGGTCTCTTTCTCTATCCCCAAAATGTTTAGCATAGTTTCTTACATGTAAACAACGTTCAATTAACATCTATTGAATTAAAATAAATTTAGTTGAACCCCATCAAAACCCACCGATCAGTTCACTATTCACCAGGTGTTTTCCTTGACTGCATAGCCAAGGAAAATATCCTGTGCTTATGTGATTGAAAAATTACCAAGTAAATTGATATAGGTTTAGGAAAGTCAAAGAAGATTAAAAGAGAAAGTAAATCCTATAGCGCAATAAAAGTAAACTGTCCAGAAAATTTTAATGTACAGTAATTAAATTTCTTATTCATCAATTGGAACGCATGGGAGAGGCTGATATTAACTAGCCAAAGTAGTAATACATTAAATTAACTATCTCCAATTATCATTAACTTTTATTTTAATAAGGCAGTAATTGTATGTTTAATAAATACTAATAGCTTATTAACAGGTAGTAACAGGCCATATGGTAAGGATTTATAAAATATCTTTCTTATTTAAGGATTTAAAATATTTTAATAAATGATACTTGTTGAAAATCATACATGATTAAGGGAAGACATTAAATATTTCTGCCTTAAGAAAAGCATGGGTAAAGACCCCTACTAATTATTAGTGCTAATGCATACTAAAGGAGTCTGCTTGGTTATTCATCTTTTGAAATCCCGTCAATGACCGCTTGGTCTTGGCAATCCCTTGAGAGCTAATGTAAGCTTGAGACATTCACACTTTGCACTCCCAGCTTTCGTGATAGCGCATCAAAGGGGCAGAGGTTCATAAGTCATACTTTTTGCTCCAGTCCCTGTTAGAAATGTCAACAGAACATACTTTCTGAAGAGTTTTCAGTACTTCTAATCACTGTTGGAAACAGGAAGGGCAAAGGTAAAAACACAAAATGTAAAAAAAAGTAAAGGAAACAACATTGAACTTCAAAAAAAAAAAAAAAGAAGAAAAATGTTGTTTTGCATTTGGCTAAGGTTAGGATTTTTTTTTTTTTTTTTTTTCCTCCTGCTTACTAAGTTGACCACTCCATGATCCTTGTGAGGACACAAAGTCAAATAGACTTGTCCTTGTGCACTTCTGTACTCTGGGTGACTTTTCTAGGCTCAGAGCTCCCACTGACTTCAAAGACGGGGATGGCTGTAGAAGAAATCCACAGGGTGCTGAGGGAAAAAGGCTAAGCACAAAGCATGCAGTTAAATCATCTGAAATGTTTCATTGTTTCTTCATCATCATCAGATAGACTCAATTAAGTTCTATCTTTAGTATTATATAGCAGACACATTTTTTCCTTTAGATAAAATGGAAATATCTCTATGTTCTTGAACATCTCAACCCCTATTAAAAAAATAGTTCTGAATATTTTGTTTATATTAATGACAAACCAGAAAGACATTAGAGATGTGGCTTCCTTTTTGCTTTATGGGTCCAAATAATACAGAAGATGCCTGGGTAGTATTCATAACTTTGAGGAAAACTAATTAAGTCTAATGAGAAACCTGTAAAACATTCATAATCATTGGACCAAAGATCTGATTGGGTGAAAAAGAGCAGGAGGCCACGAAAATGGGTAAAGTCAGGATAAGATTTGGTGAAGCAACAAGAGATTGCTGTTGTGTAATAGTTTTATCCCATTAACATTCTTGCATGTGTAAATTTTATGCAATAGTTATCCCATCTCTCCTACCCTCCCATCGCCAAATACTTTATTCTTGACCTACATTTGGAGGTGGAAAAGACTAAACATATGCATTTTTTCTTAAGATGCTTCATTCAAAGTGAATTACGCAAAATGTCTATTTTATATAACAACATTTTTACATTAAAAAGAATGGTCATCTTCACTTGCCATTTGCGGCTCTCACATCTTTTTCAACTTTTTGTTTGTTTGTTTCTCTACTGGCTGCATGTTGACCACTTTAAAATCCTACTGTCAAACACCATTTCACAGTATAATTTCTAATATTTCCACTAACGTTTCTACATCTCCTTGTGGAATTCTTTACTTGAACATTTATGTTATCCTTCCTTCCAAAAATCTAATAATGAGCCTTGCAACTGTGTGACTAATTTCTTCCAGAACTTGTCACTACCCAGCACTCACACTAAATATTATACTGTTAGTATCCGAGAAGCTCTACATTTACCATCTAGTAACTGATACTTATCTTCCTCACCAGAGTAGACTTAGTTGTCCTAGTATGATCTCTGATGATGGTAACACAGCTCCCTTAAGAAGCCCTTATTCTTGATACAATATATTAATATATAATGACTGAGAGACTGTAACAGAGAGTAGAGTAAGCAGTCAGTCTATAACAGTGACTTTCGTCCTGCACCTGCTCCTGTATTCTGATTACAAAACCCGGGGTCCTATAAAATACAGTATGTTGTATGCTCTACTCAAACATAGCTAGTGGGAACCACTGCAGGTTAAATCTGGTCACACTCATTCTTTTCCTCTTGTTTATGTCTGCTTTCACCTAAAACAGCACAACTGAGTACTTCCAACAGAGACTACATCTTGATCCACAGACATTAAAATATTTACTATACGGCTTAAGAAAAAGTTACCAACATCTTCTCTAGCTAAAAAAACAAATGATAATTTCTAAGACTAAGTTTCTGTCCCAGTTTCCTATTTCCTGTCCTTTCCTTTTCCTGTAAAATATGGTGGCGAACCCAGAAGAAATCTCAAGGTTTCCTTTAACTTTCTCTTTAATTTAGAGCAGGGTTTCTGAATTTAGGGTTCATGACTGAGATTTTCTTGAGAGGTCATCTTTCTTTTTGACTCTTGTATGTGTGTCTATTTTCTGGAGCAGGGCATAGTGAGTGGTTAAAAATATTGCTTAGATTCAGATGGTTCTGGTATTTGAATCCAAGCTTTGGTACTTTGGCTGTGTGAGATGTGATGCAGGTTACTAATACTTTCTAAATCTCAATTTTTGCATCTGAAAAGAAATGAAGTTGTTGACATCAACTTAAAAAGACTGTGAGGATAAAAATAAATATGATATTGTATATAAAGTTCATAATGCCATATCAAGTGCCTGCTAGCAGCTCCATGTGGTTGGTTGAGAAATCTGTTAAATACTTAATAACAGAATAAGCTTACATGCCACTCTTGTCCCTGAATCAAACTCAAGCTAAGAAAATGTAGCCATTGTAATGATACCAAATAAAGTCTTACTAACTCATTTAAGAATGAAATGAACACCATCCGTGTTTCACATACAGTAGAATAATGAGGTACAGTAGAATGAGTTGAATAAAATGTAGCTTCAAAGAATATGTATTAACTCAAATGCCTGGCTTATTTCTAAGAGTAGCCACAAGTAAATCCTGAGAACTTCTGTAATCATAAAAACCAGTACTGGAGCATTAACATTTTAAAAACATTTTACTTGTATATGGCTATTACGATTTCACTTTGACAGAAAGTGGACAAAGCGGAATAGTCTGTTAGTTCAACGATGATTCAAAGAAAATAAATCAATCAAGTAAATGTTCTAAAAATCTGCCGAATTCTCTTACGCATTATAAAGCATATATATGTGTATATATATAAAGATTGCAAACACATGAATTTAATTGATTTTTTTTTTTTTTTGCCCAGAGAATAAAACTGAAATGATAAGTTTAGTTTTAGAAAACGTATCTGCTTATTTTACATCTTTTCCAATCTGAAGTGGTACCAGCAGTGTTGAGAATGACAGTACATATGTTATGACTGTTTGAATTTCAGAAAGCCTTTGGTTAAAGTCTGCATAATTGGTTCCTGCTTAAGACAGAGCTCGAAAGAATCCAGGAGGAGACATGGGAGTAGATAAAGAATGAGTGGAAGAAACAAAAAACAGACACTCCTGGTAAGAGAAACCATGTCCATTCTAGGGGGAAGTATTAAGAGGGTCCCACATGGAGCAGGGCTTAGATCTTGACTGCCTTTTATCTGAATAACTGATTCAGACAGGGGGATCAGATTTAAGTGGTTACATTTGCAGATGCTGATTGGAAGACAGTGAATGCGGAGACAGTTGCCAGAGAAATTCGGAAGGCACGGATGTACTTTATTATAGCACAGGAGACCAGCACATGGCATTTAATACTCATAAACACATTACACTCAGAATTTATTTACATAAAAATGCAAAGGGAAAGGGACATGGGTAGATTCTTAAAATATAGACACATATGACACAGCATAAAATAAATATCTATAGAAGCCTGGATTTGAGGTTTTTCACACTTAACACTTCAGAGTCTTAAATACAAGAATCAATTACGTTAAGCTATTTATGTTAACATGATACTACTTTGAGGATAATCTATATTGCTTGGGGAATTAAGATAGATTTAAGAATCTCTTACATCTTGGATGTAAGTTCAAAGTGCTATAAACAAAGCAGCAATGCAATTCAGTGACTATCCAGGCACAAGTCAATTTGAAAAATAAAATAAGAGAGAAAGGGCGCAGTGAGCGCGGTGACATAATCACAAGTCTGTAAATATAAATATTGTGGCATAATATGGGCCTGAAAATTTTGAAAAGATGACTGACAACTGAATGAATGAATGCTGAGCTGGTGCTAGAATGTTCTTTGTCTTCACTTTGTCAATTCAGAAGTAAGCTAACAAAAATTACCCATTCTTCCAAACTAGTTGCATATCCAAGTGTCATCATTCTAATTTCAGTTTAAAGAAAGCAAGTTCATCATTTCCATTACCAGCTTTCAAAATCAATGGGAAAATGCAAGTGACAGCAAGTAAATGATTTTCTTAAAATACACAATCATAGTATGTGAACAATCAGATGATTCACAATGATTATAAAAGGAAAACGCACATATTGTAGCACACAATGCTATTTATGCTCTTGTTTAAGTGATTGTTCAAAATACTCCAGAGTGATGACAAAAATCTTGCTTGTCACTGAGATCTATCATCTAAGAGTAAAAACAGAATGAGGAAAGTCATTAGGCAAACATGTTCAAATCGAAACCTTGAGACAGTGACTTGAATTTTTAAACTGGTCAACTGACGCTCTTAAAAAATAACCAGAAACGATAAGAGAAAAGAAAACTTGAGATCAGATTAAAGGTCTGGAATTATTTTCACAAACATTGATTCACTTCAGGAATGATCCTATATATTCCAGCTTAGAGTTAAAGATATTTTCTGCTTAATTTAGAGCAAACTAAATTACAGACAACAATCAAATTCCCTACATTCTCAACTTAGAGAAATAAGACCAGACCTAGATAGCAAATAGGTTTTATCTTTTCTGCTGGTTCTCAGGAATGTGTTAGAAACATTTCAAGGTTATTTCTAGGGTCCTTAGTAAAATAATGCCTTGGGTAATTATCATTGTTTCTTACAGGGAATGTTGATAGGCTCGTTGTTATCTTGGAGTTAAGTGTACAACTTTTAAATGTGCAAATTCTCCTTTTATTACTACTTGTTAGAGAATAATTGGAGTGTTATTTCTCTGTAGGACCCAACTCTTCCTAGTTTAATGTATTTTCAGAAATACCACTTTTCACTGGAAAATAAGAGTTCTATGAATTTTTCATGTTAAAAAGTGATATTTATCTTTTGTCTCTTTCTCTTATTTCAAAAAAAGCATATATTGACCTGTCTCTGATATTAACTATAACATATATGTGATGGGAGATATAAAAATAAAAACATACAGTAATAATAGTTAACACTTACTGATGAATCAGTTACTCAGGTACTATGGAAATGTCTTATGTCCTTTAACTTATTTATATACAACAAGTCTTGAAAGATGGCATTTATGAGGAAATAGAATCTCAGGGAAGTTAAGTCACTTGTCCAATATAATATCTGGTCTAGGACTTAAACCCAACCGGTCATGATTTTCAGAGACCACATGAAGAAAGATTATAAAAATCAAGTATACGTGAATTTAAAAATATTTGCTAAGTGCTTATTGTGTGATAGGCGTTATTCTGAGTGTTGGAAAAAATGTAGTGAACATAAGAATATAAAGTGCAAGATATTTTTCAACTTAAAATAATAGAGTGTGTGTGCAAGTCTGAGCAGATAGACTACAGTGGATGGTCAAAATCATTTACCAAGGAAAATGAGAATGACTATCAGATGGTTTATTTTGTTATATATAATTTTCTGAAATGAAGCCAAAGTATACCAAGGCATAATGTACTGTGTATGAGCCCCCCGCCACTTATATTTTTTATGAGGCTTCAGCAAATTAAAGAGATAGATCATATAGAATATGTACTATGCTACCAGATATGTGTTTGACATACAATGTCCTAGAGAAGGTTGCTTTACCTTCAACTTGAAGTTTAAGAAATCTAAAGGATGAGGATGCTATACTTGTTAGAGCAGATTATAGAGGCTCTGAGGTCAGATTTGATTTTCTCTGGCTTTAAATGATGCCTCCATTACATCATGAAGAAACTAAAGTACAAATACTTGGATCAACACCACATCCCATAAATCTGATAGATTCTCGAATAGACTGAAATGGATTAGAGATCTCACAACCCTAGTGTTTAAAGTTGCTTACATGAGTGCTCCTCTCTCCCAAACTCTGAAAGGAAGATTCTACAACATAAAGTCTAAATAAGGGAAAAATCCAGATGTTAAGTATTATTTCATACACCTTTCAGTAAAAGAGGGATAAGCCCTTAATAAGACAACATTGCATTTATTTCAGCTTTTAAAAATTTATTTAGCTTAATACAGCTCCATATGAAATCCCTGCATCCATATACAATCTATAAATGGTAGGACAGGATATTTTATCCTATATTGTCTTAAAAGTCCTGCTAGCTTCTATTTATTCTTCTTTCACATGGCTATTTTGCATTTAGAATTCTTCTTCTCATGTGGCTATAGGTCCGATGTATTAAAATAGCACTTGATGTATTATGGCGAGATCTAAGAGTGTTTGCATGTCTACCCTGTCCTTGCTTCCTTCCTTGGAATTTCTCTTGTGGTTTTTATATTGATAAAATTTGTAAAAACTTTCACAGAGACCATCAATTTGTAAAAAGATCCATGTATTTGCTTTAGACATCAATACATACAACCTTTGTAGATTTTTTTAATGAAAAATAATTGAGCCATTTATATTGACTGAGTCTATAGCAGAAATTACCCTAATAGTGTTCTCTTTTTCTAGCTCTTCTCCTTTGTAAGCTCCAATT
This sequence comes from Mandrillus leucophaeus, assembly GCF_000951045.1. Classification (NCBI taxonomy): domain Eukaryota; kingdom Metazoa; phylum Chordata; class Mammalia; order Primates; family Cercopithecidae; genus Mandrillus; species Mandrillus leucophaeus. The sequence goes on along the minus strand of NW_012109808.1, from coordinate 5,726,643 downwards.
GCCTTAATTTGGCATCAGACCTTTCCAATTTGCCCAATAAAATTTACACATTGCTGACAAATGCAAGCAGGGATTGTTTGTTTGTTTGTTTGTTTGGCTTCCAATTTAGTTCAATAAATTTTAGCCTTGTTCTGCTCTCCACACAGACCATGCAAGTAAATAAATTACACACCTAGATTATTTAATGGAATCCTAATAACAATGCTATGGGCAATCTGCTCAAGCCCCACAACCAATGAGTGGCAGAGCAAATTTCAAGCCAAGATCTCTCTGATTTCAAAAATTCCTACCCTGACTATACCACCTCTCAAATTCTACCAGCTGATAAAATTTCATCCACGCACAGCTCGCTTTTTCTACTCAGCTAAGTACAAACATGGAAATAGAGGGAAGTTTGTAAAGACATGAATATTAAAAAGGCATAGTTTATATTCTCACCGATATACAAATAATACATCAGTATTGCTTACAAATGACTGTAAGGTAGGACATAGAGAGCAGTGAATGACAAGTAATATATTTCTAGCAAGCATAGTTACTGAAGTCCCACAGTCTGAATCATGTAGACACTTAGGATTGACATGTTACAGGAAAATACAGTTGATCCTTGAACAATGCAGGATTTAGAGGTAGTAACCCCTATCAGTTGAAAATCCTTGTATAACTTTTGACCCTCCCAAAAACTTACTACTGATAGCCTACTCTTCACTGGAAGCCTTACCAGTAACATAAACAGTTGAAAAACCATATTTTTTATGTTATATATTATGTACTGTATTCTTACAGCAAAGTAAGCTAGATCAAAGAAAATGTTATTAAAAATATAATCAGAAATAAAAAATATGTTTCCTAGTCATTAAGTGGAAGTGGATCATCATTAATGTCTTCATTTTCATTGTATTCATATTGAGTAGGCTAAGGAGGAGGAGGAAGAAGAAAGGTTGGTCTTGTTGCTTTAGGTGAGCAGAGGTAGAAGAAAATCTGTGTAAATGTGGACCCATGCAGTTCAACTCTATGTTATTGAAGGGTAAGCTTACCAGAATGTCAGCTGTGAAAAATTCTTAGTGAGTCAAATAGTTTAAAATAGGGTTTACTCTGTATCTATGTGTTAGGATTATAGAAGTTCAGAATTGAAATCCATAATAGATTTACTGTGTTCCAGTTCCTTCATTGTAATGTTGGAGGGCCTGTGACTAGAAGAGACCCAAAGCTGATAAATCGTAAATTCTCCTTACCAGCAACCACAGGACAGGCTTGTTCACTCCTAATAAAGTGTGCTTTTTATTGACCAAACTCTCCTACTCCATCCCTGACACACTCACACACACAAAGGCACAAACATCCACATCCCATCACACTTTTCTTTATACTCACATATCATGAAAACACTTCCTGACATGACAGGTTTAAAGATTTAAATAAGCAGTATTTTCTAAATGGTTTAGAAAGATCAAGGAAATTTTATGAGATCAGCGCAGAGAAGAAACCACAGCAAAGAGCTAAAAGCTCTGCCAGAGAAAAGAAACATACTCCTGTGAGTGTTTCACTAGAACTCCCTCTGCCTTCTTTAGATTTTTCTTTTGGCCCAACTACCATAAAAAGATGGGTCTATGAGCATCTCTGTTAGCCTAGAGGATTGCATATTAGGAATTCAACTGTGGATTTCTAGCATCTACTCCAAGCAATGTAATGACCTTGTTCTCATTTTGGATATTGTTAATCAATTGGAAAGATAGGATGGCACTCAACTAGTGTGGGTGGGAACAATATGGTTGTTAAAAAAAGGAATAAGGAGCTGCCATAGTCTACTTGATGTTACCGTAAGCAAATACCTGAGGTTGGGTAATTTACACAGAAGTTTATTTGACTCATGGATCTGCAGACTGTGCAAGAAGCATGACATTGACATCTGCATCTGCTAAGGGCTTCAGGTTGCCTCTACTCATGGCAGAAGGTAAAGAGGGGTCAGCATGTTCAGAGATACATGGCTAGAGAGGAAGTAGGGACAGAGGTTGTGCCAGGCTGTTTCCAAGCACCAGTTTTCATGGGAACATAACAGAGCAAGAATCCAGTCACCATTAATGGATGATATTAATCTATTCATGAGAAATCCTCCCCCATGAAAGAAACTCTTCCTGTTTGATCCCATGTCCAAGACTGAGGTCGAATTCCAACATGAGGCTTGGAGAGGATGAAGAAGCCATAGCAGGAACATTTGATAAACCCCAGAAATCAGAAAATGCATTTGTATCAACTCACTGACAAAATCTCCTGCCCTTCTCCATATCCTAAGTCGATGTTTGTGTCTGGCACTCCGTGGTGTCACATAGCAGATGCCCTCTTCTGTTTTAATTCAAAATAAATGCAATCTTTGGTTCGTAGATTTCTAATTTTTACACATAAAAATAGGACAATGATAAATGAATGATAGCAATAGAAGCAAAGATGCTTTCATTCCTTTGGAAGTTAATCAAAAGAGAAAGACTTTTCTGATATTGTTTATTGCTCTGTATGATGTGATATGTATGCCAAGATCTCTGCCCATTATAATTAAATTATTGTTTTCTTGTAAAAAGAATTAATATCATGCTCAATCTAAGATCTATTTAATACTTAGTAGCTATGCAAAGTCTGGTTAGGGCAATAGGATAACTTCATCCTTAAGAAGTCATAAATGTGAACATGCAGTTCAGAGAGGCTCTCATGCCAGGCTGACTTCAAAGAGGTCAGAATAAAAAATTTTATCTTAATCGGATGTCTTTTTCTTAAAATATGCATATATAAATAGGCTGTTACTGAGAAGGATTTAGGATTAAGAAATATTTCCTACATGATATGTTGGTATTCATTGCTTTAATAATTTATTTAACAGATATTTAATATGTATACCAAGCATGGAGATAATAAATAATTTCATAAGAAATAAGACATTCTGCTACCTGCTCTTAGGGCAATGACAATCAAAACAAAAGCCATATTAATAAACAAATAGTCCACTGTGATATTGCATTAGGAATGTGCACAAAATGACACAGAAGGACAGAAATCATTTTCATCAAAATATCAAAAGCTCTCTTGTTTTCTTTCTTCCCACTACACAAGATGTATATGTGAAAATATATCTATCTTTTTTTTTTTTTTAACATGCACATGTTATATTTCAGAAGACAGTGACAAGCCAATTTGGCTGTATGGAAAGGTTTACAAAACTTTCTTTTATTATTATTATTATTATACTTTAAGTTCTAGGGTACATGTGCATAATGTGCAGGTTTGTTACGTATGTATACCTGTGCCATGTTGGCGTGCTGCACCCATCAACTTGTCAGCACCCATCAGCTCGTCATTTACATCAGGTATAACTCCCAGTGCAATCCCTCCCCCCTCCCCCCTCCCCGTGATAGGCCCCAGTTTGTGATGTTCCCCTTCCCGAGTCCAAGTGATCTCATTGTTCAGTTCCCACCTATGAGTGAGAACATGCAGTGTTTGGTTTTCTGTTCTTGCGATAGTTTGCTGAGAGTGATGGTTTCCAGCTGCATCCATGTCCCTACAAAGGACACAAACTCATCCTTTTTTATGGCTGCATACTATTCCATGGTGTATATGTGCCACATTTTCTTAATCCAGTCTGTCACTGATGGACATTTGGGTTGATTCCAAAAAAAAAAAAAATCTATCTATCTATCTACCTATTTTATATCTCAAATAAACTGTATAAGGAAGATAAATGTAATGGTTACATTATCATACATACTTCAGCAAGTCATTATCATATCTTTTCAGATTTTGCTTCTTTCTCCAAATAATTATTTTATTTTTTCTCTCTCTTCTTTTCCATCCATTATCCTTTTTCAGCAGAGCTACAGTGTTAAGTCTGCTTTTCCTTTGGGAGGAAACTAAGCAAAATTTAAAATGTTTTGCATACTCATGATATTCTGTATTTTTACTTTATAATGTTTTTGAAATAGTAAAGTACTAATGAATCTGTATTTTTCTTATGTATTTTTCTTAGATTTTAGTTACTCACCATTTTTTACTTTCTAGAGAAATAGTTATATTCCAGAAAAACAAACATACTTTTCAAAAATGTCGGCAGATATGAGAAGATTACAGGACTTTAGGAGATTGTCGTATCCTGAATTTATACATCAGTATCTTCAGAAGGAAGTGAGACTTGTTAGAATGAAGATATTCTGTCACTACTGAAATCTGAGTTTGTTAACCTTTGTTTTAGAAACTATTGGGTTAAAGCAGAAATACATGTACATATATGTACATATATATGTACACACATATACATATATATGTACATATATGTACGTATGCAAAGTAATATATGTACATATGCATACATACCATATATTCATTTCAGTGTATATAAAATTTTCAGCAACAAAGTCTGAAACAAAATGAGATTTAGAGAAGATATTACTTGCCCTACAGATCTGGAAATTTCTACATAAGAAATTTAATTTCAAAATTTACCTACCTATCTACCTATCTAATCTACCTACGTATCTACCTATCTAGTCTACCTATCGGCCTATCTACCTACCTATCTACCTATCTGCCTATCTACCTACCCATCTAACTACCTATGTACCTAACTACCTATCTACCTATCTAGTCTGCCTACCTATCTACCTATCTACCTACCTACCTATTTTCCTACCTATCTATCTACGTATTTGCCTATCTACCTACCTATCTACCTATCTAATCTACCTACCTCTCTACCTGTCTATCTACCTATCTACCTACTTATCCACCTGTCTATATACCTACCTACCTATCTATCTACATGCCTGTCTACCTACTTATTTACCTATCTGCCTACCCATTTATTTACCTACCTATCTGTCTACCCATCTACCTACATACCTGCTTATCTACTTATCTAATCCACCTACCTACCTACCGACCTATCATCCTATCTATCTCCCTACCTATCTACCTACCTATCTGCCTACCTACCTACCAACTTACCTACCTATCTACCTATCTACTTATGTAATCTACCTACCTATCTACCTAGTTCTCTACCCACATACTTATCTACCTATCTATCTACCTATCTAATCTGCCTACCTACCTACATACATACCTATCTACCTATTTACCTACCTAATCTACTTACCTATCTATACATCTATCTACCTGTCTACCTACCTACCTATTTATCTACCTAACTACCTACCTATTGACCAATCTATCTACCTATCTATCTACACATCTATCTACCTACCTATCTACATACCTATCTACCAACTTTACTTTGCCTCTATTATTCCTTGATCTCTAATTGTGATTTAAGGGTGTGTCTTCAAATCTTTACCTCTGGAATAGAAAAAAAAATGCTCCTTTTTGTGTTTTGAATTAAGAAAAGACTCTCTGATTGGATTTGATTGTCTTGTTTGCATTGAAAGTATCATCTTTACCTCAAAAGTTCTACAAAATTTGAAGATATACCTAGCATATTATTTAGAAAATCAAAATTTTAATAAGGCCCCTAAGCAGAAGAGCAAGTATCAGACTGCAGCTCCCAATTGAGTTAGTTCTCCAAATGGTAGTGACTTCTCATGGCACTGAAAGTCAGAAAAGAAACTTTGTCTAGAATAAAAAGGGGCATCTGGGCTCGCCTGCATGTGTATAGGCACGAGCGTGTGTATGTGCATGTGTGTGCTTTTGTGTGTGTTTATTTGATGAAACCAATATTGATTATTATCTCTACCAGGCATGTAGGTAAACACTTAGCAGAAAATAGTCAATGCCTTCTTATTGTAAGATAATATGAGCATGTTTATTTCAAACATTAGTTTACTTAGTTTCTCCTAAGTCATCCAGTTGACATATAGAAGAGCCAGAATTTCAATCTATGCTTGTTTTTATCATTGTATCCACTTTGATTTACAGTATTTGTTGTAAAACTACATTAATCACTTCATGAACCTAAAAAAAATCACCAAATGCACAGAAAACACATAATATTTTAAATATGGAAAAGAAAAAAGGTACAGTTATTTTTCAAATGCTTTATATATAAATATGTGCCACTGCTTAGATTGGTGTTTAATTTGCTTTTCTATTATGCCGTGTTCTTTTTCCTTTGATTTTTGTCTCCTCAATTTTCTTACGGAGACAGTCAAACTTCTTCCCCTTGTAGGTTTTCCATTTCCCTTCACTCTTTAACATGTTTACGTACATTTATTTCTCATCCATGTTCATTTAATTGCGATAAAAAAGAGAAGATTATTCAAACAGGTACCAGCAAATTAAGATAAAAATGGTTTACATTATTCACTCATTTGCACACAAGTGTCTCCCTCTGGATTTAAATTAGCTAAGAAGGAACACAAATTGAAAGGTTTATCAGACATTGTCACTGAGAGCTGAAAAATTGAGGATGTACGTTTCAGTAAAGGGACTTGGCTTATGTTTAGTTCACAGCAGAAATGCATTCCTCCCTACTGCATTAAGTACTGTGACATGGATTTTATGCAGAATCTTTCTTTGTGTCACAGATCAGGAGTATGATAACTCCCTAGAAATTTTTTTTAGTCAAGAGTTTTAAAAACTCAGTTACATCGCACCTTAGAGATGATGCAATCATTTAAACATAATGAACATATATGTACTACTCTCTGAATAATTAAAGAATATAGGAATGGAAGTGGCCAGCCATAGAGACAACTCACTATTGTCCCTGCTGATATCACATTGTTACTGTATCTTCCTCACTCTATTCTCTAATCACTCTCTGTTCCTATTGCCAATTTACCTTTTAGAAGATGATGATATAGCTAGTTTCATCATCTCCCACAAGGAAACTATGAACTCATCGAGAATTGCAACAAAGTGCTAGTTGTTATTTTTTTTTTTAACTTTTTCTACATATCTGTATGCCTGAGAATCAGTTGAGTATCATATATTATAGAATGTTGATGCACGAGTTACCTGAATGAATGGGTGAATGGCAAACTGAGTAAATAAATCCAGATGTCTTGTTTTGTATAATGTCACGGTCGTCTGGAATATGGTGTGGTATGTTGAGAACATCACTAAAATTTCAGGTTACCTTCTGGAAATAAAGTGATTGTAACCGAAAAGTGCCCTTGCATTATGTATTGGGGTCTTGAGTTTGATAAGTCAGACATATGGACACTGTGTTTAAAAAGTGTGATAAAAACTGAACAGAGCCATCTTAAAAAATTGAGATAAATTACAGATGCCTCTCAATTCCTATGCAATTAGACATATCCAATTCATCATTAGCAGTGTATCTCTTTCTTATTAGCTTTCTCTCTAACTTTTTAATAGCTGTGTGCTCCAAGTTTCTCTCCAGAGATAAGTATTCCAATTTTCAAAAATGTTTTAGTTCTGATGTGGTGTTAATAAACTTAACATTATGATACCAAAATTTAAAACTTTATGGAAAGTTTTAAAGAGCAAAACTGACTCCAAAAAACCTAAAACTACTATATATCTATATATACCACTATAATCTGACCATGAATTGTCATGAGTTGCCTAGAATGCAGATAAAAGTAACTTAAAACAACAGGTATGAATGACATAAAGAAAATGCATTTCCAGTTTAGCATTTATATATGCACAAAAGTGAGAAATTAGAACGTATGACATAGAAATAGTAATCAAACACGTGGCTAAGGGTAATTTATAAAAATTAAGTAACAGAGAAGCTAATTTACGGACTTCACTATAATTTCAGACTATTACAGTGACAAGAGATACTCAACTATGACTCATTTTGAAAAACATATGTAATTTAATAAGCCAATGAAAAATCTGCATGAGAATTCAGATAGATAAAAATTGTAATAATGTATGTAAGAGGGCCAGGCTGATTACAGTCTTCTCTCTGCAGTAGTGGATGCCAGAGAACAATAGGAAAGGCCTATGGTGTTTAAATGGGGAAAATGACCCCTTGTGTAGTAAAAACAAATCCATTGTTATATACCTTTTTGAATGCAAAGATTCAACAGAAAAATCTCATGGAAACCTAAGGAAGCTGCACATTTCCAAATTGGATATATGTCCAGAACTAAGAAAATGGTATACTTATTTCTCCTGGATGTATATCAGCTTTTTTCTTCCACTTCTGTACCAGGCAGTTTTTATCTCATAGTCATAGCTTTTGTTTTTCAAAAACACTGGAGAGGCTGTCAGTCAGTGCTGCTCTCTTTCAGGAAACTTTGTGTTAGCAGATTGAGTCTTTCTTGGAGGATAGCTTACAACAAACAATTGGGAAGAATTCAATCCTACATTTCTTAGGTAGCAATATCTGGTAAATGTGAAATTTGCTGCAGCCTGCCCAGGGGAAAAGCCTGCCAACAATATATAATAAAAACAGGCCTGGTGTGGTGGCTCACGCCTGTAATCCCAACACTTTGGGAGGTTGAGGTGGGTGGATCACCTGAGGTCAGGAGTTCAAGATCAGCTTGGACAATACGGTGAAACTTCATCTCTACTAAAAATACAAAAGTTAGCCTGGCATGGTGGATGTGCCTGTTGATCCAGCTACTTGGGAGGCTGAAGCAGGAGAATCGCTTGAACCCAGGGGGCAGAGGTTGCAGCGAGCCAAGATGGTGCCACTCCACTCCAGTCTGGGTGACAGAGTGAGACTCTGTCTCAAAAAATACAAATGTAAAATAAATAAAAAATAATACCATATAATACAATACAATAAAGTTTCAGCAGATATTGCAAAGCCTGAGAAACACATGAAATTGTCCTTATTCTACACCTATAAACCTATGCTGATGAATGGGCTAAAAACAGGGAGATAGAAGGAAAAATTAGGGTCAGTAATTTGCTTTCAATAATTATTTTCTTATTCTTATTTATAAAGTTGATCTGGGATTGGATTCTTTCAGTGTCAACTAAGATATTAACAACAAAGAGAACATATTACATAAATCAGCCTGTAGAAATAAATAAAGCAAAACTATAAATGACAATTCATAAAGTGAGATGATAGAAGAGCAAGCACCTGGTATGTCAAAAAAAGGTAAGGACTGGCATCCCTATTAACATACAACTGCTTTCTCCATTGAAAACCAAAAGTCAACTATATGTGTCTAACAAAAATATGCCTAACAAAATATCACAAAAAAATACAAAGGAAGAAATGTAGGGGAGGGGATAGAACAGGATTGCTGAATGGATGCCTCCAGCAATTGTCCTTCCCTGCAGGAAAATCATATTGAACAACTATCTACACAAAAAAGTACTTTTATGAGAACCAGAGCTCAGGGGAGTAATCCCAATACCTGACTGTTACATCATATTAAGGAAAAAGGCACTGAAGAGGATAGAAAAGACAGTCTTGAATTATTGACGCCCCCTCTTCCTTATTCCTGTGCAGTCACCATGTGGCATCAATAGAGAGACTATGTGCTTGAAGGAGGGACAGCTCAGTGATTGTGGGACTTTGCATTGGAATTCACTGTTACTCTGTCACAGAGGAAAGCAATGCAGGGCAGAGCTCAGCTAGTGCCCACAGAGGGAGCATTTAGACCACTATTAGCCAGCGGCAAATCCTCCATTCCAGTGGTTGGAACCTGAGTTCCAGCAGGCCCCAATACTGCAGGCTAAAGGTTCTCTGGGGTTCTAAAAACACTTGAAAGACTGTCTAGGCCACAAGGAGTGCAATTCCTGGTCAAATCCTGTTGCTATGCTGGGCTTAGAGCCAGTGGACTTGGGGGTGCATGCAATCTAGTGAGACACTAGCCAAGGTAGCCAAGGGAATGCAGTATGGCTTGAAGGTTCAGGAGACACTCTTTCCCTCTGCTTGTGGAGAAAAGAGTAAATAGAATTTCATCTTGCAACTTGTATACCAGCTCAGTCATAGCAAAATAGGGCACCCAGCAGAGTCCTGAGGTCCCCATTCTAGGCTCTAGCTCACAGACAAGATTTCTAAACACACCATGGACCAGAAAGGAACCCACTGCCTTGAAGGGAAGGACCCAGACCTGGCAGGATTCATCACCTTCTGGCTAAAGAGTCTTTCTGCCTGAAGGTCTAGTAGTAGCACAAAGGTAGCTAGGCAATATTCACCACGTACCTTGGGTGGGATCCAGAGACATGCCGGATTCAAGTGCAACCCAACACATGCTTAGATATGCTGGCTATGGGGGAAGAACATTTATGCTTGAGAAAAGGAAAGGGAAAAGGAAAGGGGACTTTGTCTTGTTGCTTAGGTACCAGTTCAGCCACAGAGAGCAGAGCACCAAGCAGGCTCCTGGGGTACTCAGTTCTAGGCCTTGGCTCCTGATGGCATTTCTAGACCTATCCTAGGCCAGATTAGAGCCCACTGCCATGAAAGGAGAGAATCAACATTCACCATAAGCTGACTGAAGAGTTCTTGGGTCTTGAGTGAATAACAGTGATAGTCAGGCAGTACTTGTTGCAGGACTGGAACAGTGGTGGCAACAGGGACAGACACCTCTGACAAAGCAAAGTGGAGAGACGGGTAGGAAGGACTTCGTCTTGCAGCTTGGTTACTAGCTCAACCACAGCTGAATAGAGAACCAGATAGACTACTAAGGTTCCCATCTCCAGGCCCCAGATCTCAGATAGCATTTCCAGACCTCACCACCCTGAAGGGAAAGACACAAGCCTGGCTGGAGTTTCCCCCTGCTAACTGTAGACCTTTGGGACTTGGTAAAGATAGGGGGTAGCCAGGCAGTAGTCACTGTGGGCCTTGAGCAATTTGCAGAGCTGTGCTGGCTTCAGGTCTGACCCAGTGCTGTCCCGGTGGTGGCAGCCACAGGGGTGCTTGTGTCACTTTTCTCCCAGCTTGAGGCAGCTCAGAGAGAGAGAGAGAGAGAGAGAGAGAGAGAGAGAGAGAGATTGATTGATTGATTCTATTTCTCTAGGGGAAAGTAAGGAAAGAGAACAAGAATCTCAATCTGGTAATCCAGGGAATTCTCCCAGATTTTACCCAAGAACACCAAGGCAGAACCTCCACAAATATGCACTAGGGTACCCCCTAAAGCAGATACAGCTGCAGTCACCAAAGACTTAAATCACAACACCGAAGTCCCTTCAAATACCTGGAAAACCTTCCCAAGAAGGACGGGTACAAACAAGCTGAGACTGCAAAGACTACAAGAAATACCTAAGTCGTCAATGCCCAGACACTGACACACTGACACACATCCATAAACATCAAGACCATCCTGGAAAACATGACCTCAACCAAATGAACTAAATGATGTACCAGTGACCAATCCCAGAGAGACAGAGATATTTGAACTTTCAGAGTATTCAAAATAACTGTATTAAGGAAGCTCAACTAAATCCAATATAACACAAAAAAGGAGTTAAGAATCCTGTCAGGTAAATTTAACAAAGAAATTGAAATAATTAAAGAGCATCAGGAAAAAAATTATGGAGCTGAAAATGCAATTAACATACTGAAGAATGCAACAGAGTTTCTTAGCAGAACTGATCCACAGAAGAATGTATTGCTGAGTTTGGAGACAGGCTACAAAAATACATAGTCAGAGAAGATGAAAGAAAAAAAAAGTAGAGAAGAATGGGGTATGCCTACAAGATATGGAAAATGCCTCAAAAAGACAAATCTAACTGTTTTCTTAAAATAGAGAAAAAGAGATTGGGGTAGAAAGTTTTTTCAAAGGGATAATAACAGAGCTTCCCAGACCTAGAGAAAGATGTCAATATTCATGTACAAGAAGGTTATAGAACACCAAGCAGATTTAATCTAAAGAAGACTACCTCAGGGCATTTGATAATCAAACTCCCAAAAGTCAAGGACAAAAAAACCATAAAAAATAAACAAGGATTCTAAAAGTAGCAAGGGAAAATAACAAAAACAAACTATGTTATGTTACAAAATATGTTTTGTTACAGAGTATGGCAGCTGACTTCTCAATGGCAACTTTACAGGCAAGTAGAGAGTGGCATAACATATTCAAAGTACTTCAAGAAGACAACGTTTATCCTAGACTAGTACATCCAAGAAAAATATCCTTTAAACATGAAGGGAAAATAAAAACTTTCCCAGATAAACAAAAGCTGAGCTACTTCAACACCGCACCTGTCCTACAAGAAATGTTACAAGGAGTCCTTGAATCTGAAAGAAATGATATTAATGAGCAGTAAGAAATTATCTGATAGTACAAAACTTATTGGTAATAGTAAGTAAACAGAGGATTACAGAATATTATAACACTGTACTTATAGTGTGTAACCACTAACATTTTAAGTAAAAACCTAAAAGATGAACCTGTCAAAAATAATAACTGTAACATCTTTTCAAGAAATAGTATAATAATACATAAATAAAAACAACAAAAAGTTTAAAAATGGGACAAATGAAGTTAAAGTGTAGAATTTTTATTATTTTTCTTTTTCCTTGTTTGTTTTTGCAATCAGTAGTCGTCAGTTAAAAATAATGGGTTATATTATTTGCAAGCCTCATGGTAACATTAAATGAAAAAAACATGCAGCAGATACACAAAAAATAAAATGCAAGAAATAGAATAATACCATCTAAATCTTCACTAAAAGGAAGACAAGAAGGAAAGAAAGAAAGAAAGAAGAAAAAAAACAAAAAACAACCAGTAAACAAATAACAACATGGTGGGAGTAAGTTCTTTTCAATAATAGCATTGAATGTAAATGAATTAAACTCTCCAAACAAAAGACAAAGTGGACAAAAAATAAGACCTCATGCTCTGTTGCTACCGGAAACACAATTCATCTATAAAGATACAAATAGACTGAAAATAAAATAAAGGAAAAACATGTTTCATACAAATGGAAACCAAAAAAGAGCAGGAGTAGCTTTACTTGTATCAGACAAAATAGACTTCAAGACAAAAGCTATATAAAAGATAAAGAAAGTCATTAAATAATGATAAAGCAGTCAGCTCAGCAAGATGATATAATACTCATAAATATATATGCACACCACACTGGTGTATCTGGATATATAATGCAAATATTATTAGAAAACAAGAGAGAGACCCCAATACAATATTAGCTGGAACCTTCAACACCTCACTTTCAGCATTGGCTAAATCATGCAGACAGAAAGTCAACAAAGAAACATCTAACTTAATCAGTACTATAGACCAAATGGACCTAATTGATATTTACAGAACATTTCATCCAGTGGTTGCAAATACACATTCTTCTCCTCAGCATATAGATCATTCTCTAGGACAGACCATATCATAGATGACAAAATCAGTCTTAAAAATTCTAAAGAATTGAAATTATATCAAGTATCTTCTCTGAACACAATGAAATAAAACTAGAAATCAATAAGAAGAGGAACTTTGAAAACTGTACAAATACATGGAAATTCAACAATATGCTCCTGAATGACCACAGGGTCAATGAAGAAATTAAGAAAAAAAATTAAAAAAATTTTGAAACATACAAAAATTGTAACCCAACATAGCAAAAAATGTGAGATACAGCAGAAGCAGTACTAAGAGGAAAGTTTATAGAAATAAGCACCTACATCAAAAAAGTAGAAAAACTTCAAATATTCAACCTAATAATGCGTCTTAAAAAAACAGAAAAGCAAGAGCAAACCAAACCCAAAATTAGTAGAAGAAAAGAAATAATAAAGATCAGAGAAGAAATAAATGAAATTAAAAAAAAAAAAAAGAGCAATAGAAAAGACCAACAAAGTGAAAAGCTGGTTTTTCAAAATAAGATAAATAAAATGTACAGATCATTAACAGGATGAAGAAAAAAAGAGAGAAGACCCAAGTAAATAAAATCTGAGATGGAAAAGCAGACATTACATCCAATATCATAGAAATTTAGCACATTGTTAGAAGCTAGTATGAGCAATTCTATGCAAATAAATTTCAAAACTTACAAGAAATGGATACATGTCTAGATACATATAACCTACCAAGATTGAACCATGAACAAATACAAAACCTTAACAGACCAATAACAAACAGTGAGATAGAAACGGTAATAAAAATTCTACCAATAACGAAAAGCCTAGGATATGATGACTTCATTGATGAATTTTCCCAACATTTAAAGAACTAATACTGATCTTACTCAAACTATTTCCAAAAATAACAGTGGAAGGTATATTTCCACACTCATTCTATGAGAACAGTATTACTCTAAATATTACTACTAAAAATAGAACAAGGCACATTAAAAAAAAGACAACTACAGGCCAATATCCTTGAGGAACATGAATGCGAAAATCTTCAGTAAAATATCATGTGATGAAACAGCACAGTAAAAAGATCGTTTGTCACGACCAGTGATATGACCAGGGATGGAAGAATAATTTAACATGTGCAAATCAATCAGTGCAATACAACATATCAACAGAATAAATGAAAAAAAAAAAAAAGATAATTTTAACTGATCCTGAAAAAGCATTTGATAAAATTCAACATCTCTTCACAATAAAGAAAAAAAAAAAAAACCCAAACTGTTTTTCAAATATGATCCTCAAGTATACTTTAAAAAATATATAATCCTTAAAAAACATTTTTCTTATATTTTTCCAAATAAAAGATCATATTATCTATAAGCTGATCATATCATATATCATATAATATCATATCATATTATATCATATATCATATCAACTTGTGGATGATATAATCTTATATTTGGAAAAATATAAAGACTCCACCAAAACACTATTAGAACTGATAAACAAATTCATTAAAGTTGCAGTATACAAAATCAACATATGACAATCAGTAGCATTATGTATGCCAACTGTGAACAACCAGAAAAAGAAATCAAGAAACTAACTTCATTTGTAATAGCCACAAATAAAATAAAATACCTGGGAATAGGTTTAACCAAAGAAGGTAAAGATCTCTACAATGATCTATAAAATATTAATGCAAGAAACCGAAGAGGACATCAAAAGATGGAAAGATATTTCATGTTCATGGGTTGGAAGAATAAATATTGTTAGCATATTCGTGATATCCAAAGCAATGTACAGATTCAATGCAATCTTTATCAAAATACCAATAACACTCTTCACAGAAATAGAAAAAAAATTCTAAAATTTATATGGAACCACAAAAGACTCAGAATAGCAAAAGTTATCCTCAGCAAAATGTATAAAACTGGAAGAATCATATTACCTGGGTTCAAATTATACTACTGAGCTATAGTAACCCAAGCAGCCTGGCACTGACATAAAAAGCAGACACTTAGATCAATGGAACAAAGCAGAGAACCCAGAAATAAATTGATACACCTACATTGAACTCATTTTTCACAAAAAATGGCAAGAAAATATATTTTGGAAATGATAGTCTCTTTAATACAGAGTCCTGGGAAAATTGGATATTCACAAGCAGAAGAATGAAACTAGACCCTTGTCTCTTACCATACACAAAAATCAAATCAAAATGGATTAAAGACCTAAATATAAGACTTCAAACTATAAAATTACTAAAAGAAAACGTTGGGGAAATTCTCAGGGACAATGGACTGGGCAAAGATTTCTTGGCTAATACCCCAAAAGTACAGTCAACCAGAACGAAAAAGGAGAAATTGGGTCACATCCAGTTAAAAAGCTTCTGTGTAGCAAAGAAAACAATCAATAAAGTGAAGAGACAATCTTCAGGATGGGCAAAAATATGAGCAAATTAGCCATCTGACAAGGGATTAATATATATATATCAGAATATATAAGGAATGTAAACAACTCAATAGGGAAAAAATTAAATGATCTGGTTAAAAAATGGACAAGAGATCTGAACAGACATTTCTCAAAAGAAGACACACAAATGGCAAAGACGTATATAAAAAGTGCTCAATATCATTGATCATCAGAGAAATGCAAATCAAAACTACAATGAGATGGCATCTTACCCCAGTTAAAATGGCTTGTATCCAAAAGACAGACAATAAGGAATGCTGGTGAGGTTGTGGACGAAGGGTCTTTCCTACACTGTTGGTGGGAATGTTATTTAGTGCAGCTACTAGGGAGAACAGTTTGGAGGTTTCTTTAAAAACTAAAAATAGAGCTACCATATGATCCAGCAATCCAACTGCTAGGTATATATCCAAAAGAAAGGAAATCAATGTATCAAAGAGATATCTGCACTTCCATGTTTATTGCAGCACTATTCACAGTAGCCAAGATTTTGAATCAATCTACATATCCATCAACAGACAAATGAACAAAGAAAATGTGATACAGATACACAGTGGAGTACTATTCAGCCACCAAAAAAGAATACAATCCTGTCATTTGCAACAACACAGATGGAACTGGAAGTAATTATGTTAAGTGTAATAAGACAGGCACAAAAAGGCAAACTTCACATGTTCTTATTTAGGGGAGCTAAAACATTAAAACAAACTCATGAAGTTAGTCAAATAAATGACGGTCAGCAGCGGCTGGGAGGGGTAATGGGGTGTGGGGAGTGGGAACGGTTAAAGAGCTAAAAAATATAGTTAAACAGAATGAATAAGATATAGTATTTGGTAGCACAGCAGGATGACTAGAGTCAACAATAATTTATTGTATGTTTTAAAATACCTTCGAGTCAAATTGGATTATTTATAACACAAAGAAAGGATAAATGCATGAAGTGATGGATATCCCATTTACCTTGATGTGATTATTATGCATTGTATGCCTGTTTAAAAATATCTCATGTGCTCCATAAATATATTTGTCTACTTTGTACCCACAACAATTTAAAATATAATAATAAAATAAAATACAATGAAAAAATGGTCAAAGTCATATTAGGTAAAAGCAAACAAGGTAAGAATGCTCGTGGTAAGAATAATAATTCTGTACAAAGCAGAAATCAAGGCAGAAATCATTAAACACACAAACAAAGAGAGCTTGTTTTCTGTTTCATAACGCATAATCCACCATGAATATGTAACTGTCAAAAGCTTTATGAATCAAATGTCATAGCATCAACATGTTATGACTTAGTTTTAAAGTCAAAAATGAAATAAAATGAAGAGAGAAAAAAACAGAAGTAGAAGACATCAAACACATCTTTTTTTTTTTTTTTTTTAAACCAACATGATGTTGGTATAAAAGTGTAGATAGAAATCTGTTTTTTAAACACACATAAAATATGGATGTATTTTTTTAAAAATACATAGAGAAGTACTATTTATATAATAATAAAAGAAACATGGAATTAACCCCAGTGCCCATCAATGATGGACTGGATAAAGAAAATGTGTTGCATGTATACCATAAAATATTATGCAGACACAAAAAAGAATGAAATCAGGTCCTTTGCAAAAACATGGATGCAGCTGGAAGTCATTATCCTAAGTGAACTAAAAGAATCAGAAAACCAAAGACCAAATTAATTTCGAGACAGGGTCTCACTCTGTCACCCAGACTGCAGTTCAGTGGCACGGTAACAGCTCACTGTAGCCTTGAACTCCTGGGCTTAGGTGATCCTCCCACCTCAGCCTCCTGTATAGCTGGGACTACAGGCATGATCCATCACACTTGGCTAATTTCTTGTATTTTTTGTAGAAATGGGGATCTCCTTATGCTGCTCAGGCTGATCTCGAACCCCTGGGCTCAAGTGATGCTCTTGCTTGGGCCTCCCGAAGTGCTAGGTTTATAGGTGTGAGCCACTGCACCTGGCTATTTTTAATTTTTTGGAGCTTTCTTGAGAACTGTTTTATGGCTCAGCATAGGATCAATATTAGTAAAGTTTTAGGGATAATAGAAATAATATATAATCTATTGATTTAGGGCATAGTAGTTTTAGGTAAAATATGTTAATCAGATTATTTGTATCTTCATTATTCTTACTATTTTCTTTTTGTTTTGTCAACTCATACAATACATTTATTGAAGTTATGTTATTAGGTGCATGCACATAAATTGATGTCTTAATCACTATGAAAAATTTTTTCTTAGCAATTATCTTGCATTAAATTCTACATTCTTTGATACTATTCTTTGAATAGTATAGTTACTTAACTTCATTTTGGTTGTTATTTGCTTGGTAGTACATACGTTTTTTTTTTTTCCTTTTCCTTTTTACATTTCTGTATAATTATATGTAAAATATGTCAGTATATGCTATAGTTCAGATGTTCATTTTTCTAAATGCAGTGTAACAATCTTTGTTTTCTTTTTTATTGCAATATTTATTCTATCTATATCTATGTATGATGATTATTCTATATCTATGTATTTCATATTCAAAAAGTAATTGATTTAAAACATAAAACCTCTTCAAAAATTATAAATCTGGGGTGCTCTTTAGGTAATATTGTTAATTTTCTGGAAAATGAGTAATATGACAAAGATTTTTATTTTATAAATAACTGCAGGATTAAATACATTTTTATTTACCATTTCTCTGCAAAAAGTAAATTATATTTTATATCATAATTAAAATAACAGGCGATTTGGAGTCTTCTTCCAATGGTGCCAGCATACTGATCCACATTTGTAAGGCAAGGAGTAAAGAATTGTATGCATTTTCTTGTTTGAATGCTTCAAATGTACTATTGAATTCTGCCTATGTAATCCTTCCTTGGTGTATTGTACTCGCTCACAGCAAGTTTGGTGTTATGGAATATCATTTGATTCTTCAACCTCTTTAACTTCTTGTAAAAAAAAATTCTTTCGACTCTCTCTCTTATGTGGCAATAGAAGGAAATTAGAAGGTAGAAATTAGATAAGCAATGCATACAATGTTGAAAGAGTGCTGCTGAAGGAAGAGCATATACTATTGTCAAAAAAAAAGAAGGAATAAAGTATATGTCAATAAATATGAGCCCCTTTCAAGACTCTCAAAAGTCCTATTTGACTGAATTAATCTATTCAGCCACTTAATTTTGGAAATATATTGTTGTACTTTTTAATACAAATTCACAGGTGATATTAATGTAATGTTCTTTTCTAGCTTGTGATGGAGTTAATAACAAAAATTGTTGTATCTAACAATCATCTACAATAATAGATGAATTGGTATAGATAATTAACATACATACCTATTTAATCTTCACAACAATCTCATTGAAGTTGTTTAATTATACCTATTTTATATATAGAGAGAAAGTTTATAGAGGTTAAATAAAGTGTCATAGGACCAGAATTGAGAAATGGGGAAGCCATCATTGGAAATAATTGGTTTGTTTGTTTTTCTTCAAAAAATATTTCCCCTTTTCTCAATTCCTGATAGCTACTACACAGGTCATAGGTGATAATCAATGTTCTATTCAGACTCTGAGAAATATAGGAAACACAGAGTTTTTTTAAAATTTTTGTTATTGAGATAGAGTCTTGCTTGATTGCACAGGCTAGAGTGCAGTGGTGGGATCTCAGCTCACTGCAACCTCTGCCTCCTGAGTTCAAGTGATTCTCCCACTTCAGCCTCCTGTGTAGCTGGGGCTACAGAAGCACACCACCACACCTGGCTAATTTTTGTAATTTTTTTGTAGAGACAGGGTTTCATCATGTTGCCTAGGCTGGTCTCAAACTCTTGGCCTCAAGTGATCCACCTGCCTTGGCCTTCCAAAGTGCTGGGATTACAGTCGTGAGCCACCGCACCCAGCCACAAGACAGCATTGTTAGGGATGAACGTGGGAGTAAGGGAAAGTAGAGTAGGATAAGTAAGTGGTCCTCGGAAGTAGTAAAAAAATGCAACACTAGGATAAACAAAGAATAATATAAAAAGAAAACTTCTACTTTATTCTCAATTCTGCTTGTGGGTGAATATAGCTAAGACTCAAAGATGGAAGTAGGAGGAATCTCTTCTCATGAAAGGAAGTTGTTAAAAGTCCATTGAAAGCACAAGTGTGTTTATTATGAAAGATAGTTGGCATTTCAAATGAGATGAAAATTAGGTATTAATTTCTTTGTTTTTCATCAACTATTTGTTGAGTACTTACTACATGCAGGGGCTCAGCTCAATAAATGGTAGAGATGCAATGGTTGCTACTACGATCAAGGAGCTTGGTTTCTCAAACTTAGATACTAGCTGTGGATGCCAGCATGAAAATGGCCAAGTCAATCAATGGAACAATTGTTTTGATGGAAGATTTAAAGGTATCCAAAACCTGGCAGCCAGTGAACACCTTATGGGCAAAGTATTGATGCACAGGGTATCTAAGAGATAAATAAGAATAAGCTTGACACAGGACAAGCGAGGATAATTGAAGAAAACAGGTCAGAGGAGAGTATTCTGGGAGAAGGATAAGGACTTCACTCCAAAAAAAGAGAAAACATGGAGAGTATTCACAGATCTAGATGTTCTTCCCAGTGATCGAGAGGATCAAGGTTCAACCAAAAGCAGAAAATTCAGAAAGAGTGTTTCTCCAAGTGCAAGTCAAATTTGAGTTATTTCATTTTCTCTCTGAATTTCTGCACTATTATTTATATCATCTACCCCTCCACTCCCCATCCCCCAAATTTTTTGATTTAAAAAAGTGAATACTCTTCAAATCTGCTTTATTTATAATTTGAGAAGTTTTAAAATTTTAGGCCAAATTTAGATTTTGCTAAATGGGGCAGGAAATTGTTTATAATAAAAGCATAAAAGACATTTTATGATTACGTGTAAGCCAAAGCAGTTTGTTTTAGGGAGTAGAATAAAAAAATACTAGCAAAACTAACCCCTTTTTTAAATTGTTCATGGAGAATCAGCTATAAATGACTAAAGTAACCACTATGAACAGAATATAAGCCATTACCTGGTTTATTTATCATCTACACAAGAATATTGTGAGGCAAAATTCTATGAATGCTAGTATACCTTTTCAATATAATTGCCCTAGTATCAACCGCTTAGTTTCATAATTCCTTTTCACTTATGTTGAAGCTGATTAGACCATACGTGATTTTAGCCCAGATTTTGGTAACATTACTAATTTATATAAACCTTATATGAATGACACTTAGAAGTACCAAATAAAAAGTGAAGTTACAAGCAGTTTGGTTTGGTTTGGTTTTCTTTGTGCATAGTTGTGTGCATGTGTGTAAATAACCATTTTATTGTTTTGAGACTTTAAAGTGTTCACTTACATTTCATAAAAAATATCAAAAATTAGGAAAGTTCTCCTAAATATTTTATTTTAATCAAGAAAGCTTAAGTATGTCAGAAAGTAGATGTTTGAGGAAAAATTACAAATTCATTGGAGTTTAGTTTTAAATTAGGTAAGCGTAACTTGTCATATTGAGCTGTTAATTGTATATTAACTTCTTTGTTTGCAAACTTCTACATTTTACCCTTTTTACTCAAGTGGAATTACTTGCTATAAAATTACTGAATAAACATTTAAGATGCCAACTTTGTCAATTTCTCTTAATTGACATGAAGTGCCATGTCTTGGTAATGCTTGAAACACCCGCAGCCCAGAGCTTAATGATTCTGGTATAGCAGAAACTCTAGGAATATATGAATGGTTTTGTTGATCCACCCAGGAATTAATCCTCTTCTATTTTTCACAAAGGAAGTAGATTCAGTAGGGTAGGAAAGGCTTATGGAAAGTCACAACAAAGGAAAGGAACTGAGGCTAGAAAATATCACATTACAGCTCCAACACCTCTCTCTATGTATATACTGTATCCCTTATGTGACTTGGAGAAATGTCTAGAAGGTTGTAATAGCTCAGATGAATCTTAGACTGGTAAGATGTAGCTAGGAGAAGAAAATGGAGATGCAACCCAGGAAGAGAAAGACAAGTAAAGTGATGTAGATGTGGTTTCTACATAGAGCAGGTTGCTTATTGTTGAAAAATATGTAAGAGGGAGGAGTAATGCAAATTATGGGTGGTGAGGCTGTCTAGGATATTAGTTGTAATGTTAAGGAGAAGCAGTCTTCTCTCTACATTCCTCTCTCACACTCCTGTAAGACCTAGCCTCTTCTCCGCTCACTAGAGATTGTGTTAGTTTTACATTCTAAACATTTCTCAGATTTATTTCTTGCTCTCAAGTCTGAGACCATTGCTTTTGGTCAAAGCATATTAGATTATATTAGATCACACAATCATATATCCTCATAGTACCTTCCTCTTCCTTGAGCCATATCCATCATTTCTTATTAGAATCCCTGGTCAGCTTCACCAAGTCCTCCAACAGCCCAGCCTAGGTCTGTCTTGTCCACTGAAATATCCCTTTTGGCAAGCACTGTTCCTCACACAGAGTGAATGATGAATAAAAATTGATGGAGTGAATGAAATCCTTACCTAAACCTTTGCAATAGTCTCCCATCTGCTCTCTTTGACTTCAGTTCATCTCCTGTTTCTTCCATCCACCATTCTGCAACAATGGCACATAGGAGAAAGACACTTGCCTTATAAATAAATATCATATATTCATACAGAAATTTGAACGTTTATTCACAAACATTTACTTAAGAAAGATTTCTGAGTAGACTCCCACAAAGATGCCTGAAATGGGTGCCAAATTTTTTGGCTCTTTCAAAGAGCTATATTTCTAATTTCTATATTTCTCTGTGTAAGGAAATTTTGAAGCAGGGCCCCCAAATTTTGAACTAAATTTGTCCCTAAGTGTATTTTATTTTGTTTTTATATGACTTGTGGTGATTTGAATTAAGGAAATGACACTAGATATTGATTTCCCTCTTAAATGTACTTAATTTTCGAAGATTTCTGGAGATTTTTTTTTTCTTTTCTTTAGCTTGAAGGAAAAAGCACACATACACATTCCTTGTGTCTCTGAAAAGACAAATGTCAACAAATAGATTCCCTAATGAAAACAAAATGATCTGTTTCTCCTCTCGCATATTTATCCAGGGGTAATTCATTGGAAAGATATGACTCGGGATCCTGCACCAAGTGCATTTTGAATTCTAATCCTGACCATGTCGCTGACTTAAATATGGCTCTCATTTCTCATGTGCCTTAATCTCTATGGCTACACAATGAGTAATGTTGCAGGGTCCTGATAAGGATTTCATTGAGACAAAGAAGCACCAAAGACCAAACATTCATCATGGTGTGCTGTGTGCAATGGCTGTGGTAGGTGGATGGATGAGAAGTAAATGAGCCATCACCTCCCCATTTTCATCTAAAAGGGGCTCATTGCTTAGTTGACCAAATGGACATATACAGATTCTTCCTTTATTCAAGGAACATTTGTAGAGTATGTCCTATGTGCCAGACACTGTCCTAGCCACTGGGGATGTGGCACTGAGACAAAACAGAAACAAGTAATCTCTGCTGTCAATGGAGCTTCAATTCTAATGAGGGGGAGAAAAGGATGGAAATACAATAGAGTATGAAAATTTTAGGCAGGTGGTTAGAGAAGGCCTCACTTAGATGTTTTGTTGTTGTTGTTAATGATTTATTTATTTCTTTTTCTGAGACAGAGTGTCACGGAGTCTCACTCTGTTGCTCAGGCTAGAGTTCAGTGGCTCAATCATAGCTCATTGCAGCCTCAATATCCCAGTCTAAAGCAATCCTCCCACCTCAGCCTCCCAAACAGCTGGGACTACAGGCATGCACCACCATGCCCAGCAAATTTTTAAAACTTTGTAGAAATATGGTTTCACCATGTTGTGCAGGCTGGTCTTGAACTCCTGGGCTCCAGCAATCTGTCCACGTTGGCCTCCCAAAGTACTGGGATTACAGGCATGAATCACTGCGCCCAGTTTAGATGTCTTTTAAATAAATACTTGAAGGAAGCAAGGGAGCCAATGACACAGCTCCTTGAGGCAAAGAAAGTTTGAGGCAAAGAAAGTTTAAGGCAAAACTGACAGCACATGCAAGGGCCTTGAGAGTACAAGCATTTCTTGTCAGGAACAGCATGGAAGCAAGTGTGCATAGAGTCTAGGACTAAAACAGTGGTGTATAAAAAGCATTTTACAAAGAGAGATCATGGTTGTGACAGGGAAGATTTTCCATAACACTTAAATGAGTGTCTTTATTTTCTAAATGCCCTGGCCTGACAAGCCTGTAATTACAAAATATGCCCCCATTTTGTATTTATACCAAAGTGACAGAGTACCTGTCACCCTTTTCCCTGTCAGAATATCCAGATGATTATCAGATATTCAACTCTTTTAGGTTGTAAGGTCATTTTTGATGTCCCAGGAAATAGGTCTCACACATCCCCTAATACTATTCTGTTAGCTACGGTCACACTGAAACATTTGTTCTGCCTTAGCTTGCTTTTCTATTCCTTGTCCCAGTCTCCATCTGGAATGCCACTGCGTGAATATTTACTGCTGAATCTGATGATGGAGAACATAAATGCACATGTGGAGAGCAAGCTTAGGTGACATGCCAGGTGAGGATAATGGGCTATCTATTCTCTCTGGCACGTAGGATCAAAACTGTGCACTTACCAGTGGTGTTAGGCTGTTCTTACACTGCTATAACGAAACACTTGAGACTGGGTAACTTGTAAGAAAAGAGATATAATTGGTTCATGGTTGTGCAGGCTATATAAGAAACACAGTAAGATAGGTGCAGTGGCTCACGCCTGTATTCCCAACATTTTGGGAGGCCAAGGTGGATGAATCGCTTGAGCTCAGGAGTTCAAGACTAGCCTGGGGAACATGGTAAAACCCTGTTGTCTCTACAAAAATACAAAAATTAGCCAATTGTGGTGGCACACACCTATGGCCCCAGCTGTGTGGGAAGCTGAAATGCAAGGATTGCTTGAGCCATGAAAGTGGAAATTGCTGTGAGCCGAGATCGCACCATTGTACTCCTCCAGCCTGGGTGACAGAGGGAAACTGTCGTTCAAGAAAAGAAGCAGCATAGCAGCATCTACTTCTGGGGAGGGCCCAGAAAGCTTCCAATCATAGCAGAAGGCAAAGGGGGAGCAGGCACATTGCATGGTTAGAATGGGAGCAAAAGAGTGTAGGGGGAGGTCCTACACAATTTTAAATGACTGGACCTTATGAAAAGTCAGAGCAAGAGCTCACTTATCACCAAGCGGATGGACAAGCCATTCATGAGGGACTTGCCCCCACAACCCAAACACCTCCCACCAGGCCCTATCTCCAACACTGAGAATTATTTTTCAAAAGGGGATTTGGGCGAGTACACAAATCCAGACTATATTCTTATTTCACCTTGTCCCCCTCCCCAAATCTCATGTCCTCACATTGCAAAATAAAACCACGTCTTTCCAACATTTCTCCAAAGTCTTAAATCATTTCAGCATTAACCCAAAGTCTCATCTTAGACAAAGAACATCTCTTTCACCAAAATCCTGTAAAATCAAAAGCAAATTATTTACTTCCAAGATAAAGTGGGAGTTCAGGCATTGGGTAAACATTTCTGTTTTAAAACGGAGAAATTGGCTATAATAAAGGGACTATGGGTCCCATACAAGTTTGAAATGCAGCAGGGCAGTCCTTAAATCTTAGAGCTCCAAAACAATCTCTTTCGACTTCATGTCCCACATCCTGGGCACTCTGGTGTGAAGGGTGGGCTCCAAGGCCTTAGGCAGCCCCACCCCTGTGGCTTTGTAGAGTGCAGCCCCCACAGCTACTCTCACGGGTTGGAGCCTTGTGCCTGCAGCTTTTTGTGCTGATGGTGCAAGCTGCCTGTGGACCCACCATTCTCAGGTCTGGAGGATGGTGGCCCCCTTCTCACAGTTCTACTGGGAAGTGCCTCAGTGGGGACTCTATGTGGAACCTCCAATCCCACAATTGCCCTCCATCCTACCTCTGTTCTCTGTGAGGGCTCTGCTTCTACAACAGGCTTCCTCCTGGACACCTAAGCTTTTGCATATACCCTCTGAATGGAGGTGGAGGACAAGCCTCCTTAACTCCTGCACTCTGTGCACCTGTGGGCTTAATACCACTTGGAAAATGCCAAGGCTTACAGCTTGCATCCTCCAAAATGGTAGTTCACGCTGTACCTGGACCCCTTTAAATCCGTGCTGGAGGTGGAGCAACTATGATGTGGGAACCAGTGTCCCAAGGCTGCACAGGGGAATGGGGTCCTGGGCTTGGCTCAGGAAGCCATTCTTTTCCTCTAGGTTTCTGGGTCTGTGATGGGAGGTCCTGCCTCTGAGATCTCCGAAATGCCTTCTGGGTCTTTTTTTCCATTGTCTTGGATATTAGCACTTGGTCCTCTTTTAGTCATGCCAATATCTCTAGCCAGTGGTTGCCCCACAGCCAGCTTGAATTCCTTTCCCTAAAAAGCTTTTCCTTTCTCTGCCACATGGTCAGGTTGAAAAGTTTTCAAAGTGTTACTCTGCTTCCTGGTTAAACATAATTTCCAACTTTAAGTCACTTCTTTGTTCTACGTATGACCATAGGCTGTTAATAGCAGCCACATCACTCTTGAACACTTTGCTGCTTAGAAATTTCTTATTTTAGATACCCTAAATCATCACAGTGAAGTTCAAACTTCCACAGAGCTCTAGGGCATAAACAGAACACAGTGAAGCTCTTTGCTAAGGCACAACACGTGTGATCTTTGCTTTAGTTCACAATAACTTCCTCATTTCCATCCAAGACCTCATCATCCTGGACTTCACTGTCCATATTACTATCAGCATTTTGGGCACAACCATTTAACAGTCTCAAAGAAGTTCCAAAATTTCCCTAATCTTTCGATCTTCTTCTGAGCCCTCCAAACTCTTCCAACCTCTGTCTGTTACTCAGTTCCAAAGCAGCTTCCAAATTTTCTGTGTGTGTGAACCAGAGCAACTCCATCTTGAACAGGAGCTGGGTAAATGAGCTTGAAATCGACTGGGCTGCATTTCCAGATGGTTAAGGCATTCTAAGTCACAGGATGAGAAAGGAGGTCAGCACAAAAAAACTGGCCATAAAGACCTTGCTTACAAAACATGTTGAGGTAAAGAAGTCAGCTAAACCCCGCAAAAACCAAGATGGCCACGAGAGTGACGTCCGGTGGTCCTCAATGCTGCACTCCCACCAGCGCCATGACAGTTTACAAACGCCATGGCAACATCACAAAGTTACCCTATATGGTCTAGAAAGCGGAGTCCTGAATAATCCACCCCTTGTTTAGCATATCATCAAGAAGTAACCATAAAAATGAGCAACCAGAAGCGCTCGGGGGCTGCTCTGTCTATAGAGTAGTCATTATTTTATTTTTATTTTTATTTTTTTTTACTTTCTTAATAAACTTGCATTCACTTTACTCTGCAGACTCGCCTTGAATTCTTTCTTGTGTGAGATCCAAGAACTCTCTCTGGATCGGGACAACTTTCCTGTAACACCTGAGAGGGTAATTTGTAAGAAAACAGATTTAATTGGCTCGTGATTTTGCAGGCTGTGCAGGAAGCACAGCAGCATCTGCTTCTGGGGAGGCTTCAGGAAGTCTCCAATCATGGCGGAATGCAGATGGGGAGCAGTCACATCACACAGCAAGAATGGGAGCAAGAAAAGAGGGGAGGTGCCACACACTTTTAAACAACTAGATCTTGTGTGAATGCAGAGCAAGGCTCACTTATCACCAAGGAGATGGCCCAAGCCATTCATGAGGGATCCATCCTTATAATCCAAACACCTCCCACCAGGCCCACCTCCAACATCAGGGATCACATTTCAACATGAGATTTGGGTTGGGGAAAATATCCAAACTTTATCACCAATGCCTTACAAATTTTCTCAGGAGTCATTCAAGCAAATATGATCCTAACCTCCCTTTTTCTCCATAGGAGTTCAAAACTAAGACCTGGCAGTAAGGTGGGTAATTGTCTCTTCCTGGCTTTGCTTTATTCAACCCACCTTCACCAGTTGTAAAACATACGCTCCCAGGTGTATTATAAGTATTGTCATACATGACATCATGGGCAGGTGGATGGAGAAAGAGTGGGATTTTTATTGTTCTAATGCTATCAGTCAATCCCCAAATCTCTGCAAAACCAAAGTAGTTAGAAGATAACTAGACTGTCTTCCAAACAGAGAAAACAGTATGTGTAAAAACATTTTGGTATGAAGATATAGACATTATTTAAGAAATGGTGTTTGGGTTGTGACCAAAACATAAGGGATGTAGAATGAATCACTAGAGAGAAAACCATAAAGGGAGTCTCGAATCATATTATAGAGACATTTAAGGGATTTGGATTCTTCTTGTAGGTAATAAATGGTTGTAACAAGAAAGAGATATGAACACATTTTGTTTTTTAGAAAAGTGCTGCTGCTGCACAATGTCCTTAGGTGGAAGGAACAGGGGAAACATTGAAGTCAAAGGGAGCAGATGGAAGGTTATTGCAAAGGTTTAGGTAAGATTTTCCTTCATTCAATCAATATTTATTCATCACTCACTCTGCATGCGTAGCTGTGCTTGCCAACAGGGATAACATAGTGAGCAAGACAGATGCGGTGAGAGACCTTAAAAGGCTGGATGAAACTGACCAGTGATCCCAATAAGATGGGATAAATATTTTCAAGGAGGAGTAAGATGCTAGGAGAGCCTATGGTGGCATGATATAACATAGTCTGAGAATAGCTTGACCAAAGGCATTGATCTCAGAATTGAAATAAATAAATTCAAGTGATGTTTAGAATGTCGATTCAACACAACTTCTAGAAAGGGGAGAGAAATTATAGCAATGAGTCACCCAATTCTGCTGCATCGCTGTATCTCTTTTCATTTAATTACAAATTGCTCTCATTCTCAAATTTTTAGATATTTTAGAGCACAAAGAGATGTCTGCTAAAATTAGAAATCTCTGTCC
This sequence comes from Mandrillus leucophaeus, assembly GCF_000951045.1. Lineage (NCBI taxonomy): Eukaryota > Metazoa > Chordata > Mammalia > Primates > Cercopithecidae > Mandrillus > Mandrillus leucophaeus. Next base: position 5,697,995 of record NW_012109808.1, on the reverse strand, counting down.
CAGGGGTTTAGGTACAACATGTGTTCAAACTTCTTTTCTAACACATTTCTCAGTAATATCAGGTTCTACACAGACAGGCTTAAGACTTGGGATGAATATACATAAGCAATAAATGTATTTTGAGCACTTATGGTTCTAAGAATTGGCTCACAGGGAACCAAATAGATACGCATCTTTGTTCTCATGGAAATTTTTCTAGGAGGGAGGGAAAAACTATAACAATAAGAATTAACTTGTGCATTTTTTGCCACTTTAAATATTATGAGGAAAACAGAGAAAGATAATGGGAAATCTGGGATGTGAAGGATTGGATTTTAAATACAGTGGTTGTCTTATTGAGAATTTGGAATTAAAGCAAAATCATAAAGAACGTAGAGGAGGGTTTCACCAGAGTATATGAGGAAGAGCTGTCAGATGGATGGGAGGCTCATGGAGTCGGCCTCCTGGGTTCAGAGAATGAGGAGAAAGCCAGCAAACTGAAGCTATAAGACTGAAGGCAGAGCAGTGTGTGGAGGGACACTGATCATGTAGGATCTTATAGGCCTAGTGCAGATTTTGGATTTAACTTTGATACTGGGAGCCATTTGAGAATTTTTAGAAGAGGAGTGACATGATGAGATTCAGTGTGAATAGCATCGCTATGGCTGCTGGGTTGAATATAATCTGCAGGGGCAAGAGTGAAAAAAGGCCAATGAATTAGGAGAAACTTTAATTACGTAAAGGCATTGTTTTCTTAGACTTCACATGCTGGGATTCAGAAGTTTTAGCATTGTGGACTTTTCAAGTAACTTGTCATTTGTTATTAACATCAAACCTATGAAGCCTGGAATAAACACTATAATGATATGAAGAAGTAGATACTTCATAAACAGCTAAGCATCTAGGAAAACATGCCACAGTACAAAAAGAACTAGATATCATTAAAACCATATGAATGTGATAAAAAGTTATTTCCAAGTTGCTCAGATGCTTCTACATCTATTTCCTACTCTAGTATTTTATACAATAATAATAAGAAATATAGCAATAACTTAGAGACAGCTGATTGGAATTTTTTTCAGCCAGTGTTTGCTACTTCATCATTTAAGTACTATCTAAACCAAATTTTTAATTTTGCAGAAAATTAAGATTTTTTTTTTACTTTGAAGGTTCTGTGATTCTGGAATATGTGGCAAATTCTAGAGAAAAATTACAAAGCATGATATTCTGTACTCATTAAATTTGTTCCATAGCAATACAAATATTTGATTTTAGTATTAAAATTTGTTCAGCATTTTGGGAATAGAAGCTGCATTTGCTTTTCAAAGAGAAATAATATAAAACATATTTTACAGGTATAACACAGAGTGGGTGATTAACAAATATCTGTTCTCTTTACTTTCCTTTATTATAGAACTTTGACAGTTAGTTGTCATATCAAAATCTGCAAGGCTTTCTTACTATTCCAAGCCTCTATTTTCTTATATCAGCTGTAATTTTTCTTTTCCAAAATATTTTGTGAATTCCTAAGTGTATTGTTAAGAATTAAATCTGGCTACAGATTATAAGACATCTCCAAAGAACAGTGCCTTAAAAAAATAGAAATTTACTTTTCTTTCACGTTGATGAAATCAACACTGTTGTGTTGTCAATGAAATAAGAAGCTCACACTTCTTTATTCTTGTTGCTTTGTCATGTGTAGCTTCCATCTCCATTTTAACCTCATTGTACAAAATGCCCACCAGAGCTCCAGTCATTTCATCCGATATAAAGCCATCAGGAAGTATGATGGAATAAAGAATCAGAGGCAAATTAATTTTCTCATTAAAAAGGTCCCCACATGACACTTTCATTCATAACCATTTGACTAGAGCTTAGATTACTACATTTAACTGTAAAAGAAGCAAAGAAATGATCTAGTTTCTTTGTAGCTACATACCTAGCCATAAATCGGAAGCTGTACTAATCTGTAAAAGGAAAGAATGGATATTGGGGCACAACCCAATGATCTGTGCCAAAATAAGTAATCCATGTTTTAATTGTATCTTTCTTTGCTTTTGCCTTTGATTGTAGCAACTGATCATCTGACAGATTTATCAGCCAATGAGTAACTAGAAAGGGCCCTTAAATATCTACCCGAAATTTACAGGGAAGCTTATTGAGCTCTGTGTAGGCTCCTTGTGGACCCTTTGCTGGAAGGTGAAAGCAGAGTGGTTCTTTCAGGAAAAAGCAACACACGACAGAACCAAATGCACCAGGCCAAGCCCAGGCTGGAATGCAGAAGGGAACCTCTGACTGGGCATGTCAGTTGTTGAATCACAAGGGAAATCTTGAAAAACAGTTACATCTAGTGACACTAGAACTATGACATTCCCATTGATCATAGGCAGTGGCAGGAATCTCCCCAAGTTATCCATATCTAAAACATTGTGGAGCAAAATTAGATGAGTCACTTTGCCAGTATCCCACCACGCGGAGTGCTTCTAACTAAATCAGAATGTTGTTTCTATCAGATTTTCTTTATCTAGATGGCAAAGTGTGACAGAGTGACAATTTTCAAATTCTTTTTTTTTCTTTTTTTATTTGAGATGAAGCCTTGCTCTGTTGCCCAGGCTAGAGTACAGTGGCGTAATCTCAGCTCACTGCAACCTCCACTTCACAGGTTCAAGTGATTCTCCTGCCTCAGCCTCCTAACTAGCTGAGATTACCAATGCTCAACACCACGCCCGGCTAATTTTTGTGTTTTTAGTAGAGACATGATTTCACCACGTTGGTGAGGCTGGTCTTGAACTCCTGATCTCAAGCCATCCACCTGCTTTGGTCTCCCAAAGTGCTGGGATTACAAACATAAGCCACTGCCCCCAGCCTTTTTTAAAAAAATTTATTTTCATGATAAATAAATATTTTAGGGGAAAAGGGAGGTGTTAGTTGCCTTATTTGTATGCAATTTGCTGACGAGAAGAGATATTTTGAAAAATTGAAAACAAGTTTACGGATACTTTGTTTTACGTGTTTCGAGAAAACAAAAGCCTTGGTCATAGTAATGAGTCTGGGGTGTCATTCTGGGCTGGGTGAATGATAAAGGAGAACCATCTGCCTGGCCTCTGAACTAATGCTTACACAGATTCAGATAGAAGCTTCCAGAGCCATAGGTTGATATCAATGATTAAATGCAGAGGAGATGGTTAAAAATCAGATTCAAAGATATGCAGCCATTCTCAAACGTTCATTCAAGTAAAAAACGATCTGGAGTGTTTTATAAAGTGTGGAGTCCTGTGTGCCCCACTACCTAACCACCTGAATATTTGAAATTGGCATATTTAACCAACATGCATGGGAAAAACTATTAAATGGAAGCCCTGAAAAATATCTAAGGAGAAGTTTGTATAGGAAAAGTGAAGATATGATTCTAGGGAACTATTTAAGCCACTGTGTGTGTGTGTGTGTGTGTGTGTGTGTTCTTAGAAGGAATTCATGATATTTCTCGTTCTTTCTCTATCAATATCTGGTACAGAATGAGGCAGAAACTCCAAAAATTTAATAATTAGTATGTTCCTGGTATTATTCTATTAATTTATTGACTCCTTATATATACATTAAAAGTTAAGTGCTAATATTATCCATAAACTAAAAATCATGAAAAACAGCAAAAAACAAAATAAGATACCAATAAGTCAGGTCACCAACCTGAAGTCACAGATTTCACACATGGTAAATGGCAGAGCTGTGAAAAGTAGCAGCTTATCTCCAGAGCCTTCCCTCACTTGGCTAGGCTGCCTGTCCCCACAGTGTTCACTGACACTAGAATTCTTGGATGCAGGTGCTGAGAGTGTTAGATGTCAATGAAATTAGTTAATTCACTAATTAATCATTTTTGACCATGTGCTGATGTTAAACACTTTGCAGACACAAAGGTGAATGGCAAACTCCTTGGTGGGGAAAAGATAAGTATATCAATCATTAAAGCCACTCAGCAATCAATGCTATGGGACAGAACGGGGTGGGGCATGATGGTGACATGGAGAAGGAACACCTACCTCAGATCCGGGAGAACTGGGAGGGATTCAGAATGTTTACCCCCGCCCCGAGAAGATGAAGATGGCAATTCATAAAGAATGAGCATGAGCTAGCCAGGCAGGGGATGGAGAAACCATGGAGCAGCATGTGGAAACATGTGAGAAGAATAGAAGAGCACAGAGTATTTCTGGTGCTGAGAAGAGTTAGGCGAGGCTATGGGGCTGGGAGCTTTGAACAGTGGTGGGGAGAGAGAGAGGATCCAGAATAGAAGGAAAGATGCAGAGACCATGAAGGTCCTTGCTTTTCACGTTAAGGAATCTGGACTTTGTCTTCGATGCTATGGAGACATTTTAAGTGCAGATTCAATTGCAGAAAGTTCAACCTGACAGCACTGAGAAGAGTGGAATGAGAACCAGGCCTGGGGGATATTCGCTGGGAACAGCTTAGGGGTAAAGAGGTCTCAGCACAAACCGAGTGAAGGACGATGAGGATGTGAGTGGTAGTGAGGATAGGGTTTATAGGGAAAGAGACTACACAGCGTTTCCTGAAACATTTCATTAAAATGGTCCTTTGATCATATGAATTTAAAAATGGTGACTCCTGCATCAAAGCTTGAAATTAAGAAATATGTTTAATTTGCTTAAAGCAGTATTATCCAAATTACCAAAGACTACTTTTCCCCCTCTTGTCTCCTCCTTCTCCCCTTCCCTCTCCCTCACCTCTCCCTCCTCTCTCTCTTCTACTTCCACTTTTCCTTCCTCATCTTCTTCTCCTTTTTCTCTCCTTCTCCTTATTTTTTTGTTTTAAATTTTTCTTGAGACAGAGTCTCACTTTATCACCCAGGCTGGAGTGGAGTGGTGTGGTTACAGCTTACTGCAACCTCGAACTCATGGGCTCAAGTGATTCTCCTGCCTCAGTCTCCTGAGTAGCTGGGACGACTGGTGTGTGCACCATGCCTGGTAATTTTTAATTTTTTTTTTTTTTTTTGTAGAGACGGAGTCTTACTACGTTACCTAGGCTGGTTGCAAACACCTAGGCTCAAGCAATTCTCCCTCCTCAGCTTCCTGAGTAGCTGGAACTACAGGCACATGCCACCATGCCTGGCTAATTTTTTTAATGTTTGCAGAGACAAGGTCTCATTATGTGGCTCAGGCTGGTCTCGAACACCTGGTCTCAAGCAATCCTTCTGCCTCCACTTCCCAAAGTGCTGGGATCACAGGCATGAGCCACCATGCTGGCCGTTTAAAATGTTAAATAACACCTATTAGCAAAATTCATATTCCTTGGAATACAATGAGGTAAAAACCTAGAAATGAGGGTTATTTAGGAGTTAAAATCTTCAGGACCTGATGACTCTCTAGTACTGAGGATGCTGTGATGAACAATAGTGATGATTTTAACAGAAAAATAAGAATGCAAAAGGTAAATTTGGTTGTGATGCCACAAGTAGGACTCAATTTTTAACATGCTAAATTTAAGATGCAAGAACAACATATAACTGGATATACCTGAGTCCGTTTGGGTGTTCAAAATATTTCATTTCAATTTTGAGAGCTATTTTGATGAAATCTATTTAACTCTATCTACCTTACAAACATACATATGCATATATGTATTTATTTGAGGCACATTCTACATGTTGGAATAAGAAATTATTTAGCAGGTGTATGTAAAGGGCCAGCTTCCCCAAGAATTGCTTTCTCTTGTTACTGTCTGTCTGTGTACACACACACACACACACACACACACACACACAATTTTAATGAAAGTAATTGTCTTTAAAAATTTAAACTTCAATTAAGGAAAACATCTTGTATCTTCAATAAGTTAAATTTGGTAAAATTCATGTAATAAACTTTAGGGAAATATTTTGCACAGGTAAAAAATAAAGAAAAAAATACTGTTTATTACCATTCCTATCACTCAGAAGGAGCTAGTAATCTGTCAGGGTGATGTCAACCATGAGAAATTCCAATTCTGAATAGCAATCTTTTGAGAAAGATAAAAGTAATGGAAATATTGGCTCAAAATTGAAATGCCCCTAAAATGATGAAACACTAATGAGATGGATATCATAGAAAATAGGGTTTCACCTGAGTAATCCCAAGAGAACAGGTCAAATTGCGTATCCAGACCAAAGGTAACTTTACAGCTTTTCTTGAAACAATAATTATACATATTTGTTTAGGAACTCACCTAACTCAGTAATATAACTCAGTCCAGAATCATATATATTTTAAAGTCTGGAAGACAAGGAAAAATAAGAAAAAGCGAGTAGGCACTGAGAATAAATTTACTTGGTAATCCAGAATAGAGAAACCCTAAAGATTTCAGGCTTGGAAATGGAAGTTTTAAATATTTGATGCTCTTTAAAGCCCTCTTCCTTGGAATCCTCCGGGATCATTCCAGCTTCTTTCATAGCTAGAGTTGACTAGCTATGAAAGAAAATATTTGAAGACCAATTAGCACAGAAATGAGGCCTCCTCACGGATATATTTGAAAGAATTGAAAACACAAATATTAAACAGGAGTTCTTTGGAGAGAAAGTGGGCAGTTGTTATGAAACACTAATTTTGATAAAGTTCTGAAATATTTGTCTGTGTTTTCTATCAACAGAGAACCTACACATTATTATAAAACCCAAAACATTAGGATAAGTGCTATTTTATTGGTTATTAAAGTCATATTAGGTGTTTTATGACATTTTCTATATCTAAGTATAATTGAGTTTGTAAAATAGTAACTTGTATTTGCAGCACTAATAAAAATGCATATTTTGGGGGTAAAGTCATAGACCTAATCACAGACAAAGTGAAATACCAGAGGGCACCCTATGTCCACAGACTTAAACATGATTTCTAATCACAGATTTGTCACTCACCAAACAGTCAAATGAATCATCATTTGTCAGCCAAATTATGAAATGTCCCTGAGATGTTTTTCTCATCTGCAAAGTAGAACGTGTGGCCCAGACAGAGATTTTCCAGTCTTTGCGGAAGGAATAGCTAAGAAAGTTTAGAAAAATGCACATTTCCAGAAAACTCCTTCACTAATTCAGGTGAGCTTGGAAATCTTTTTTTTTTTTTTTTTTTCTAAATCATGGCTTAATGAATAACCCAATTTTAAAAATACTAGAACAGGTGTCAAATTTCTCCTTTCCACATTTTATAGTGTTATCAGAAAGAGGTTTGCATTCAGACTCCAAGGGAGAGTTCTTAGACCTCACACAAGAAACAATTTGGGGCAAGTCCATAGAGTAAAATGAAAGCAAGTTTATTAGGAAAGTAAAGGAATAGAAGAGTGGCTACTCCATAGGCAGAGCAGCAGCATAGGCTTCTCAGCTGCTTATATTTACAGTTATTTGTTGATTATATGTTAAACAAGGAGTGGATTATTCATGAGTTTTCTAGGAAAGAGGTGGGCAATTCCCTGAACTGAGGGTCCTTCTCCTTTTTAGATCATATAGGGTAACTTTCTGACATTGCCATGGCATTTGTAAACTGTCATGGCACTGGTGGAAGTATCTTTCAGCATACTAATGCATTATAATTAGCACATAATGAGCAGTAGGATGACCAGAGGTCACTTTCATCACCATCTTGGTTTCCTGGGTTTTGGCCAGCTTTTTCACTGCAATCTGTTTTATTAGCAAGGTCTTTGTGATCTGTATCTTGTGCCGACCTCGTATCTCATCCTGTGACTGAGAATGCCTAACCTTTTGGGAATGCAGCCCAGTAGGTCTCAGCCTCATTTTACCCAGCCCTTATTCAAGATGGAGTCACTCTGGTTCAAACACCTTTGACAATAGTGATGGTTTAAAATACAGTATAGCATTTAAAAGAGTGGAAGTGGTGAACAAGGAATTATTTTCTAGCGTACTCCTTAATACTTTCTACAGAATAGGTTGAAATTGTCTTAGAATTTATCTTCAAATGTTTACTGCTAGTTGCAGTGGTTAAAACATAACTGATTTGGAGGTGAAAAGTCCTGCTCATCACTTGTTCTGGAAGCACAATGCCACCAACAAGGAGTGCACACAAATATCTTGCATCCAATCACCTTTGATCCTGACAGTCAGTGTTGTACCATGTGTGGTTGTAAACGTATAAATTATTAGAGCCTTGAGTGAGAATAGTTTGGCAATATGGTAAATGATTTGAAATGCACACACTCGTTGAGTACATAATTCCACTTGGAATTTAAACTAAGAAACTAATCAGGCCAGAACACAATGAGCAGATATAATGAGTTGGAGTAATTTATTATAGCAAAAAATAGTTGGAATTAAACAAAATGTACAACACAAGATTTAAATCAGTGTTTTCTAAATAACCTGGGGAGCTTGTTCAAAATAAAGATTCCTAAGACACATTGCTGGGGATGACTATATAGTAAATCCAGAATAGGACTCATTATTATATATTTTTAAGCAATCCCCTAGGTGAGTTTTGTGATCTGATAAATTTTGGAATCATTACATTTATTGAATGATATTAAGAAATAAAATGCTGTATAGCAATTACAATCAAGATGTTTATTTTTGTATTGTCATGAAAAGCTAACAAGATATATAATAACTTTTTAACAAATGGTTAAACTATCCAAGTATCCTGAGCACCTGTTTTTGTTAAATAAGGTATATTTTTATTAGAAAGGTCTGGAAGGTGTTAGTATTGTTATCTCTCTTGGGGATGAGGAAGGCATTTTTTTATTGCTTTTGTTTTGTTTTTCCTATTTACCTCTCTCAATTGAACTTTTCAAGCAAATAACTTTCATTGCTGATGTCACTTTAAAATAAAAAGGAAGAAAAGAACAAAAGAATGGGGGTGTTGGGCTGTAGTGCTGGGCTGGCTGTTGAGTTTGGAGGACAGAGGTTAATTTTGAGTCTCATTAAATGCAGGGTAATGAGATAGTGAGCAGAGGTGCTGGACACTTCACCTCCTTCCCGGGAGTTTGCTTCAGGCAGCTCCTGCTCTGATTCTTCCATTTACATTTGTGTGTTCTCCTGTAAAGTCAGCTCTGGGTTTATGTGAAAATGCTTTTCCAGAAGCAGTTGGAAAAAGGAGTTCAGCTCTATCAAAATAATAAGGTTCAGCTTGGTTTTGCTAAATTAGTACATTTTAATAAGAATTTTAATTTTAAGTGAATTTGATTTCTGTATGTCAGTATCTAAAAATATATTTACCTAGCCCTTTGCCATTTAAGCCTGTTTGCATTTGTTTAGACCAGAGCAGAGACATAGACTAGCCAAGCCTCACTTAGCCCTACACAAAATGACCCTAATTACACAGATTCAAAAGAATTGGGATTATAGTCAATTTCAACTGAACATTTCTTTCCTCAAGAAAGAATAGAAAGAAGCTCATTTGCATTAAAAAGAAAGACTTTGGTGGATTTTATTTTCTACAGCCCATTTTTTTTTTAAACATACAGAATTATGGCCAAGAAAATGTAAAGATGAGTGAGACTCTTCTGAAATGCATCTCTTATAAAACAAAATATTTTGGCAAGTTGCTTTTAGGGTGCAGAGATTAACTACATACTCTTTTGTGAAATGCTTTGAAGATAAAAAGCATTTTCTAAAAACTTAGCATTATTATTCGAATTATTTTTTAAGCATTCATTAAAAAAAAAGCACTGTACATATTAACCAGTTTAATAGCAAGCGTCTATTTCTTTCATTTTAATACAAAAATGCAGGTGACTCAGTCTTGAAGCATGTCCTTGCTCTCCACATGGAATTCAGTTGTAGCTTAGTATTTTATATAACTTGTGGGCATTAGGTCAGGTCTTGAGAATAAAGCTGAGTACAGCTTCTATGGTAAATTTACAGTGTGTGACTCCACAACTTTGTTGAAATAGCTCAACTCATATTCTCTGAAAGCTTAACACTTTTTAACCTCATGGTTCAGTTGGGATTGGAGTCAATATGCACACGAAAAAGTTTATCTCTTAACATTAATTTTTAGAAGACTAAAATAGTTAAGGGTCAAGGGGCATTAGTTTTAATGGAAAAAAATAGAGTCGATATGAATGTAATCAGCTTTTCCTCTCTTGTAGTCAGACTAGCACACAACTTTCTTCAAGCTCATTTCTTCTCCTCTCTGCAACTGATGTTGTTCCAAGAAAATGATTTTCAGGGATAAAACAACTAGAAAAATGTACATTGTCATATCAACTACAATTAATATGGCAAATATAACGATTGGTCCTAAAATCACTAAATGAATACTATGACCATTGCAGAGATTAATTATGGCTACGAATCAGTGTGGGAAGAGGGTGTTGGTGAAATTAATTCATACCAGGATATTTCCACAAAATACTGGAGTAGCATCAACTACAGTAATCCCAACAGCAAAGAGCTGGGCTACGCTTTTTAAGAATTCACGATTTCACTTTTTAGGTAAGATTAGAAAGAATACATTATTTTGCTCAAAGTGGACACCTAAAGAAAGTGCATTTCAACAAGCTATGGAAGATCAAAACAACTTAATGATGTTCTAGTGACCTGGTCTATAAAATTGGGATACACTGAAACATTATGTTTGCTCCAACAGAGCTCGCATGTCAAGAATCTTATGGGTTACCTCTGCTAGGATGAATTTCTGTGCATATGCCATGTGACTAGGAATAGTTTCAGGATATTAATAAAAAAATCAGTGTAAGTGGCAGTCAAATAGAAAAACAAAGGGAAAATGAAGGATCTAATATTTTTAAAGTAAGAAAGGATGGCCGGGGTGAGATGCCAGGAGAAACAAACCATTGCCTAGGTAGGGCAGTAGTAAACATGGAAGTTCTATGTACTTTTCTTTTCCAATATTTATTTAGTGCACATTTACTGGTGCCGGCCTTATGCTAAGACAGCACCAGGAATTGAAAGATCAAATCCTCTGCTTATAGTTAAGCTCATAAGAGGGACACACACACACACACACACACACACGTGTGTGTACACATGTCTAAATATACTAATATATGATAAGTTTTAGAATTGAGACAAAATCCCATTGCTTGGAGTGTGCTAAAATAAGAGTTACTAAACTCTTCAGGGGGTTGAGGAAGACTTTAAGGGTTTTAACATTTTAGGTGACTTTTACAATCTGCATAAAAGCTATTTTAAAAATTTCATTTGATGCCTTTTTTATGCATACAGAAAACAGCACAGATTACTTGATGAATTTATAGAAAATGTACCCAACTGTGTTAAATACCACCATGATCAGGATAGTAAACATTACCAACACTCCAGGAGCCTCAAGAGTTCCCGTATATAAATGTTCCCTTTCTCCCAGAAGATAACTCCTATTCTGACTTCAACATTTGTCAGGTGGAGAAAAGAGATCGGTGGAGAGTAAAAGAATCTAGGCAGAGAAAATGCCTCCTTCCCATATCAGTAGATAAGAAATGGAGATAACACCTACTGGAAATAGTGGGCATGTAATGCGTGTAGGGTGGGGGTAGGATAATCCATGGGCCTAAGAACAGTTTGAAAAAATAGTAATGTTGTGCTTATTTTATTTTATTTTATTTTATTTTATTTTATTTATTTTTTAGAGAGGGAGTCTCACTCTGTCGCCAAGGCCAGAGTGCAGTGGCACAATCTCAGCTCACTGCAACCTCTGCCTCCCGGGTCTAAGCATTTCTCCTGCCTCAGACTCCCAAGCAGTTGGGACTACAGGCTAATTTCTTTTTTATTTTAGTAGAGACGGGGTTTCAACATGTTGCCCAGGCTGGTCTCAAACTCCTGAGCTCAGGTGATCCACCCGCCTTGGCCTCCCAAAGTGCTAGGATTATAGACATGAGCCACCTCGCCTGGCCAGTATTTTATTTTATTTATAGTTTATCATACAGTGAAATAGACTAATTTTTTTTTGGTGAAAAGTTCTGTGATATTTAGTAAATGTAACCACCATCACAATTAGTACTTAAAGCAGTTTCATTGCTTTCCCATACTTGCCTTACACTGTCGCTTTAGAGTCATGACTTCCCCTGGCCTAAAACTCTTATGAATCAATGGTGAGTCCTTCACTACTATATTTTGACCTTCTCAAGAATGGTATGTAAGAGGAGTGTTACAGTATGCAGCCATTAGAGCACAATACATTCGAGATTCATCCAAGTTATTGGGGATATCAGCAGTTCATTCCCTTTATTGTTGAGTGATATTTCACTTAACGGATGTACCACAGTTTCTTCATCCATTCACTTAGTGGAGAACATTTGGGCTGTTTCCAGTTTTTGGTGAATACGAATGGTGCTGATATAAACATTCCTATACAGATCTCCATGGGAACGTAAGTTTTATTTCTCTAGGGTAAATAATCAGGAGTGAGATTGCTAGATGATGAAGTGAGTACTTATTTCACTTGATGAGAAACAAATAGTTTTGTGAAGTCATTTGGTCAGATCTACTTCATGTATTTTGAATCTCTGTTGCTAGGTACATATATGATTATTATATATTAATTGTAACATCTTTTTGTGAAATGACTCCTTTATCATTAGGCAAGAATCCCTCTGACACTAGTAACACTCCTTCCTCTGAACTCGACTTTGTCTGATATTAATACAGGGGTGGGTGTGAGCTTTCATTCAGGTTTGCCTGGTACATTATTTTCTATACCTTCACCTTTATTCTAATTATGTAATTACATTAGAGGTGAGTTTCTTGTATGCAGCATATAATGGAGGCATTTTCATCCATTTTAATACTCTGTCTTTTTAGTTAGCGTGTTTAGATATTTAATGTGATTTTTGCTATGTTTAATTTGAAGCCTACCATTTTATTATTTGTTTTCCACTTGCACTCTAATTGTTCATTCTCATGCCTTTGGGGAGTTATGCAAACGTTTTTTGTCTCCCATTTAGATTTTCTAGTGCATTTTTTCCTGCATCATTTTTAATAGTTATTTTCATGGCTGCTGTAGAGACCATAATATGTAAATTTTTAACTTTTCACATTCTACCTAGAATCAATATTTTACCATTTCTAGTGGGAACGTGAAACCTTATTACAGTTTGGGTCCTTTTAACCCCTCCCCTTTATGTTACATATTATATCTCTGTACATTTAAAAATTCCATGAGGAAATATTTTAACTTTTGCTTTCTTCAACTGTCAAACATATCTTAAGGAACTCAAGAGAAGAAAAATAGTCTGCTAGATTTTCCTAGATAATTACCATTTCTACTGTTCTGCCTTCATTTCTGAGGTTTCAAGTATTATTCTGGAATCACTATGCTTCTGTTTGAATAACTTCCATTAGCAATTATTTTAGAGCAGGTTTGATTTCCTTTACTGAGAGAATATTTAATTCACCTCTATGTCTGAAAGATATTTTTGCAGAATAGTGAATTCTGTGTTGACAGTTTTTAAGTTTTATTTCAGTATTTTATAAATGTCATGCAATTTCCTTCTGATTCATGATTTCTGACCAGAAATTTGTGGCATTCAAATCATTGCTCTCCCATAAGTAATTATTTTTTCCTCTGGCTGTTTTCAAGGTATTTTTAAAATGTGTCTTTACTTTTTAGCAGTTTAATTATGATATGATAAAAAGGTTTCCTTATAATGTGCATTAAGTGTTTCACACAGTTTACCTCTTGATTATTTACTATCTTTTATTTTTTCTGCAGTTGTTCCCTAGATAGAAATTTTGTTTTTGTAGTGAGATTTCAGTTATTTGAAAGTGGGAGCTAAAATTTTGTTTCCTCTTTATCACAAAACAGTGTAGGTACTTCGTAAAGGCATATTCATTAGAAAAGAATTAATAAATACATGAGCAGAACGTATCTTGGCAGAGAGAAGAGTGAGGATCTGCCTTTAATTGAACCCAGCATGGGCCGAATGAACAAAATACCCACATTAAGCCAGGCAGCAAAGTACTGGCGGCAGGGAGAGATAACAAAGATTAAGTGTGAACCAAGTTCAAATACATGTAGAACATTCTTTTAGTCATAGAGTTTCTCTTTGGCTATTAAAGTATAATTAGTCATTGCTTAGAAGATCCAAGGAACCCCAGACTGTGGCTATAGATACTAAACAGACAACACGCTGGCCACTTATGTTTTACTTTGTATAGTATATCAGGGCAAATCCTTCTCTCTTTAGTTACTCTCAGACATTATAGTGGTACCATTAGCAGGGTCATCTTGGAATAGCAAAGAAAAAGGATGTTGTGTGCCCAAATAGAAACTAAAGTTCTATGATTCTGTTTTTAAAAAATTGATGCTTCTTTAAATGATATAAAAGGACAAATTTTCATTCAGTCTTCTGTGTTCCCTACTCTTTTCTCTAGTATTATGAGTTACCGGTTTTAACATTTATTACGTTGTATTGATATGATCTTTTATTTTCTACCTCAGATTTTTTCTTTTCTTTTCTTTTCTTTTTTCTTTTCTTTTCTTTTCTTTTCTTTTCTTTTCTTTTCTTTTTGACACAGAGTCTCGCTCTGTCGCCCAGACTGGAGTGCAGTGGTGCAATGTAGACTCACTTCAACCTCTGCCTCCCCCAGGTTCAAGCGATTCTCCTGCCTCAGCCTCCCAAGTAGCTGGGATTATAGGTGCATGCCACCACACCTGGCTAATGTTTTGTATGTTTAGTAGAGACAGGGTTTCACCATGTTAGCCAGGATGGTCTCGATCTGACCTCATGATCTGCCCACCTCGGCCGCCCAAAATTACAGGAATTACAGGTGTGAGCCACTGCACCCAGCCTCAGACATTCTTTAGAGTTAAGAACATCTCGTTTATCTTTTTAATCTCATCATATAACTTAATGCCTGGTATTAACAAATGAATGAATATATTTATGGAACAAATATTGATTCAACAGAAAAATGCCAAGGCCCTGTGTTGGGCATTGTGATTTCAATAGTTCACTAGGTATACAATGAGATTTGGTTGAACCGAAATTTATTTCAGAATTTATCTATACATAAAGAATAAACAAATAACATATAAAATGCAAGTAAACAAAAATAATTATACAAATCAGAGTACTTTTCAAACAACTATGAAATATCAAGCACTAATTAAGTACAGAAGAAAACATTAATTATATCAAAACAGTTGTATCTTCATCATTAATATTAAAAAAGAAGTAACATTAAACTAAGTGAAAAATGGAAAAACAAGTTTTTATCTTTATTTCTGTCCTTTAAGAAGTAGCTACTATTAAAGACAGTAGATATTGTTTTTCAAAACATGGACGCTGGAGTTAGACTGTGTAGGTTTAATTTCTGCCTCCCGTGTGTAATTTGTGTGACATTGAATAGTACCGTACATTCTGCATACCTTAGCTGTTCCATCTGCAAAATGGTGATGATGGGTGATGGTAATAGTACCTAGCTCATAAAGTGCAGTGTTGTGGGGAAGGTTAAAATGGTAATACATGTAAAGTGTTTAAAATAATTCCTGGCACATAGTAGGTGCTCTCTAATAACTTATTATATACTAATTAATAATTTTTCATTTCTGAGTAAGTGGATGGAAGTGGAAGTGGTAAAAAATGAAAAAAACTTTTCTTTATTTTATGTTTTTTATCTTTAGAAAGATTCAATAGACATAATTAAAGCTTCAATGAAGGACCACATAGATATGAGATTTTAAAAATAATTTTATGATGAGGTAACAGGGATTGGATATGTGATTCAGAATTATCGCTATGCATGGTGTATATTTGAATTAATTTCATATATACAGAGAGGCAATGGAGTCTCCCAAAATGGAATTGGACTCGTGTAAATGATTGGGTTTCATATATCTTTAGACACATGCTAGGTCTGAAGATTAATTGATGGGGGAAATTTCAGGACAAAATTATAGGGTCCTCTGAAGAGAATTCTCTCTTAGAAAAGAACTCAACACAAGCTGGAATCAGCGACAGAGGTTGAAGATCAGAGTAGGATAACGGTATGAGCATTGTGTATTCATCTTTACTTGAATCAAACTCTATCTAGCCACAGAATACAGCACACACACCCTAGAGGAAACATAATAGGAAAATACAAAGCTAAGAGCTCTAAAACCTTGATATCTAAGCGCTTGCCATTTCGAAGCTTTGTATGAAGAGAAGGTAATTTTTTCCTGTTTAAAGGGAGGTTCAAAGAGAGAGTATGAGCAGTGGCCACCAATGAACCATGGATTAAATGCAGCAAAGAGAGGTAAGTTAGGAAAATGTGCCCAACAGTAAAAACCAGTGAGAGATGTCAGAGGAGGCTTCAAGGCAGGGAGTCTTTAGCAGTGCAGGTGGCAGCTTGGATGGAGCCACTAGAGCATGACCCCAAGGTGACAAATGCTAGCCACGTGGAGGAAGGCCAAGGGCATGTGGATAAATAATTTAAAGTTAGTTCAGCGGAAGAAACAGGGTGAAGGAAGCATGTCCTGGAGCAACCTAGCAACAGAATAGTGACACCAAGGGATTATGAAACATCAGCACAGGGGTCAACTCAGGCAATTTTGTAATCACTTACAGGAGAAGGGAATACACTTGTTCATGAATGCACTATAATTTCCCTGGGAGCGTCTCCAGTTACCACAGAAAGAAAGGAATCTGGAAGAGTGTGTGTGTGTGTGTGTATGTGTGGGTGGGTGGGTGCATGATCATATAGGGTACTGAGGTTCTACCTCCCGAACCAATAAAAGTTGGGCATAATATTAATATTATGTTATTTATGTCCACAGGCTAGAAAGTAAATGATGGAGGTATTTGGATCGTAGGTAGTAGATGACTAGAACAATCAATATAAGGCATAGAATGGATCATGTAATGCAAATTTACCACATCTATTGGTACATCAAATTTACCACATCTATGAATAATCCTCTAATTGGGGAGAAATCCTATGATACCTTCTGCCCCCACTACATAGGCTGACGGAAATGGTGGTGTTGGGAATACACACTCCTCTGCACCCCTGGCAACCAGAGAGTCACGTTATCCAAGCACAGATATTTAGATGCTCTTCCTGGGCTTCAGACCTTGAGATGATGTGGAAGATACAGCTTTGGTTGGAGAATGTTTCTCTGTGTGGAGGATAAAGAGGAACGGCGATCTTCAGCCCCGGAAGCTGTCCCGGAGTGTTCAGGGATAACCGCACAAAAATCAAGGCTCAAACAGAGGATTCCTTTTGGTAAGGGCTTTAGAATAGCCCACCATCTTTGGCCCCTGGAAAGCTTTGTTCTTCAATCTTTCTTTTGATTTGGGAGCAATTACCTATCCAAAAATAGCCTTTGACTTAATTTTGTCAAAGTTGTTTTATTTTGTTTACAATAAAGAATCCAAAGTGGAGATGTATAAACCTTATGAATCACTTATTTGAGCAATTATAACAGGAATAAGAGCCTATGTCTTATTTTTTGGGCCTTAATAACCATATTAAGGGAAAAATCTAGACATCTTCTTATTTTTTGAAAACAGCCCAACATGAAGCAGATAGTATAATGTAGACCAGGAGTCAGAAAATGTTTATTATATATGTGATGATTAGAGCAAAATAGTCAATATTTTAGGTTTTGCCAGTCATGTGGTCAATGTTGCAACTAGGGAACTCTGCCATTGTGGTGTGAAAACAGTAAGAGACCATATGTTAATGTATGAACATAACTGTGTTCCAATAAAGCATTATTTATGGAAATAGGTAGCAAGCAAAATATGACCTGAATTGGGCTGAACCCTGATCTAGTGGAATAAACATGGGTCTTAAAAATGGATAGACCTATAAGATCCTAAAATTTCCTCATTCATAAACAAGCATCATAATACCTCATGAATTTCCCCTGAGGATTAAATTTAAAGAGAACACATATTTTTAATGCACTTTGCTTTGGTTTACACATGATGTTTCATAAAAAGTGTATCATGCATTAGAAGCTCAATGTGTAGTTATAATAACTATAATATAATTATATATAATATTAAAATACATAATTATATGAAAATTATATTTAAAATAATTATATAATTATATAAAGATACTTTAAATGCAATATAAAATATAAAAATATATATTTATATAAAATATCTAAAAAATAATTACATAATTATACAATAATTATAATATACCCTAGAAGGAAAAGTTAACATTAATGTGTCCACAACACATGCACACACACACACTCACTCAAACATTCACATTACTTCTCAAAGAATAATGCTCTTCACTAGAAACAACCTCCAGATAATGCTCTTTATCCTGTCCTTAACTGAAAAAGGTTACTATATTTTTGTTGCTGCACCCATAAATAATCCTCATAGACTCAAAATACTACATTTTTTCAGTGTGGTATTTCAGTAAAATACCACAGTATTTCAACTGTTGACTGTTCTAGCTATTCCAATACTGATTCTTTCACATATACATATTAATTGGAAATATGAAGGAAGATGTGAGCTCAATTTACCATAGATGTGAATAAGGAGGAAATGTTTAAAATATGTTCACAGAAAGGGCTGGGTAACAGCAACTAATTAAAAGACTGTGGAACCTTGGAAATTCAACAGGTTTTTGATTGGCTCCGTTAGTGCCTATTTTATGCAAACTACAGAACTGAAAAAATGCGGGGAATGGATCCGTGCTATTGAATTTATTGAAAAATTTTTACTGGCTAGTACCATCACTTGTAATAGCAAATTATCAATTACATGCTCAATCCACAGTCAACAATGTCTTCTAATGGCTTTTAAAATAAAATTCTAGTAGCTGTCTGTCAGCCTCCACCCCTGACCAGGGCACTAATGGCACAATGACTTAAAAGGTTATCCAATATTTATTTAGTATGCGTGATGTTTAATTTTATGCGTCAGTTTGGGGATATTTTTGAATGAGATTAACATTTGAATTAGTGAACTTTAAGAAAGTAGATTGCCCTCCATAATATATGTGGGCTGATTAGTTAAAGGTCTGAAGAGAACAAAAAGGCCAGCTTCCCAGAACAACAGAGGATTCTCCGGCAGACTGCCTTCAGACTTCGTCTACACTACTGGCCCTCCTGGGTCTTCAGCTTTCTGGCCCATATTGTAGATTTGGACTCCTCAGCTTCTATAATCACATGAATCAATTCTTTACAATAAATCTCTTTCAATGTATGTAGATATATGTATATATAAATACATATATTATATATGTGAATATATATATCATCTGTACATATATTCATATATACATGAAATAGAACTAACCTTTCATTGGTTCTGCTTCCTATTTATCTGGAGAACCCTGACTAATACAATACCTAACAAAGAAATTTCTTTCTACATAATCTACTTCATTTAATTTGCATGATAAACATGTACAACATAAAATAGTATTGTCATCCTAATTTTTTTTGTTTCTTTGTTTTTTATAGATGGATATACTGAAGCATTCATTGGATAAATATCTGGGACATGCAGCTAATAAGATTTGGAGCTAGGATTTGAAGACAGACACTCTTATGCCAAACATATCTGTCTCACTAAGTAGATGTCATTGTTTTAGAAATCAGAAAGTTGAGGACGAGGAAAGATAAGGAATGTGCCCATCATCAAACAGTTAGCAACTAGAAAATCAATGCCTTTTTGATTTCAGATTTCATACTAACTACTGAAATAGATTGCTAATGACACACTTTTAAATGTAGAATCTGAATAAAGCAAATTTTATGTGATATTAACATATGTTATATTAAGTGCTATAACATTACATACATATAATTCAATCCTGATAGTAATATAAAAAGCAAAATATAAATAAAATATTTCTATTGCTAGGTTTCAACTAGTTGTTATTAGTCTAGGCAGGTAAACATCAGAAGCTTTTGCATTCTATTGGGACATCAGTATTGTGTCCCTTTATAATTGCAGGCCTGCTGAGAAATACTGTGACCTAGATTTCCATTAGGAAGGAAGCCAGCATCTATTAGCAAAATTTTCCAAATGTCTCAATTGTTACATACTTCTGACATTGAGGTGAAGGCAAATTGTTAAGAAAATGACTTTTCTTATAACTTCCTCGTATACTTAATGGAAAGGTTTTCCTGATTTTTGAGTTGATCTGATTTGTGCTTGGAAACTTTATTATGTGATTTAGTGAGGGGTGCTCAGAAATAATAGAGTTCCAACAACCTTCACATCCAGGTTCTTAAAGCTGGGGTGCTTAGACAAGATGATAAATGGTATCAGATTATAAAATCTCCCTTTCAGTGTGGAGATGGGTGGGGTTCTGTGTTTAATTATATTCCTCTGTCTCTCCCCAAAAAATATATACTGAAGTCCTAGCCCCTTGTACCTCAGAATATGGAGCTGATTTGGAAATAGATTCTTTATAGAGGTAATGAATTCAAAATGAGGATATGAGAGTGGGCCTTAATCCAATATGACTGGTGTCCTTATGCCAAGGGGAAATTTGGACATAGACACAGACATACACAGAAAGAAGATGATGTGAAGAAACAGGGAGAATCCCACATGAAGATGGAGGTTTGAAACTATACATCTACAAGACAAGGATCACAAGAGATTGTCAGCAACCACCAGAAGCTAGAAGAGGAAGGGAGGATTCACCTACAGGTTTCAGAGGGAGCATGACCTTGCTGATGCCTTAAGTTTGCACTCCAAGACTCCATACTGTGAGACGATGCATTTCTGCTGTTTTAAGTAACACAGGCTGTAGTACTTTGTTATGGCAGCTGTAGGGAACTATTACAGCAGGCAAATATATCCTTTTCAGAAAAGAAGTTCATACCATTAATTATATTCTTCAGGGATACTTGATCCAAAAAGGATGAGAAGTCATTGTCTTTATTTTTTATTTTATTTTATTTTATTTCAGCAGGCAAATATATCCTTTTCAGAAAAGAAGTTCATACCATTAATTATATTCTTCAGGGATACTTGATCCAAAAAGGATGAGAAGTCATTGTCTTTATTTTTTATTTTATTTTATTTATTTATTTATTTATTTATATTTGAGACAGAGTCTCGCTCTGTTGGAGTGCAGTGGTAGGATCTCAGCTCACTGCAACCTCCACCTCCTGGGGTCAAGCGATACTCCTACCTCAGCCTCCCGAGTAACTGGGATTACAGGCACATGCCATCATGCCCTGCTAATTTTTGTATTTTTGGTAGAGACGGGATTTCTCCATGTTGGCCAGGTTAGTCTTGAACTCCTGATCTCGTGATCTGCCCTCCTCTGCCTCCCACAGTGCTGGGATTACAGGTGTGAGCCACCGCCTCCGGCAGAGAAGTCACTGTCTTACAGCGATCTGGAGAAACACCTGGCCGTATACTTAAATCATAACATTCTCATTTTGCAAAATATTTCTGAGGTCTCACTCCAAGTATCTGAGTCTGTCTGAAAGGGCTTCGTTGTTGTCTGTTTTAACAAATTACAAATAATTAATCTTACAATAGGTACATTTCACAAGTGAAAGAAAGAAGCGGGCTTCTGAAGAGGCTTGCAAATAGTTAACAATGGAACAAGTAACAGTTTTATTTTAATCGTAACATCAACACAACATCATTTGAAAACATTATAAAATATAGGACATTAGTTAGAAAAATGCATAACCACTCCCAATACAGCTCTTAAACACTGCTTATTTGTATCTTGGGTTATTTCCTTTGGGATGGGGCTGGTGCTTTCATTAAACAGCATTGTTTTGCTGGGCTTGATTTCTGCAGAAATGTTGTTAGACTAGAAGAGTCTGGCTGTTCGGGGGATTCTAGGCAGGTGATGCTCCAACCCTCCACTTGGTCAAGGATGGGAGTAAAAAGGACCTGCAAGGTGCTCCAGACACTGTGTGGATAAAAAAAGGGAAAGAACTGTATAAACTGCTGGGTATGAGGAAGATGGGAAAATACAGAGAAATATCGTAGAAAACTATTCATGGATTTTGTTCATGTGATGGACTGTGATCATTTATGCCACTTCCTATGGGAACTACAATAAAGATCATTTTATATTCACGCCTGTCCTCATTTCACCTTGTTTGCGTAATGCAAGTCCCTGAAACAGGAATTACTGGGTCAAAGATATTAACATCTTTATGTTCTTGATACATATTTTCAGCTGATTTCTGGAAAGATCGTTCCATATTATATACCAGCATTGTGTAAAAGTGCTATTCTCAAAGTGGCTTAATCAGCATTGAGAATTCTTTTCTTTAATGTGCATTAATTTAAGAGGTAATAAATAGAATTTTGTTGTCTATATTTGCCCTTTTAATTATTAGTAATGCTTATGGTTTTATTCTTCTTAGCCATTTTGTTTATTTGTATAAGAAATGTTATTCATCTTCACTTCCCATGTTGCTTTCTTGAGCTATACTTTTAAGTTTTGTATTCTTTTTTTAATTACAAAATTATGTGTTCATGAAACTCTCAAACCATGTAAAAATGTGTAAATATAATACCACTGCCTGCCTTTCAATCTTATTCCTTGGAGTACCATTTCAATAGCATATCCTTGCTCATACCTATACTTGCATAAACATATACAGGCTGATAAAAGGGTATATATGTTGTTATTTTGTTTAGCAATGTAGTACATACACCACTCTGCAACTTGCTTTTTACACTTAATCTTTCAGGTTGATCCTTATTCTAGATCAATTACCACAGACATAACATAATATATATTTATATATATTTAATAACTATGTATTATTTTTGAAAATAATACACTAAAATGTTTAGATAATCTCTCTCAACGTGGATAGTTGAAGTCTTTTTAGTTTGTTCATGTATTTGTTTATTTTGGATCATGATAAATAATGCTGAAAAACCAAATTTACCTACCAAATAGACATACAGCACAAACACATAAACATTCTTGTAAGCGCATGCATATTCTTATACAGTATTACTTTTAGTTCTGTAGCTTAGGTTCCCTCAAAGTTCAGGCATAAATAAATGATGAGGACTCACCTCACCCAAAAGCCGATGATTTGGGGTGGTATTAGGGAGCCTGAGAGGGTATATTTGTTTCTGCAAACAAATGGCAATGTTCTTTACAGATTTGAAGACATTTGGGCATTTCGTATGCTCTCTCAAAGTCATTGTTGGTGTTCTACAAGAAAACCTTTAAAGGCTAAATAGTTTAATAGAACAGTGCTCTGGATTTTGATTTCTTACTCTAATCTTGGAATCTAATATTAAAAATATGTTTTTTGTTGGAAATAACAAAGTAAAAAAAAAGCGGCAGGAAGTGGGACAGGACAGAATACAATTTTTCTTTTAGTTTTGCAAAGTCTGGATTTTTGGCTTTCCTTAGAACTTTGATATACTGCAATGTGAAGAAAATAAATGAAGAGTATATCTAAAGCCAATTCCATCTCCAGTTATTTACCATTTAAATTACAGCGGTAGGCAAGCTTCCAAATTAGAAAAATGCACTTCTGATCAGAGGATAAAAGAAGGGCAGTATTTAAAAGTGGATTTTAAAATAGGTCAAAGTAGCTCTTCTGACTAGCTGAGACTTGACCAATTTTAAACACCAAATGTGGTCATTCAAAGAAAATACTGTGGATTTTGCAGGGTAGATCCAAATAGAAAAAGGCTACCTTCACAGAATAGTTGAATCAATCACCCCTAAGTACATTGTCTGTGATTTTTTTTTTGAGACAGAGTCTCGCTCAGTCGCCCAGGCTGGAGTGCAGTGGCATGATCTCAGCTCACTGCAAGCTTCGCCTCCCGGGTTCATGCCATTCTCCTGCCTCAGTCTCCCAAGTAGCTGGGACTACAGGCGCCCGCCGCCACACTCGGCTAATTTTTTGCGTTTTTAGTAGAGACGGGGTTTCACCGTGTTAGCCAGGATGGTCTCGATCTCCTGACCTCATTATCCGCCCGCCTCCGCCTCCCAAAGTGCTGGGATTACAGGCGTGAGCCACCGCGCCCGGCTCGTCTGTGATTTTTAACTAGAAGTGTGCTTCAGCAACTACCTGGAGTTCTGGTGCAAAAACATGTTGGCCGAAACTCTGATTTGGTAGGTCTGAAATGGTACTCAGTATGTATGTTTTGATAACACTTCTCAAATTACTGTTATGAGCAATTCTGAATTAAGAACCACAGTCTAAAATGTTTGTAGTACCAAACTCCCCAGATTATTTGAATCAGAATCATCCTAGGGACATGCTAAAACATACATTCCTATGTCCACTTCAGATTTCAATTCAAAATGACAGGACTAAGGCTTGAGAATCCAGACTTTGTACCAAACCACCCTGTTAATGACATTGAAGTTTCTAAAACACTAGACCTGCACAATCCAAGAATAGCGTTAAAGATATTTGACTTCACTACTCTGGAGCAATTGTAAGTAAGTTGAGATATAACCAAAGGCCACCATAAAGTGTGAACACTGGTTGTAAGATTTAACAATCTGATATATCCAGTCAAAAAGAAACATTTTTAAAAGCTAAATCTGCTTGTACATTACTGGATAGAAGTACTGTTTATTTTGTTTTTTTTTTTTTTTATCAATGACTCTATGACTTTACTACTTGTTAATGATCCAGCTGTCTTCATGTTAAGATCTTATCAGCATAGCCACTAGGCATCTGGGTTAAGATTCTTTTTGGTGCAAGTTAAAATAAAGCTAGTGAGGCCAGGTGCGGTGGCTCACACCTGTAATCCCAGCATTTTGGGAGGCCGAGATGTGCGGATCATTTGAGGTCAGGAGTTCAGGACCAGCCTGGCCAACATGGTGAAACCCTACCTCTACTCAAAAAAAAAAAAAAAAAAAAGAAAAATACAAAAATTAGCCAGGCCTGGTGGCACATCCCTGTAATCCCA
This sequence comes from Mandrillus leucophaeus, assembly GCF_000951045.1. Lineage (NCBI taxonomy): Eukaryota > Metazoa > Chordata > Mammalia > Primates > Cercopithecidae > Mandrillus > Mandrillus leucophaeus. The sequence continues at coordinate 5,673,224 of NW_012109808.1, read as the reverse complement.
GCCACTGGGGAGTTGAATTGTTTGAACCTGGAAGGCAGAGGCTGCAGTGAGCCGGGATTGCACCATTGCACTCCAGCCTGGGCAAAGAAGCAAGACACTGTCTCAATAAATAAAGAAATAAATAAATAAAGCTAGTGAAAAGTAATTTGAAGAATTAATTTAAACAATTTCAGATGATGTTGAGAGGAATTAATCATAACGATAACAGAGTCTCCTATGGAAACTTTTATTCTCATGTCAAATCTCTGAGAGAGAGTATTTGGGCAAGGATTTCACCCCTGATCTCATCATGTGTGTAGGAAGACTAAATTAGAAATACGGCAGCTGGGGCCATTCTTGGTAGTTCCCAAAGCAGAAGAGATGAGTTTGATTCTGAACTAGGGATTTAAGAAATATGCTGATGAGACCCATAATACTGTGGTCAAACTGAATGTTCAGAAATGTGCATGTGTGTGTGTGTGCCTTTTTAGTAGAGATGGGGTTTCACTGCGTTAGCAAGTGCACGCACACACACACACACAGGCTATAACCTGTATAACATGAGTGTGGCTTGTTATCTCAAGACTCTGTGTTCTAAGAGATTTGTATGCCCTCTTTACCACGTACCTAGAAATAAATTCTAGATAGTGATATCAGGCCTTTTATTTGTGTTCCATGTTGTGATTTGGTTGTGATTATTTCCCTGACCTTGTAAATGCCCCGAGAGTGGAGATTTAAGAGTGGAGATTCGGTCTTGCTTAACAAGTACAACTATCATAATGCTTGGCACATAGGATGGACTCAAAGGTAATTTACTGAACAATTTGGTTACAGGGTCACCCAAGTTTTATCTACAAACTCTTCAGATCTGCTTAGGTTTCTACTATAGGAGATTATCTGTAGCTATCAGCATTGATATTTCATTGCCTCTTTTTGACATCTGCTTGGTGGTAGGATAACTTTTTCTATGCTTTACTTAGTTTTCCAACAAATTTTTGAAACCTGCCTCCCTTTCCTTCTCATTCACTCAAAGAACAGTTTCTAGGAGATGCCTTGGAGTGTCTGGCGTGTTCTTGGGGACTGACTTGACACCATTTCACGTAATTTCCACAACTCTTTTTCTTTCGAGGATTTCTGCTCTCATTAACCGTCTGCCTTGTAATCACAATTCTTAGCCCTCCCAGTTTTCCAAGATAGTAATTCTTAAACTGTATAAATGACAGGGGAATCTTGCAAAGATGCAGATTCAAATTTAGGAGCTCCTGGGAAGTGGTTGGCTATCTGCCTTTCTTTCCTTTTTTATGTTTTATTTATTATTATTATTATTTATTTTGTGACAGGTTCTCACTCTGTTGCCCAAGCTGGAGTGCAGTGGCACAATCTGAGCTCGCTCCAACCTCCGCCTCCCAGGTTCAAGCAGTTCTCCTGCCTTGACCTCCTGAGTAGCTGGGATTACAGGTGTGTGCCACCATGCCCAACTAATTTTTGTAGTTTTAATAGAAATGGGATTTTGCCATGTTGGTCATGTCTGTCTCAAATTCTTGACCTCAGGTGATCCACCCACCTCGGCCTCCCAAAGTGCTGGGATTACAGGCATGAGCCACTGCACCTGGCTGCTATCCACATTTCTAACAAGCTCCCAACTAATGCAGTTGCTGCTTGTCATGAACTGTGCTTTGAGTAGCAAGAGTCTAAGGACCCTCTCCTGCCCCAATCTCTCTCTCTTTCCTCATCTTAAAGAATCTTAAAATCTATATATTTTGAGTGAGGAGAGTCTAACACAGCTTATTTTGCTGGACAGTATCAATTTACATCACTGAATTTGCTTGCCACTGTGCAGTTGACTAACCAGTGAATCACTTCGTTTCTTCTCTTCACACACTGTAATGGGGCACTTTTCTTATGCTCTACCTCCACCCCTGCAATCTCTTTTTCTTCTTAAGTGGTGAAAAATAAAATGCCTTTGTCACAGTATATTGCTAGGAAGTCACTGCCCTTTGATAAAATAATGTTATCTCTGTGGGTTTTCCACATTTCCCTCTTAGTCATTTGGAAACAAATGAGATTGAGTGTGTAGTTGTGTATAGAGTGCAAACCACCTCTGACTAACAAAGGAACATCACAGTGATGAAACTGTAGTGACCCCAATCACTTCATGAGCTTTCCAGGTGTACAAACAGGTGACACATGGCATTAAACACAAGGGATAGCTCTCCACTACAGTGTTGAGACACACAGTATATCAAAGAGAGGTGAGAGGAGTGTTCTGATTACTTTGTTAGTAATGCTGGTAAAATGCATCGAACTTTGCAATGAGTTTATTTTTAAATGTGTTCCAATGAATTCTAGCTCAGAATTTGTCTATTGGATGAACTCATGCTAATTAATTTAGTTATTTACTTTCTAAACCTTTCCTTGAGAATTTATTAAGAGTGGAATTTGTCTTGGACTCTGGAATCATGCATATATGATTATCTTATGCTTTTTCTTTGCTGCAGGAGATAAAATATAATTTCTGGTCCATAAATGCCACACAAGTTTATTTTCTCCATTAATATTTCTAGTTATTCAGATCCAGCCCACATCTGCTTAAGCAACCCGAAAGGGAAAGTTGTACATTTTTCTCTACAAATACATTCTTTACACTTTTGAGATATTATCAGAGGGAAAGTTTTCTTTATCTTGGGCATGCTCTATCTGAACAATCATAGGTCTTCTCCAAAGAGCTTTCATCTCTACTCAATTAGATTAACATTTAGCCTTGTGCTTTATGTCAGGCTCTGCTCACACCCCCAATTCATCCCAAGACAGCTATCATTTGTCTTCATGTCTATTTTGAACCACACTGATCTCTTCTATCTCTGAGTTTATAAAGTTTCACTACTTAAAATTTCAGGCAGATATTCTTTTGTTTTCTATTTGTCTTATGTTTGTTAAACATAATTTTTCTGAATAGATGATAAGTACTTTGAGGGGAATCAGGTAATGGATATGTTCCCTACTGGGGTAGGCCCAGAACTAAACCATAATAGGAACTCCATAGCTTGTGATTTGTGTCATGAATATCAAGTGACTGGAGTTCCATTTTTTGAAAATGAATAAACAGAATACATATAGTTTTCTACTCAGAGAGAGTGAGCTGATTAAAAGTAAAATGGATGTAAAGGTGGTACTTTACCTCTGTTCCTTGTTTGCAGTGTATATACTCAATTCAGGTTAATTTGATTCTTTTCTCTTCTGGTTTATTCTCCGTCTTCAATAGAGAGTAAGATTATTCACATGTACTGATTTCAAGCACTTTTGAAGTAATTTCTCTGACTCAAGGCAGAACAAGGAATTCAGTGATGCAAAAATATGACTGCAAGTTCTATTCAATTTATTTTATTTTTCCCATGAAGAGTATAGATAAATTTTTTTGACAGAAAACTAAAGGGGCTTTATTCCTTCATCCCTCTCCACTAATTTTAAATAACACATAAAGAAGAAATTGGAAAAGTGAACCTTCTCAATTTGTGAAAGAGGATATAAGGGGATATTTACTTTCAGCTAGAGAATTGTAATCTCAACTGACCCCCAAGAAATGGTTTCAAGAATTCCCAATGCTTGAAATCTTTTACAAAGAAAACATGAGTGGGGCCAGCAAAAAAAGTGAGGAAGCAGAGTTGCTATTTAGTGGAAAATGGCACACATATGCCTTCTAAGATAATCAACTTCTACAGTACCAGGGAAGAGTTCTTTCGGTGTGTGATTTTTCTCCTCCTCCTATTGTTCTTCCTCCTTCTTTTGGTTTACTTTGATTCCTAGGATAAAGGAGTGACAAATGAATTCAGATTGAATGTGACTGTAACGACATGTTAAAAGATCACAGCTCACCCTGTTTATACATTGAAATGGAGGACACTTTACCACAGCAGAGTTGAAGAAACTTTCAACCATGTTCTTAACACATACAAAACTATCATTAGAACAAACTAAATTTGGGATATCGTTTATGCAAGGAGGCTTCTCTACATTTACTGAGTGTGTCTGTTGAGTTGGAGTTGAAGGAATCCAGGTTGTCCAGCAGAAATGCAGCTATGGGGCAATCGATTCAACTACTTAGAAGTGTTCAAGCAATGAAAACATGAACTTTCAACAAAGCTTAAGTGTCTTGATTCAGAGTTTGTTTTCTAGATTACAGAATATTTCAGTTAACTTGAAGTTTGAATGTCTGCATAAGGGTATTTTCACAATTAAGCTCAAACTCTTTAAGTTCACAAAAATCCTCTTAATGGATAGAAATGGCTTAGAGGTAAAGATGGACTATACCAGGAAAAACAGGGAATTAATTTGCCTTCTTTTACGAATAATTTTCTTTACTTCTAATATATCTATCAAAGATATACAAATACCTTGCTTTGTGTTTGTCTTTTGTAAGATATGTTTCTAGATGCTCATTGGTCTATTTTTTCTTCTGTGAGCAGAAGTTTAAACCTTGTAGGAATAAAAGCTTCATTTTATATTAATTTTATGGCATAGATTACATTAACAGATAGGGTGTATGTGAGTGTGTGTGTTAGTATTCAATGTAAAATAAAGACTTCCATATCTAAATGCTACTGAAAATTGTAGTATGGTAATCACTGTCTAAATATTGGATCTCCTTGTGTACAATTCTTACAACTGTATTCAAATTTTGTATATTCAGATTCATTTCCCAAAACCCTAAGAATTTTCATTCTAACAGATACAAGCTATTCTTATTTAGAATATTTAGAAAAGAATAAAATAAAGAAGTAGGGAGTGGTATGAACAGAATATGGAAGCAAATTTTTGAGGCATGATCAGGGTAAGTCTTTTCTATAGTAACACTGGGAGAGATTCAAAGTTAAATTCTGTGTGGTGGGGTGGCTCGTGGCTGTAATTCCAGCACTTTGGGAGGCCAATGCGGGTGGACCACTTGAGGTCAGAAGTTCGAGACCAGCTTGACCAACATGGTGAAAGTCCGTCTCTACTAAAAATACAAAAATTAGCTGGGTGTGGTGGAGAGTGCCTGTAATCCCAGCTACTCGGGAGGCTGAGGCAAGAGAATTGTTTGAACCCAGGAGACAGAGGCTGCAGTGAGCTGAGATGGCACCACTGCCTTCTACCCTGGGTTACAGAGGGAGACTCTATCTCAAAAAAAAAAAAAAAAAAAAAAAAAAAAAAAAAAAAAAAGTTAAGTTTGATCTACAACCAAACTGTCATGCTTGTAAGGGAAGAAGATAGGACAATTTTAATAAGCTCTGGGAGAGTTCAGTAGACTCTAAAACACTGGAGCCGATTTCTGAGTCAGGAAACCAAAGATTTGAAACATTTAGTGGATGGCAGATGGGAAGAGTTGTCTATGTCAGAGTTTCTGCTAGTCTCTGTTTCAGGTGCTCCGTATTCATTACCGTTTTTAACCTTTGCATTACATTTATAAAATGGGTATTATTTCTGTTTTATATATTTAAAAAGTTGAATTAACAAAAATGAAATTAAAACATTTAAGAATGTATTTGTATGTTTGGATATAATGACAGGCAAGCAAAAAAAAAAAAAAAATACCAATGACATATAAGGCCTCAGTCTTGAGAATAGGGGGATATTTTTAAAAATCATGTCTATTTGACAGCTTCCTTTTACTTTAGCATTAGTTCATTCCTTGAGTCGGTGTTCACCAGGTTTCACTAACAAATAGTGACTGGTTGCAATTCTCCCTTTGTTGTCATAGTTAAGAGCAGTGTTTGGGTCTTAGGCAATAAGTAAGTTAGTTGTTTTAAAATCTGATTACTGGAAAATAGTTACTAAATAATTAACCTTTAACATGTTAACTTTTACTTTTTAAAGTTTTTCTTATAGTTTTATTTACTATATTTTCATAAACTATAGTGAAAGATTTAAAGAGGCAGAAAAGTAAGGGTACTCCTTGTATACATCATCATGTTATATTCTCACAAAACTAGAGATGTGGGGCATATGTCAATATAATAAATAGAAGAATTAACAAATATAGTTATTAGGTGCCACACTCTTCTAAGCACTCTACATATATTAACTTATTTAGTACTCACAACACCCCCTTGAGGTAGGTATTATTAGTACTTTAGTTTGACAAATGAGTAAATTAAGGCACAATGAGGTCAAATATTTTGCCAAAGATTGTAAAGCTGGTAAGTGGCAGAGTAAGATCCTCTGATACCAGAATCTGCATTCACACATATCATACTATGATTTGCAGCTTCTCTAAATGCATAGTAATCCTTGCCTCTACCAGATCCTCAATGGCCATAGCTTTATTTTAAAAAATATTAAAATACTATGTGCCTTACTTTAATATTTAGATGAAAATAAGGATGTGAAAATTCTCGAGAGATGAGAAAAAGTAAAGTACTATGGTTTGTAATCATATAAGCTGAGAGGGAAAAACATATTTCCTTTTATGGTATTACATTCTGCTACCTCTCAAAAATAGCAAATTCTTCTCTAATCTGTTTTTTTATACAACCTGGATACGTTTAACAATGTATGTCTCCAGCAAAGTAGTGATTAAATCATCCAGAAGCATTTCCTGAGCACCTCCTATTTTGAAGTTACAACTTCATATATTAATATAAAGATAAGTTAGAACAGAAAAAGCAATGATTTACCAAACTGAAATTAAAAACTATGAAAACATTGATAACAATCAGAAGATTGTACTCTAAAATATCTAAAATAATGTGTCTGTCCAAGATTAAAGGCCAAAAAAAAAAAAAGAAAGAAAGAAAGAAAGAAAAGAAAAAAGAAAACTGAAAAACAAGATGCCCTTAAGACCAGAATAAACGATGTGGTAAATTCATCAGGCCAAGCCTTAGACAGCTTGCTGGGCTATGATGAAAGTAATAGAAACCGAGTGAGGGTGAGTATCTCACATTTCATGGTTCACTTAAAGCCCTTAAAGGAGATGATCAGGATTAAACTAACAAATATCTTTTAAAAACTGATTGATAGAAGATATGTCATGAAATCAAGAAAGGTCAAATGATGAAGGCTCACGACTTTCATCAAATCAGGAAATTCCAACTATCCATCCATGCAACCTGAATTAGTAATTTACATTGGCATATAAATTAGATCATTTTTACTGGCAATATCATAGTAAATATCATGTTGTAATTGCTGGTAACAACAGAATTCCTTTTAGGACTAGTATTTATTATTATTGTATTCACATGATTTTACTCTACAGCAAACAGTCTATTGCTTTTGATTAATCAGAGAGTTGTATCTCTGTTTATCTGACTGACTAATAGGAACCTTTATCAGTAAAACACCTTTTCCAATTAGCCCTGGTCTGGAAGATACAAGCCAGACTTCCCTCAATGGGAAAGACTGTCACTGAAATCAGTTTGAACATTTCACGGAACCAGTAATCCTGGTAGAATGTGATGGCTTTCCATTATATGAACATTTGAAGCCAAATAAAATACCTTTGAAATGGATTGAATAGGTCAGATTCAGAACTAAGCTTACTAACCATCCCTCTAGCCTAGGACTGAGAAATTTCCCAGGACATGTGGCTTTCAGTGCTAAAACTGGGACAATCTCAGGCAAATAGCATCAGGTAGTCATGCTATGAACAGTATAGTCAAGTTGATCCACTAAAGCTATGTCCCTTCTAAGCACTAATGCCATCTGTTTTTAATCATTGGTCACTGGCATAAAACTTGCATCTTTCTGTAGCCATCAGCCACAATTTTCTTCCAGTTCTCTCAGAAATGCTGAGCATTATGGTTTGTCATTGTATAGAAATAGAGAGAGAGGAAAAAAAAAATTCCAGTTGTTCATAGACTCAATCATGCAGAGTGAGGACAGCAGAAAGAAGGGGGATGTAAATGGTCAGTTTTTCTCATAAACAACATGAACCAACCTGTGTTTTCATGACTATCTTTTAGAATGTGAGACTGACAAGATTAAGGAATTAGGGTATATATTATCACAAGCATCAAACCTTGTTAAAAGCTAATCTTCATGATTAACAGAATTTTAAAATTGGCCAAGGATCAAGACTTAAGTCAAAGTAGGACCAGTTATCTGATGTGTTGCATGGTGTAGACATGGTTGTCTGGTCCCATCGGGGTACAAGCAAGCTCAGGCATCAATCAGCTGAGTAGCTGCATAAATGCTAGAGGGACAATTCTTTAGTGACAACAAAGGCCAAGTTAAGAACCTGATTTCTCAAATTTTGCAAATGGATCCCCTTCAAGGTAAGTGATTTTTTTCGCCACTGGGAGACCAATAAATCCAATTCAATTTTGCGCTAATATTTGCTGTTGACATTGACATAGTTAGCAAATGATGAGAAACTAATAGTCATATTATGACAATCATCATTTTAGTTTTCTCTAACGAGGAACTATATGGCGATGCAAACAAGAGATATGTCTATTTCCCCTAATGGTCATGGCTCATTGTGACTGGTTACATTAAAATGCTTTGTACTTTTTTTAAGGTCAGTGCTTACACCTCAAAGAAAGTGGTAATAGAGCTCAATATTCCTACAGTAGCTTAGGGAAAACTGATTCTTACAAAGTTTCACAGGCAAGCTTAATAAAAATTGCTCTATTACTCCATTTCCCTTTAACAGTAGAGAACATTTCTTCCATAGAATTATTGTAAAAAGGTTGTATCAGCACTTTACAGGTTGGGATTCCAAGGTTCCAAGAAATGAGGTTATATTCAAGGTTACCTGTTTCTGCAGAATGACTAGAAGTCGTGTCATTTGAATACATAAATGGCATTTATGCAGTAGATATTTATACTTTGGTCTCATCTGTAACCAACTGATAGTAACCTTGATGCCAGATCCAGATTTATTATTATTAATACACTTCTGTGTAAAAGTACTGACTATAAAATTAAGTGGGTTAGTACTAGGAGTATTTGACAGCCTTTTGCTAAATTCAAAAAGACCACATAGCAATATACTTCCTGCTAGACAGCTGTCCCCATAAAAAATCTGCTCTCACAAGAAGCATCCTTGTTGACCAGCTGAATGACCCACTTGTATCTGGGCAGAAATCCATTCACTCTAGAGCCAATACATTGCTAGGAAGCAAAAGAAAAACTGCTCTTTTATACTCATACTTTACAAATAATAATGGAGACATAAAAATCTGGACTTAATTAGTTTAAATTTGATATCCTTAATCATCAATAAAACAATAAGACAAAAAAGATGTGATCATTTCTTGAACATTTTCCGTGATATCTTCCATTTTTCTAGTGGAAAAGAGCTTTGCTTTTGCTGGTTTCTTTGTGAAAACAGCAAATTATGAGGAATTCTCTTTGATTATTATAGATTACACAATATAAGAATTCTTTGCCTCAGAGGAAATTAACCTTAAGTAACTTACGACAAATGTATAAAAAGAGGTAATGTCAGCCTCATGCTGTGAAAACAGGAAATAAGCAGTTCGGAAAACGACAGACATGGCTAAAGAGTTGCTGTCACAATTCTTTGCCATCCTAGAGCAACTATGCAGACCGCTCTTGGAAACTGTGCTGTCTTCCTATTTCAGAGAGTTATGACTATCCTGCTCAAAAAAGTCTCTTAATATTAGAGTAAATGTAGAAAATAACTGGTCTTTTTTTCAAGATACAGTTAGCCCATTGTCTTTTATTTTATTCGGTTTTATACACTGAGGACTTTTCCTAGGCATACCATGTTACTCAGTTCAAAAAGCCTAGGTGAGGAAAAACGAACATGTTGTGGCTTGATAAAAAGATAATGAAGAATACTGACCTAAATTCAGCTGGTAATTCTACCAGTTATGAGGGATTGATACTTGATATGTTATTTATCCCTTTCGCCTAGTCTTCATGTACATAAAATTAGTTAATGTCACTTCATATGGTTGATAATTATATTTAATCAGAACATGTATAGGGTGCCTGGCACAGGGCCTGGTCCCAAAAATATTTGCTTTGTTTTGGCAATTCACAGTTCAAATAATATAGGAAATCTCTCGACTTATTGAACCTTCTTGCCTATACTAACTTCTTAAAGATGTTTTCCCTAATGACCCAAGCAAATAAATATTTCTCCTTATTATGAATGCTAAAACACTCATATTCACTTTGACATAAAATATACTCATGATAGCCTAACTTATATTACTGTTTTGGTTTCTTTTTGTCCATTTGGGAGTCTTCTTCCACAAGACCATGTCCGTTTTGCGGGCACGAGAACTACAGTTTATATTTTCACGGAAAATACCTCACCCAGCTTTCATCCAGCATAAGATTGTTTTGTCTTTAATTGTAACATGTTTGTTGAATGAATAGTAGAACCATCATCTCAGCTTTGGCACAAAGTGATGGGAATAATAGTTGAGGAAGTTTTCACATTTTTTATAGATAAAAATATACCCCAAAGTAATGTTTATAAACCATTTAAAAAACCTCAAAGTCAATGTAACAAAATACCCACATACAAAGGATTGTAGGGGCATTAGAACCCTTCTTAAATAGGATGGGTGGCAAAGAAAGGACTAAAGAGCGACCCAAATGTAATGCCAAAGGAAAAAGAGTTCGGAAAAAGACTGATGAGTTTTTTGGGATAGGGTGGTTGTAGAAGGGTCTTTATCCCCCTTTTTGTGAGAATGCAGGTTGGAGCAACGATTAGCATATTGTTTTCCAACTGAAAAGGTGGTAAGATAAAGTGGTACCAGAGAGATGCTTCAGGTTTCGGTAAAGACAACTTCTCTTAATGTTCATTTTCACCATGTCTCCAAAGGGCCTCACTTTCTCATTTGGGAGCTCAGTTTTGTGTGTTTCCTAGCCAGTTGCTTTTCGTCAGGCACTAAAAATCACTCTAAAAGGGGGATTTTTTGCTTCTTATGTGAGGTTTCTTGAGTTCTCCATGGAAAACTCAATACATTTAATAAATAAATATAGCTTAAAGTGAGAATCACAAATGTCAGCTGCTTTCCTGGGAATACATCCCAACTGGAGCGTGTCCTTTCAGAGGTATTAGTAGCTCGGCATTTCAGTAGTTCCCTTCCCTTGAGCTTTTACAGGGTATTGCTGCTTTTAATTACCAGCAAGAGTGGAATGTGAAGTAAATCAGGTTGTCTCCATAAACCAGCTTCTGTGGCTCTGTAGCCATTCTATTAGGTTTGGAGACAGTATTATGCAACCAAGTACACATAGAGCGCGCCTAGGCAAACTGGCCATATAGAAGAGGACCTCATACTTCCCTTATTGTGGGACATTGATAGAGTAATTCTAAATACTCTAATTAGTACTCCGTGCTTTCATTGGGAGGAGAGTGAAAAATAAAAGCCACCAAAACCGGAAGACAGCTGCTACTCTCACGAGTTTTTTTCTTTCCTCTCTCTTTTCTTGCCACTTTCCCTCCCTCACTCCCTCTGACTTTCCATATGCTTTTTTTTTGAATCAGTAACTAAAACATTTCCCCAGATTTTACAAAAAGCAACAAATTGCTTTTTCTTTAGAGGATTTGCCAACTATTATCACAGCATTGGTTATAAGTTTCTTGAAGTCAGTCTTCAGATACATTGTCCTTTTCTATTTATATCTAGAAATACATTTTTTCAATATCAATGTTATTACTAGGATAATGTACTTGTGTATTAGTTACATACACTCCCTGAAAGACTAGGCATCTTACCCAAATACAAAAACAAATGTTTACTGTGGCATTGAAGATATTTGTTAATCTGTTTTTCATCTCTAATACAGTATTTGGGGACGATAGCTGTATTTCCAAAGTTAAACTATCCTCTGGGTAATGTTAGAATCCCTGAGTAAATGTATAGACCCGTAGTTTTCTTGTTTCAAATAATCGCGATATTTGGTATTTATCAAACAGACCTTTGAAAAGTTTGTTTTTAATCTTGATTAGTTTTTACAAGTGAGTCTTCAATGTTTTTATGTGTATGTGTTTTAACGAATCAAAAAAATTAAGTTCAAATATAAACTATAAATTAATAACTTTAATTGAGAAAATTCTCTAAAATTTAAATTCCTAATACCAAATAACATGAATAGCACTTTCTTCCTTTTAAAATTGATACAGGTATATGAGATTATATATTTGGGCTACTTTTATAAATGTTATAAAATTCTATGTTTTTGAGTTATTTTTATTTTTCAGCCATAAAAAGGTTCTAAATTGAATCAATGTTAATTATATTTAAAATTATAGCAGATAGACATGATTCATTTCTAAGACGTTTTGTGATAACCCAAATCTTTGTAGATAGATACCTCTTAATTTTCATTCAGACTTATTTTTTCTAGGAGGATACTTCTTGTCAAATCTTGTGATAGTTGGCTATAATGTCAAAAAATTTATTTTGCAATTACCAAAAGTATTAATATCTGAAGTTAAATACTATTTTCACCTTTACAAACAATACAGGGTGATTGTTACAGGTTATTTCAATTATAGTTTCTCATTTTCCATGCTAATATTGTCTAATATTTTTGCTTCAACTTCTGTTTAAACCTCAATAGAGTCATTGTGGCTATTTTCACATGATTTTACTGTTAAGGATTATTTGGATTCATTTATATTGTTTACCAATTTATTTGATGATCCATTTATTTGAGGAAAGATTACATTCTTCTATTTGTGTCATATTTCTTATATTGAAGAATCTACTTTGGTGCTTGAAGTATTGAATTTGTAAAAGTAGTAAATCTTGATTTTTGTTTGTCCAAAAATGTCTTAATTTTACTTTCATTCTCCAGTGATACTTAAGAACTTCTGGCAAGACTTTATTTAGTGGTAGGTCTAAGATTTAAGCAAAGATGGGGGTAAAACCTTTTTTCTCTTTTTCTGAACTAGGTATCTGGCAAGTGTCTCAAGCACACGTTTATTATTATTATTATTATTATTATTATTATACTTTAAGTTCTGGGGTACATGTGCAGAACGTGCAGGTTTGTTACATAGGTATACACGTGCCATGGTGGTTTGCTGCACCCATCAACCCATCATCTACATTAGGCATTTCTCCTAATGCTATCCCTCCCATAGTGTCCCACCCCTCGATAGGCCCCAGTGTGTGATGTTCCCCTCCCTGTGTCCATGTGTTCTCATTGTTCAACTCCCACTTATGAGAGAGACCATGTGGTCAAACACACATTTTTTTTTTTTTTTTAGAAACATTGTTAACTGTTTGCTGGGAAATTGTGCTACCAACACTTTCCCCAACATTATTAGCAACTGACAGAAGCTAAATATTTGGAAAGTGCTCCATTAAAAAATATGAACATTAATTCATGGACAGATGAATTTCTAACACAGAAAACTGGACAAATTGTAACTAGCCTGTGTGCAGCAATAGTGATTAATCGCCTGGACTTTTGCCCCTCGTGGCTTGATGTTTGCTATGACATTCTTATTATTTTGAATTATAATAAGCCAACCCAATAATCGTTACTACAAAAATACCAGCATGTAAGGTTACTATTTTCTCAGCTGCTTATAAACAGCATATGTAGCCATAGTTGGTTCAATACCAGGCTATGTTGTACTTTTGCAAACCCATAGTTGTTGCAGATATATGATTGTGTGACAGATCATCCAAGTCAGGTCAGGCTGGCTCAAATCTTCGATATGTTGATTTAATGATTCTATCTACTTACATTTATTGAGTGGTTGTGCTATCATTGCTTAGTACTTTTTATACAGTTCACTAAGAGTGTAGACTGAACAGCAGAATGAAACTCATCCAACTACCTAAACTTCACATTTCCAAAGCTGCAAAACTAGCTAATTCAACATAAACTTCACTAATTAAACAGAAAATGCTGATTGAGCATATTCTATGAGCAGACACTATTTTAAAGATGCTATATGTACAGTAATTTAATTCTATTAATCACAGGACCTGGGTAACATTGTTAAGTATAATTCTGCATTTTTTTTTTCAGTGTTTCGTGATTTAGCAGTGGTCGATTTGAGAACTGTAGGAATCTAACGTCAGTTTATGGTTTTAACCCTATTTTACTACCTACTCCAATTTCACTAATAACTGATTTAAACATTTGTATTTTGTGGGAGATCGAGGTAAAGGGGAGTAACCCATGGCTTCATGCAATTATTGGTATGAGTTTTTACACTTACTTTCTTTTCACTAAAGAATATCCAACACCTTGATGGGGGCTAGAGAGAATTGGAGAGATGAACATATGTCATTGTACTACAGAAGTGAACATTATGCTCTGATTCTTTTGATCAAACCAAATGAGCCAATTCCACTTTTAACTTCCTTAGAAAAAACTGCAAGTTTCAAACTACTTGCTGTGTTGTGGAATTGTTACTGGAACAATTACTTTGGCATTACAGTAGCAGTTGTCAGAGAAGCTCCTTGCAAAGCATCTGCCATAGATGATTCATACCTTCCACATTTATAAGAAAAATGTTGTTTTTCCTCGCAAATAGTTGAGAAAGTCCTTGAGCGGTTTCTAACTCATTTCGGCAGATGCAAGAGGCTGATTAAATATACGAAATGTGACTTCTTTTTCTGAACACCCTTGAGAATAATCCTTGACAAACAATATCAGTGGCTGCCACACAGGCTAGTCACATGGCAGGAAAGCATTTTTTACAGCTCCCTCTGCCCTCTCTATTAGAAGCACCAGAGACCTAAGTTTCAGTTTTTTTCATCTCCGGGCCTTGTTGGAGCAGACAATGGCAGTTGTGCCAGAATGTATGATGGTTTAATGATGTTCAGAATTGCTTCATGGCCAAAAGCCAGAGACAATAATCCTGGATATACTGATGATTTTAGACTCCTGGAATGGAAAAGGGAGGGCGCTGATTTTTGACATATTCCTTCTCCTTTATTCCCAAATCTCATGCTATTGTGGGTTTTAAAAAAAGAGTTATGGGTGTTTATTTTGGAGAGGCTAAAGGCTTATTGATGCTTGTACCTCCCCAGGTGAGGTGTATACTGGTATGTATTTGGAGGATAGTGGGAGTTTTCAGCACTTTTTACAAATCTTGGGGACACATGTTTTTGTATAGCCTGAGGCTCACAATATGGAACAACACGATGGTGTCTGGAGATGGATTTAATTCCCAGTAAAAAGGAATGTTCAGACAAGCATTATTATTACTTGATTTGTGGTTTGTGTGCATGAAAATTAAACTGATGAGTAGAGTTTTTTTTTTTAATTTTAGGATTGGTATTGTAACTACTTGAAAGTGCAGTCTATATTATGACATTTAAAAACACATATGTTTAAATTTTTTAGATACAGAACACATATTACCAGCAGCAAATTTATTTACTGAAATTTCCTGAGGACATTTAGCACAATATTCTTGAAATATCAATATTGCTGTTCATAAAAATTTTGAAAAAATGTTTTTTTGTATTTACCAAAATTGTAATATATTTGTCACCTAGAATATAAAAGTACATATGAAAAAAAGTTATCTAGAAAAATGTTTAATCAAATCATATTGACAGCAGTAAACCCATGAAGTCAACGATATTTTGAGAAATGCAGATAAAGTATTGGGCAAAGTTTTGTAATATATTTTTTGCAATATTGAAGCAAAAACCAAACTACATTTTCATGATTTTGTTGTGGTAAGATGGAAGGCCTTATCTTACACAAGATGAACTTAATTATCAGTTGCATTAAATGGAGAAAATGTATTATTTAAATTCTTATGTACATATACACATGCATATATAGAGATATGCACATATTTGATATCAATTTTATAAATGTAGATAGGGTTAGAAAAATATCTGCAAAATATTTACATTTACATGGGTGATAACACTTTCAGAAACTATTTTCAGTTTTTTATATTATTCTCAAGTTCTATAATGATTATGTATTACTCTTAGTAATAGCTGTGATAGTAGATTTTTAAGGTGAGCTTGAATATGAAGAAATGTCCCATTTTTATTACTGGAATATAAACGTTAAGAATGCAGATGAAATCATCAAATGTTCACTAATAATATTTATTCTAGTCTTCGGAAAAAGGTATAAGATACACCTTATATGACATAATTTGGAATTATTTTGATAGTTTCAGATTATAAAACAATTTTTTTAACATTTTAATGTGAATCTTGGACAATGGACACCGACATTTTCATCTAAACTATAACCATTTTTAAAATTTTATTATCACTGTGGTTCCAAGCACACTCTCTAATTTTATTCAAATTTTTGGAGATACAGCATTTTAAAAACTGTGTATGATGTTGCTACTAATAATTTTGTTCAAATACATGAATTCTCATTAGTAAAATATGCTGACATTACCCCGCCCCCCCATTCACTCTGTAGTTGTATATCTGTGATCTGCAGAATGAAAGGGCTTGCATTAAAAGTAACGGCAAGAACCGCAATTACTTTTGAACCGCAATTACTTTTGCACCAACCTAATATTTCTTTGTAAAGCCTGTTAAAAAAAAAAATAGAGTTAAGTTGACATCTCATATGGAAGTCACTCCCCCAAGAATTAGAATTGTTACTAAATGCTAAGTTGTTCTGAATCATCCACATCTCTCTCTATGTATGTAATGTATATACACATACAAACACACATTTTTCAGATAAACTTCATAAACACCCCAAACTAATGCTACTTTATATTTTTTCTAGCAATTTTTTTTCACCAAACAAGGTTTTGCTGTCCAAGAGAAAGCAATTAAGAAAGTACTATCCTATAAAGACTTCAAAATATTCTCATTACATTTTAAGATACTTTTGAGAAAAAGAAGCCTTTTATTATATTTTGGCATAGAGCAAATAAAAATATTATTTTTAATCTGTAATGTGCCTATGTTGTGTTTGCTTGCGAATATTCAAGCTTGCTATAGAGGACAGAGAGATAGGAATAAGATGATTTAGAACAGATAAGTAGTAATTGCATAGAACATATATGTGAATACAGAAACAGAGGAAAGGACAAAGAGATACTTAATATACATACAACACTGTATATAAGAGGTGCTTACTATCATCAGGCATTAAACATACATGAGCCACCTAAGGCACTGAATATTTACGATGCACTAAATAGAAATAAGGCACAGGAGGCACACAGTGATCAGGAGGTTTTAATTAAGCTTCCCATTGGTGATTTCTAATCGGGTGCCAACTGTCCCCTCCCTAAAAAGCACACAAAATTCAGTGCTGCTAGGCCAGCTAATTGGTGAGCTACAGCTCTGACCTGACTGACTTGACTGACTCTGTATCTCTCAGATAGAAAAAGTATATGTCGGCCAGGCACCGTGGCTCGTGTTTGTGATCCCAGCACCTTGGGAGGCTGAGGTGGGCAGATCACCTGAGGTCAGGAGTTCGAGACCAGCCTGACCAACATGGTGAAACCCCATCTCCACTAAAAGTAACAAAAATTAACCGGGCGTGATGGTGCATGCCTGTAGTCCCAGCTACTTGGGAGGCTGAGGCAGGAGAATCGCTCCAACACAGGTGGAGGTTGCAGTGAGCCAAGATTGCACCACTGCACTCCAGCCTGTGAGACAAAAAAAAAAAAAAAGGAAAAGAAGTAAGAAAGAAAAAGAAAAAGTATTTGTCTTTGGCCCCAAACATCTTCCACACTATTAGAGAGACAGGACATCTGAGCATTGTATATCCCACTATCCCAGGATTCAGGTTGTGGGACCCTTCTGCTCTGTTTGTATTGTATCTTACATCTGCTAGTTTACCTCATCTCTTTCACCTACACAGTGCTCTTAGCATGCATTTCAACTAGGTTAAATAAATCATACACAACAGCATTTTATTTCTGTCTTGTGTTTCTGTCTTGTGACTCTAGGATATTTTGTTTGACAGTGTACTTGGACACTACTATTGTATCAAGGTTATTTCCTACATTACAAAGCATATTTGTGTTCCAGCTCAGGTTTTACAGTCCTCAAAAAAGTACTTGTTATATAAAAGAAATACCAAACATAGAGTTTTACTGCAATATCTCATCGTGCTCTAAAATAAAAGAGAAGTATGCTTTGCAGTATTGTTTTTCCAATGAATTATAGACGCTCAAGCAAAGAAAATTTAAGCTGTTTGGGATATGAATTCTGGGTGCGTGTTTTGCGGGGGGGGGCGTGGGCAATGGCACCTGGAGAAAAATGAGATTCTTAGGTAATCACCTTATAAAAATGTTCATTCAAATAAAACTAACTCCAAGAGACACTTGTATGTTTTGAGACGGGTAACTTGAAGACTGAGAGAGATGGTGATGATCCTAAAGCATAAGGAAACACAACCTCTTATATTTGAAGGGCTTGTCAGGAGGATTTAAATTTACAATTAGAGAATTCTTCTTTGACTTTTATTAGGGCTTTCTGAGAAGACTAATTGAGATCCCCTTGGGGAAATTTTATTCAGTGAGTGTCTCTACCTCTGTGACACCACTACATCAAAGGTAATAGAATTTGCACACTGATTGGATTGAACAAGAGCCTCTGTTGTCTGTAAGCTGAGGTGGTGAACTTGGAATATTAACCTTTCAGGCAACACAAGAATGTAGAATTCTAGTTTCATCTCTTCTAAAAATGTAAATAGAATTAAAATATTCACCCAGGCTGACCTGACAACATGTCAGTATGCAGAATTAAAAAAAAAAAGAAAGAAAACCATTACAGATTGATGTATTCTATTTTGGATTCCAGTGAATTTCCAGCAGGTTCTAGGGAAAACTCATAACATTCTGTAACAAGGAGTTATATATCTGTAGACTACCAACTCTAGATTCTCTTATACATTTGTAAGAGGATATTTTAGAATAATCTTTCTTACACATATCCTATTTTCATTTCAATTGATATTGTACTAATTCCAAGTTCATTGTCTGTAGTCTAGATAACAAAAAAGCTACATATGAGATTATTTTATGCTCCTCTCTATAACCATTTGTTTCGGTTTTCATAATTTAATATTTTATGTGAATAGAATATGCATTTAACAATGAAGACAGCCATAAGTAAAACAAATCTAGCACCCATGTTTTAAAAAATTGTATGTATCTATTTTTAGATTTTTATACCGGAAGTGTGTGTTTTATGTGTATTTGATTTGATTTTTAAATTAAATGTCTATTACCTTGTAAACTGCTTCTTTTTCATTCATTTCATAGATCATTCATGCATTTTCATATTGTTAAGAATATTTTTGTCAGTAGCAATTTTTATTATGTGCGTGTGCCTACATATGTGTGCGTTTGTGTATATATATGCATATATTATGTATAATTTATGTAAATAGTCTCTAAGATCAGAACCACCACCTGCACAATTCTGGGAGTACCTATTTATATTATAGTTTCTGTGTATTGTTACTCTCCCTAAGATTGAATGTAATAGACCTGCCTCAAATACATTTCTAATAATTCCACCTTTTCATTGTTAAATGACAGTATAATGAACATCTTTAAGAATAAGACACCTTGGAAACAATCACAATAAGTTGCTTGGAAAGAATTCTTACATTTGATATTGCTTGGACCCGGATGAAAATATGAAGTAATTTGATAACATTAATTTTTTTCATAAAGGTCAATTTTATCTCACCTACCAAATATGTGTGACACTTCCTTTTACCTTGAGCCTTCATTAATATATGATATTATTATTAAAATAAATGTCTCTATTAGTTTAATAGGTAAAATAGAATGTTATTATGTTTATTATGTAGTTTGAAACTTTTCATGTGATTAATTTTACATTTTATGACTTATTTGATAAGTCTTTCATTTATGACCTCTGGCCATCTGTCTTTCAGAGCTTTTTTAAAAAAAAATGTATTGTTTTTATTGCTTCTTAATTTTTTTTGTTCCAATATCTACTATATATTTTAAAATATTTTTTCAAATTCCCAGTTTTCTTTCATTTTTATACAGTTCAATGTACTGTTTTTAATCTGTGTATCGCTCCTTTTCTGCACATTGGTTTATAGTCTTTTTTGAAGATTTTCAATAATATCTTACTTGATTAATTTTTGCTAAGAATTCAATAAATAATTAATTGAACAATAATATGTCCTTTCTGGGCTGGGTGGGATGGCTCATGCTTGTAATCCCAGCACTTTGGGAGGTCATGGCAGGTGGATCACCGGAGGTCAAGAGTTCAAGACCAGCCTGGCCAACATGATGAAACACTGTCTCTACTAAAAATACAAAAATTAGCACGGCATGGTTGTGGGTGCCTGTCATCCCAGCTACTCAGGAGGATGAGGTCGGAGAACTACTTGAGCCTAGGAGGTGGAGATTGCAGTGAACTGAGATTTTCCATTGCATTCCGGCCTGGGCGACAAGAGCAAAACTCTGTCTCAAAAAAAAAAAAAAAAAATACATACTTTCTGTTTAGTGATTCCCTCACTTACAGGAGATATGCCATTAAGTCTTTCATTATATTTAATTGTATCTGACTTTACTTCCCTATTAGTGTATTTACTATTTATATATAACTATTTTAAATTATTTTGTTATTAGTTTATAAACTGTGAGGTCAGGAAATCTATCTTCCTATATTTCTGTAACTCATAGCTCAGAAAGGAGTATGTTTGCTAAGAATAATCACAATTTTAATAAAAATAGAGGAATAAACTCATTAACTAGCTTTAACCCAAAAAATTATTATCAGAAAATTCAGAGTATTTGAAGAGTTACTAAATAATAATTGGTCTTTTAATAAATGGAGTCACACAACCTATAAAAATACAGTCATATATCCACCTGGAACGTCCACCAAATCATTTTAAAACAGTCTAACAATATTTAGCTTACTTTTATGAAGTGCATGTTCATCACCTACCAAAAAATTCTTTATAGGTATTTTCTCTTTGTTTTGAAAATGATCTTCTAGAATAAATAGTATGACCCTTTTTTGTCAGATGAGAACATTGAGGATCTGAAAACTACAAGTGACATGTTTGGTGGAGTCAGGAATCTAATCACAATGACTACATTCATTTCCATGTAAAGGCTGTGTTCTCTAGTTTATCTTTATTAAAATTCCCTAGGAGGTATATATTTGAATAAAATAGTGTAACCAAAACTTTTCATTTATTTGAATATATTTTGTGGGCCTTCACTGAGACTCTTATGCTAGAAATGATTTGAAATAACTAAAGTGAACTAGAGCTGTATAAAGAGCTTATGAATTCAAGTCCAGCCACAGAGACAATTTAGAAGCATCACAGAAAAATATCGTGGTAATGAACTCCCTGGCTGAGAATGGCCCTTATTTTCTTCTCTAATGGAGTTTCAGTTCACTTTGCCCTGAAGAGACACAGAAAGTATAACTGTCACTTGGACTTTAAGTCATTCTCATTGATATTTCAATGATTAGGGAATGATAAGTGAAACCTTCCCACAGCCCTATCCCTGAAACGACCTGCTTCAGATAGCTCTGAATATTATACTTTCCCAACTGGAAATCCATTAAAATGAGACTGAGTTGAGCACATGCTGAGTGAAAATGATGTGAAAGTGAACAAGATAATAAAGAAAATCAGAAGGGTCCAGAGGCCTGTTGGAATGTCTTTTGAAGCTGCTGAATTTGTTGTAGTTGTTTGTATTAGAATTCATCAGATTTGCTAGAAAGAATGGCATTTGTTTACTGAGAATTCTTCTATTTCTCAATTAAGATATTAGTAGAAACAATCTAGAGCTTTGCATTCAATTTATCCTTGCTCCTTTATTTCTTATCCCTAAATCAAGCAGTTCTTAAAACTCAGTGATCAACAGAAATGCCCATGGCTTCATTAAAATGAAGATTTCCAATCCTTGCCTACTAAGTTCCAAAAGAAGATAAAGTAGGGCTTAAGCAATAACACTGAATATATACATTTATATGTGTACGCGTGTGTATACATATTAGTAAATTCTAGGCTAATTCTAGTTAAATCACCCTTAGCTTCCTTTTAAAAATCTCTACTCACTGGGTGCCGTGGCTCACGGCTGCAATCCCAGCACTTTGGGAGGCCAAGGCAGGGGGATCATCTAAGGTCAGGAGTTCAAGACCAGCCTGGCCAACATGGTGAAACCCCAACTCTACTAAAAATACAAAAAAAAAATTAGCAGAGCGTGGTGGCAGTCAACTGTAATCCTAGGTACTGGGGAAGCTGAGGCAGGAGAATCGCTTGAACCCAGGAGGCGGAGGTTTCAGTGAACCGAGATTGCACCATTGCACTCCAGCCTGGAAGACAAGAGCAAAACTCCATCTCAAAATAAATAAATAAATAAATAAATAAATAAATAAATAAATAAAATCGCTACTCCCCTTTCTTTCTCTGGAATGCAGTTTGGCTGAATCTGTGTCTCCCAAATGACAGTTCCTAAAACCTGAATAATGCCTTGCCTTACTGCTTCGCAGTCTGGTCTTTTACCTTTTCTTGGTTGACAATGGTTTGAATTCCTTCACTAAAGTCTGCTCAACTTCCATTAATTTTCCGGCTTGGGCTAACACTTCAAAATCTTTAGATTAATTCTATATGGGCATGAATGTGTACATTGAAATTAATGGGAGTTCTCAGAATAGATGAGGCAGGAGCAAGACCTATTAAATTTTGAACATCATGTCAGTGAGGGTTAAAGAAGATTGCCTTAGACTACTGAAAAAGAGGGAAGACAGAGAAAATGGATATCTGAATAGTGATTTATTGTTAGTAATAAACTTGGCCAAGAGACCAGCAGGCCCTAGAATTTATCTTACCCAGGAAATCGCAATGACAGTTCTCTCAAAACTGGTTTTGAGCAAAACCAAAAGCTTCCTGAAGAGCCAAGGAGAGGTATGTTCCATGTGTAGCTATGGAAAAGTAGACCAGTGGATCAGATGCTGGCTTTTGAAGAGTAAAACAATGTTAGGGAAGGAGAAGTGTGGCTTATGCATAAAGAGCTGTTTCTATGCTCTGGGTATAACAAGCGAAGATGAGGTTTAATACTTATACAGATGAGAATGCATATCCATGACATATCATGAAATGTAAAGACAACACTTGTAAGTATTCAGAGAACACCTGTTCTGTGCCTGCCATTGGGGTGGAAGTGTCAGCATCTTCTTTGTGACATTTCCTAATCTATGAGTTCACGTTCAGCCTCAGACTTACAACCAACATGAAAAAGACAGACTGAGAAGCTTGCCTTTATATATACAAACAGTGATATATGATGGCACTTTGGGGCAACATTTGTTCTCTGTCAACACTTCATTGACGACTTAAAGTTCCTTTATGTTGATTTTGGCAAGGAGAGGGCCAACAAAAGCTAAAACAATAGACTGAAATGCGTAATGCATTATCCTTGATTGTGTTACTATATTTGTTTTTTCCTTTGGAGTAGCCAAAGCTGCTACAGAAGCTGAAACAGTTGAGCTCTTGTTAAGCTATCTACACAGTGCTTAAACAGTTATTGAAAAGCTAAAGAAAAAATTGTGTATTCAACCAGTTTCTGCCTCAGGACAAACGAATATTTAGCTCATCTTTACTATCACATTATTCCCAAACTAGAGTAGAATCTAATCAATTTCAGAAAGCTGAGTATAATATATAAATTGTCTCCAAAGTTATTTAAAACAAAACCTATTACTGATCTGGAATTGCATAGACATTAATTTAATTCTATATATTGGACAAAGGTTCCTTAGAAAATATAAGAAATGATTTATTTAAAAATAAGTTTGTATTAGGTTGAAAGGCCTCTAATTCAGTTTTTTAGTTTGAAAATCATTAATCACATGCATGTTTACTATACAAGGTTAATACGAACATAATTAAATATCTTAATCTTTTTAAAGGCGAATAAACTATTGAGTAAGATGAATGGAACTTTCAGAATTTAAAATGCAATTGTAGTTAGGCATGTGTTTTTCTGTCTTTGAAGAAAATTATCTTTTTTGACTCGTAATTTCTTTGACACACAAGTTATACAAATTAAATTGATGTTGCACTAGGCTTTTTATATTGTGTATGGATTTTAAAATAAAGGAAGACAACATAAAAAATAAAGGTTGTGTGTGTTCCTTTTAATACATTTGAAAAAAAAGTTTTTAAAAAAGTTAATCACAAATTAAGTCCTTAGGTATTTTATGCATTAAAAGTCCCTACTGACTTCTACAAGGTGTGAACTTATCCAGATTGTCAGCTTTGTTAATAATAAAATGCGAAAAAAAAATATGCTAAATTGAAGCTATGATTTAATAGGTATGCAAATCAGGAAAACTCAAAATGTTTAAATGTGCAAGAGCACGATTTCCTATAAAAAGCACTAAGTTCAAAGTTACCCTCTCTTTTCTTTTTCTGGAAGTTATCATAATTAACTAAAAAGTCACAAGAAACATTTGTGACTATAACTTAAGCTTATTTTTTTTATATCCATCACACATAATGAGCCAAGGGACTTTTCTCAAATGTTGCGATTAACATTCACCTTTTCATGAACTTTATGCTTAGAAAAATATCAAAAAAGAAAAATTTCAGGAAATGACAAAACACAACAATAGGTATTTAAAGTCTTTATGTATAGGGACCTTAATTATATCAACAATACAATCATCAGTGAACATTATTCCTCAGAGGATGCTCACGCTGCTTAATGGACTACAAGAAGGTTTTCAAAGAGCCAAACCTACTTATCAGCCTGGAGAAAGGTTTGCTGGGAATCGTTGCTTAATAGACACAGCTTTCTCCTTTGCCAGGAACTTGATTTTTCAACACATTTCTCTAACAGATAGTGCCTTCAGAAATACACAATTGTGTCCCACTGTGGAGGGTTGCAAAAATTGTGACTGTAGAATGACATTCTCAAGGGCCACTGTGCCTGAAATCTAGCACTCAGTAA
This sequence comes from Mandrillus leucophaeus, assembly GCF_000951045.1. Lineage (NCBI taxonomy): Eukaryota > Metazoa > Chordata > Mammalia > Primates > Cercopithecidae > Mandrillus > Mandrillus leucophaeus. Next base: position 5,648,395 of record NW_012109808.1, on the reverse strand, counting down.
ACATTTCCGACTTTCAGCTATGCCTTATCCTTCCTAGGCAAGCGTGGAAAAGAAATATTAACTCACATCATATTTTAGTGTGAATCTATTCAGAATTTTTTCTTTTATTAAACAAAAGGGACTGGAACACACTGGTGCTACTGAAGAGAGAAAAAGAGCAGGTGTCGGGGAAAAGAGAGTCAAAGTGCACTGAAAAGAGGAAGACGTGACTCTATGGGTGTGCCCTTTCCATAGTCCACAGTTTTGCAAATGGCTAACTCATAACGGAAAGACAAAATACTATATACCTTTATAATGACCCTGTATGAGAGGCAATTCACAGCTGTATATTAATGCGGATAATACTGCTGAACATTTGAAATAAATAATAGACAATAAAAATAGCTAAGTGTGACTCTCAATTTTTTTAACTTTTTTGTAACATAATATGGATATAATTATGAACATTAAAAATACACATACCAGACCCTTTCTGGTATAAGGCGTGATGTAGTTTTTTTTTATTATTATTTCTTTCCATCTTTTCTCCCTTGCTCTCATCCCATACAAGCAGATAATTGACTTCTTTCTTGTCTCAAGGAGAGGTGTATGGTTGAGTAAAGAAAATAAGTGGTTAAAACAGTCTTACATTTGCAACTTATGTTTTTTTTTATTTTTTGTATTATTATACTTTACGTTCTGGGGTACATGTGCACAACATGCAGGTTTGTTACATAGGTATACATGTACCATGTTTTTTGCTGCACCCATCAATTCGTCATTTACATTAGGTATTTCTCTTAATGAACAGCCTGTATTATTTTTAATGTATAAGCCCATTGAAAAGATCATATAAAGTTTGTTAGTGGTAAAAATAGAGACACAACCAGGGGAAAAGGGACTCAAACAGATTTGCCCAAGCTAAGAAAAGACAGCATTGAAGGACTCAGGTGGTGGAAACAGTCAGGAAGTAATATACGTGTTGAAGTAGTCTCTGCTACACCCAGAATATAGGCCCTACAGGGTGGAATTGAGAAGGGAGCTACACTAATATGCCCAAGAGCCAACATACAAAATATCTGTGTATGGATTTTAAAATAAAAGAAGACAACATA
>NW_012109808.1:5613266-5647251 GCF_000951045.1 Mandrillus leucophaeus | reverse complement strand
TAGTCTCTGCTACACCCAGAATATAGGCCCTACAGGGTGGAATTGAGAAGGGAGCTACACTAATATGCCCAAGAGCCAACATACAAAATATCTGTTGCCTATCTCTGCAGTTATAGCTGCTGCTGTATTAGAGTTCTAGTAATCTAAGAAGGAACATCTTCACCAGAAGGAACATCTCCATTAGAAGAATAAAACAACACACCAGACAAATGCCCTATTCCATGGCATTTCTATAGAAAGCTGATAAGCCTTCAAACAAGAACACCACATGAGCAGCTGACTTCCACTTCTGTTGTGTTTAACTCTGCGGTACTGCTACCACCTCCTCAACACCCACTTACATAGACAAGGTAGTTCCTCTAACCAGATGACTGAGGAAAAGAGTAAGTTAGGTCTGGTGTATAGACTATAGACAGTATTGTGTGGCATGTGGCATCTGACGTGTTCCAACTCTCCTTAAGGTCGTTCTTAAAGGACAATGAGAAGAAAAAAATCATCCAGTTAGCAGAACATCATGCAGAATGGAGATATAAACTGAGTAAACAGTGATATAAGTCCATGAAAAATGACTGATTATTTCTCTGGATATTTAGGACAAGGAAGAAAAGAGTTAAAGGGGAAGATAATTGGTGTTAGAATATGAGTTTCATAATTGTGTTTTATTTAAATGTTAAACACACACATATGCACATATAAACACACACACTCAAAGCATCACTGTGGACAGGACTATCCAAAAATCCATGTGCAAGATGAACCTCTGTGAATTTAAATTAATTTCCTCCAGCCATTCAACTGTTTGCACAAAGACTTCATGAACAAATATCTCTAGTGACAACAATGGATATTATACATGGATTCAAAAGCATGGACTTCTAATGCACTATGGTTGACTTAGTAGGTCTCACTGCCACTGCTTGATGCTAAATGTGCCATTAACCATAACCGCTTCTGAGACCCCAAAGTTCTGTAATATCCAACTTGCCACCAATTGGTTACCTAGTGGCAAACTGATTTCAATGAAATACTGGAAGGGGGAGTACTTTTTCCCATCAGGGCTTTGTTTTCCCTTTTTCCCTTGCTTCTGCTGGCATCATTACTTGAAGAGTTATGGATGAGTTACCCTCTTGCCGTGGTATCAACACGATATTACTACAGAACCAAGGAATTCAATTTAGGAAACCATGTAAGTTGATGGACCATGGCCAATGAGATTCACTGGTGTTATCATGTACATATTTATCAGAAGCAGTAACTTATAGATTGGAGTTGTTCTGAAGAAGATTTAGTTACAACATAGTTCTAAGATAATACTACACTTGGGATTGGGATGTTTTCTGTCAGGAAGTAATACACGTTTTGAAGTAGTCTCTGCTATACCCAGAATATAGGCCCTACAGGGTAGAATTGAGAAGGGAGCTGCACTAATATGCCCAAGAGCCAACATACAAAATATCTGTTGCCTATCTCTGCAGTTATAGCTGCTGCTGTATTAGAGTTCTAGTAATCTAAGAAGGAACATTTTCACCAGAAGGAACATCTCCATTAGAAGAATAAAACAACACACCAGACAATTAAAATGTCACATAGCCTCTCTTTACAATGGGTTTACAGAGGGGAAAGAAAAAAGCTTACAATGCAAACTAAGGTAACCGATTGATTGTAAATGTTAAGAGAAAATGAAGTTCAACTGTGTTTTACAGATATTCATACGATTCTATAAAATGCAAAATAATAATTTGCTAACCTCGTTTTCATTTTTTTTTCTTATTTAACTACTTCAGCAACTATTCCCGGAACACTGATCAGCTGTATCTCTGATGGCTCATCCTTGCTGTATTTCCTGGTTTACTACCTGGCGTATACTTTTGGCCCATGATTTCAGCAGGATCCCCATGGTCTATTAGAATAATAAACAATAATTCTATGGACCATGTAATAGCAGAAGTGTCCACTTTTAAAAAAATGATATTTAAAGAGCCTTTGTTGTATTAAGAAGAGCAATGTGATATTACAAGTATTTACATGTTGCAGACATTTCTTAAGCTTATTTATCTTTCACATTTGTTTTTGGAACACTTTTTTTCCCTAGTTCATCAAACCTACTACATTTTTCTCTCTCCATTTTAGCTTGTATCTTTAAAACTATGTTTACAAAGTCTTTATTTACCATAAATTTATAAAAATATTTGTTATGCTTTCTTCTAGCTTCTTTCCAAGCCATACAATTTCAGAATTTTTTGAATTGCCAGATAATGTGTAAAGCAGACATCTTCATTCCACACCCCATTTCAGTTCTATTGAGTAAAATAAATTTGAGAAAAGTGAAAAAAAGACGGTAAGATCTAATGTGGAACTATTTTGATTGAGGTTTATAAAATAACCGCATAAAAATTTCAAAAACCTATTCCAGAAAGGCATTTTGAAGAAAAAGTCTGGATATCACCTTGGTTACCTCAAAACATTTTGCTTTCTCAGTTCCTACTACAAGAACTGCAAAGATGTACATTTCCTCTCCAGTACAGGACAGAGAATCTTTCCTACTTTGGTGAATTTGAATTGTAGGTGGAGCAGCGGAGACAATGAAGCTACTACTGTGGATAAAGAAAATAATGTAATTCATTGTAAACTTAAGCATAAGAAATTGCTTTCTCTAGATTTACCCAGGGGGTGTGTGTGTGTGTGTGTGTGTGTGTCTGTCTGTCTGTCTGTTCTCTCTGTCTTCTGACAAACACAATGTGTTATACTACCCAGCTAGGATGTAAAAACCTCAATCAATACCATGCTTTTGATCAATCTTACTGTATCATACCTCCGAACACATGATGGGACAACATTCTAAATGCTCTTGTAGTTTAGGTTGCTGGCTTGTTATTTTCCTTTAGCATTTGAGAAATAAGAAAGCACATATTTTTTAAAAGCTTCACTTTTATAAAAGCCTTTTAGTCTCAGTTACCAGATATTCTTCTTCCACAAACAAAGTAAATAATTTTTCTCCTACCTATAACCTCCATCAATAAACACAGTAATATGAACTTCTTTACATCTTAATAACTGCCAGGCTAAATTAACAAGCTGCTAATGTTTTGATTTACAAATTGGAGGGCCCCTTTGGTTCTGCTGGCCTTCAAGAAGATTGAGCTGTCTCCTCTGTTCCCTGAAAGTAAGTAAATGACTGTTTATTCAGTCCCTTGATTAGAAGGCTGCCCTCCAGCCAGATAAAAGAGGTTCCATAATAAATGTGAGACTCTCATGTTTTGTTTTGCTTTCTGGATTTAGTGCTAAACATTAAAGGAAATTGGAGATTGATTTTTGTTCGGGGACCAGTGCCAGATAAAACAAGGAGTGGGCAAGCAGACTAGTTTGCAGACATGAGCTTCTTTATAATGAAGGGAGGATTTGAGTTTTGATTTAATAGCAACTGGGTTATTTCCAGGTGTATATGATGGGGCGCGTGCATGAGTGTGGGTATGTGTGTGCTTGTGCATGCTTTTCAGCCTCAGCATGATTTCTTAATTCATTCTCTCTGATATTCTGTTGGTAGCTGTTGTCAAAGATCAAAACTAAATGCCGCTCACCCATTTCTTGAGTCGTTGAACCAAAAAGCTTCAGCTGAATTTTCTTTTCTTAAGATCAGTTATACAGCAATACTGCGGGGATCAAAACACACACATGTACCCACATAAGCACAATGAGATGAAAGAGGCTTCCATATATACATTATTTATGGGTATGAACAAGTTTTTTTTCCTTTTTCTCTCCTGCTTCCCTCCCACTTTTTGGAGGCCTGTAGGACTCTTCCTTTGCTGCATAAGTTTGTCATTTGGCAGGACGTCACAAATCAATTTCTTTCCATTCATCATCTTCCTCCTCTTGCCTTAGGGATGATCTTGTGTCTCCTTTGACTTGCAATGGAGCTGCTCTGCTTTCTGAGTTGCTGACAAATTGGCCAATAATGGGAGTAATGGATGCAGCAGACTCTTGCCTTCCTGAGAGCAATTTACATGTCAGGCCTAAAGTGTCTCCTCTTTAGAATCCTGGGCCCAGAGGAGTACCCAGTTGCAGCTACTAATGGAGCTGCTTGTCCAAGTGCCTGAAGTCAATGGATCAATAAATGAAATTATCTTTATTGCTAAGAGTATATGCCACACTTTGAAGCATAGACAAAAGAAGTCAACAATGGGATGGACTGTGAAGGGAAAAGGAGAGGAAATAAACTGATAATGTAACTGACAATTGATATTTGGGTTCATATTCTCATATATTTCTAACCAGCACACCAGCTAACTGATGCACCATATGCTATAGGATATATTCAACATAAAAACAAAAAAATGAAGGGAATGTTCAGTTCAGTAAGGTAGATCTGCAGGTTTTTATTTGTTAACTCAGGCAATCTTTTAATGAGGTTTTGTTTGGTTTTAGAACAAAGGAAATTGATGTCTATAATCTTTTCCTTCATTTGCAGGAATCCATCTCTAAACCTCCAAAACTCAGTGCTTTCATCATGCTTTCTCTTGTCAAATAGGAAAATGGTTCAATAATTTACTCAGATTACTGAAGACACACTAGCCACAATGTAGCTCTCCTATAACGTGTCTATATATAGAGAAAAATGCTCCAAGCAGGGATTCGGTAATTCATTTACTCATTCATTTGTCCATGAGATGAGAGAAATCAGGAATAAATCAGGAATATAGTGGTGGAGCATGGTGGGCACAAATAGGATTGGCTTCCTTTGATTTCTGATTCCATTTCTCAAATGTTTTGCGTAAGACCATAATGTACGCATCTCAAATCATTCAATTAACATTATGAGCCTTCATGTTTTACGTCTTATTACTTTATTACAGACATTTATGACCTCCTCTCATGAAGGCCAGGATTCATTCATTCATTTCCTCATTCTGTAAATATTCATATACTGTGTACTGTGTTTCTAATGCAAGGAATAGGACTAAGGTTACAGTGGCTAAAAAAAGGCATCTCTGCTCAAAAAGAGATAATTTGGAATTGGTGTGATATTACTTGGGTGCATCTGTAATTATTTAGAACAACACCAGCTTGGAATGGGAAATTCAAAGATTAATGAAACTCACATCCTACCATGATGGTTAAAAGTATATATACAGATATGTAAACAAATAGTTACCTTAAAATGTGCAATAAATGCAAATCACAAAGTATACAAGACAAACATATAATGCAGATTATCGTATTTTGTAATGTATACTTTAGTCCAGTTTGTATCTCTATTTTCTCTAGGTTTTTCTTCTCCTCTTCATTATCCTATCATGAGAAAACACGTCTAATGATCAACAGAAATGATCATATTTTATCAATTCTCTTCACATACGCACTATCATCCTTTTGCATAATCAGTTAAACTTGAATGATAAGAAAAAGTTTTTTAGTACATCATTCTTGAAAGTTTATGAGACTTTCTGTTAAATGATGAAAATAACTTATTTTTCTAACTTTTTATTATTGTGTGACTCCCCTATTTCTTGCCCAGCCCGGTGGTTGGTGGACCTTTTGGGCTGCAGCATGCACATCATTATTTTCTAGCAACCTCAGCGGAGTTTCCTCAGGACTAGAACTATTACAGCTCTTAGGAAGTCATTCTTCTTTTAAAGTAGTAACCAAAATGCCTTCTTCTGGAATCCTTCATTCAGTTTTTCATGTCATATTCTTACCATTGTTTTTCTTTTAAAAATTAAAGCTAAACTAAACTACATACAATTCTATTAGACCAAATTATTATTCTTTCTTTCTTTCTTGTGGAATTTAATATGTCTTTTGGCATGCGATAACATATTAGAAAGTTTTGTACAAATGATATTTACATACCTTTTATCAGACTTTGCCCTCATGAGGCAAATTGTCACTAGGATGCATATTCTCCATCCAATGGTGAGTTACAATTCTCTGGGGAAAAATACTATATATGTTTGTCACTGTTAATCGAGCATGTTTCACACTCATTAATGGAAACGGTCCAAGGCCAGTAAAGATCTTTTGATAATAAATTTACTATACAAACTTTTTTTAAAAGAGCTATTTCCCAGTAGCCTGAAGTGCTATGTAATTTCTTGTTTATTGTCTCAGAACTTTCTCTTACCATGACATTGAAACTTTGAAAATATGGGTTGTTTTCATTGTTTAAGCTTCCTTACCCAGTTGAATGTAGGAAACTTTTCTCATACCTAGATTCCTAGGACTTAGGACTCGTGTATAGGAAAGTCAAAATGTATATTAGGTGATACAAAGTAAGCTGGAGGCATAGCACCTGTTAAAGAAATGCTTTCCAGCCGAGCTTGGTGGCTCACACCTGTAATCCCAGCACTTTGAGAGGCTGAGGCTGGCGGATCACCTGAGGTCGGGAGTTCCAGACCAGCCTGACCAACATGGAGAAACCCCATCTCTACTAAAAATACAAAATTATCCTGGCATGGTAGCCCATGCCTGTAATCCCAGCTACTCAGGAGGTTGAGGCAGGAGAATCACTTGAACCCAAGAGGCGAAGGGGGCAGTGAGCCGAGATTGTGCCACTGCACTCCAGCCTGGGTGACAACAGCAAAACTCCATCTCAAAAAAAAAAAAAAAGAAAGAAATGCGTTCCACAGGACTTCCAACATTCAGTTAGTAGGAGTAGATAACACTAATAAATATATGCTATGTCCCTATTCTTAAAAACCTGCCTTTTAAACAAGCAGAGTGAAAGTGAAAGAGGAAGTAAATAGGGAGGGTGCTAGACTAGCAAGGGGTCTCAACAGAGTTTAAACTGTGACATAGCCTTGATAGCAGGGCTTGGTGGTGGCCCTAACTATGTGGCTCTTGGACTGAGTTACCATAAAGGAGAGCTTTCAATTTTCAGCTGAATGAAAGAGGACATGTCTGATGTACTGCCCTCTAGGAAGATGTACTGGAGTTTTGTGCCAGCAGAGAAGAGTCAGTGACAATCTCTGCTGGTGACTCATCAAAAATGCCCTATAATAAGAGCAGAATCAGGAGAATCTTGTCAAAAAAGAGAGAACTTGGGGCAATTCGTAACTAAACACTGTGAGAAACCTGGAGACATCTCTCAGGGTACTGCTAGGGCACACTCTCTGGGGTCTCAGATCAGCTGGTGCTATAGTAGGAGGCTAAATAGACATGTTAATTTCAGTATTGGTTTAATGTGAACCATTTGTTCCCACAGAGTGGAAGCCCCGGGAATATACACATATATGAAAAAATAGAAGGACTGTGTACTGCCAAGTGCTGCATTCAGTGGTGCAGATATAATTATTGGTTTAATGAAATGGCCAGCTGGCATGTTGACACTCTATTATCTGGGTGAGCACCAAATAAACTTTCACCCTCTCTTCCCTTTAGCTCTAAGCAATCTCTATATAGATTTGAGGTTTTTCATTCAGATATGAGATAAGAGCCTAGGTGTGAATCCTTGTCTACGTTATCCTTGGAATAAGAAAGTTATAACACTTCTGTTAAAGGTAACATTAAAGAAAGTAATTGGATATATTTTATGCCCCCCTAATAATCCACAATTAGCATCTGAGTATGATTATGTACTTTTTATTATTCTTGTTGCTGGTTTCTGATGGAATATAAACCTTCAGTCATTAAAAGCATGAAAGCAGCAGAGTAAGTTATTTTCTCAGTTAAAAAAGGGAACATATAATTTTGGAAATAATCAGAAACCTGCAGTTCTCATAGAGCACTAAATTATAAATCTCACTGAAGAAGAAGGAAGCTTCTTAAAAAAGCCCCTGGCTACTTAGTCCTTTGTTAACCCTTATTTAATAATCAAGAGAATGAGACCGTGGATGGAGTTACCACACAATGCCTTCAACTGGAAAAAACAAAACATAAAAAAAATGTCACAATGCCTATGTATAGACTGTCTGTGCTTTTCTCTAGCACACCTCCTAGTGTATTGCTTTGGTTTTCCAAAGGCAAACCACATTTGGAAAGCTGGTGACCCATTTACTTTTATGCATTGTTATATAAGTCCCCAAAGAACTGTTATGTTTAACTGTTATTGCAGATCGTATTTTACAGTTGCCCAAGGTTGTGTTAAAGAGGGTGTTTTTGCTCTTTGACTTGGGTATGTTCTCTGAAATATGTTATTTTACTGATTCACAAATGCCTCACAAGCTGAAAGTTTTACTATCCATGTCACCAATAAACTATATTCCTTATCAGCCTTCATTACATTAAGTCCTGGACCTGAGATCTGGCTAAAACTGAGGCAGGAGAAAGATCTATTAAGTGACTATGTTTTGGTAACCTTGTGTTACATGTTATTAGATGAACACGTACTCCCTTTTATTTGGCAAGTTCCTGTAGACTGTCCAAACAACGAATCTGTTTTTATGAAGTTAAAAATATAGAGATTCAATTCTTTCTCTTATAAGTATGGATTAAAGAGACCAAAATGTGAAAGTAAACTATTTAACTTTATATATCTTATACTAAATTCATCTGATTAAAAAGTATGAAAAATGCATATATTATTTAATACATATTTCCTTTATATGCATATTTCCTTTATAAGTTTTTGGTAATTTAATAGGGCTTTGAAGTATACTACCAAAGTTGGTCAATTTAGTAATTCCATGAGAAAAGTGAGGTCTAAATCTGCATCTTTGTCTTACACTTGATAGAAAAAAGATAGAGAGTGAAGGTAACCATTCCGTAGTTATACAAATAGTAAATGGTGGGGCTCAAGGTCAAATACTGGCCTTCGCCATCCCTTTCAGAATTTTCACATTTATATGCTGTGGATTCAGGAATCTTGGCAAATGTGTTCTCTGCCCTTTGTAAGCTTACTATTTGAGGTCACAAGGTATACACCTACAAAAGCCTCAAGATAAATTTAACAAAGTGTCAAGGTAAGCTTGGTAATTCCTGCAACTTTATTTTATGAAATGTCATAAATTAGTAATTTATTTCTTTGAAAGGAGCAGAAGTACTTTTAGCCATAGTTAGTGCATACTACAGATGAAATGCAAAGTGCTAAATAAACTTAAAGGCAATCCTTCGAGTACTCACGTTGAGACTATTGCACCTTAAAATGAGTAGATACAATGGGCTAAACGATGACGATATATTGCAGTACACTGGATGTACCATATATGCGCATGCAACAGTTTGTTCTGTCATTGCCCAGACTTTCCCGTCCCCAGAAACACATGCACAATTTAGGTGAATAAATTTGTACAAAATAATGGAATACCTGAAATGTAAACATAAAAACAGAAGACATTTAGGAAGAGGGTCAGGACAGAATTGTTTCTATTCATGATTATAGCTATCACTATAACTAAATATCTGCAAATTAACTTTGAAAACTCGAATGACTTTTACCCTTGGCCTCCATAGAGTCAGTCTATTTCTAAATTTGATGGATTTTATCCATGCCCTTGTTCATGTCCACTAGCATCCCCCTAGTTTAAGAATTTGTCCATATGTGATCACCCTTGTGATCGTTTCCTGCACAATCCACGTCCCAGTCATTCAATCTAAATTGCAAATTTCTCGGATTAATATTTTTGTCTTACTATCCTCTAGCAACGGATTCTCTAATTACTGTTTATTGACAAATGAATTGCTTTCTCCAAGTTTTCATGGCATGGTACATGTAGAAAATGACCCTTATACAACATGATGGGGCAAATGGAGGCCATCTGGATGCATCTGTATGGGGCTTAGTGAAGAAATGTATTATTTTTATTTTACATGATTAAAAGGAAAATGAAATAAATAAATATAGATGATATTACACTTCAAATTTTAATAAAATTTTCAATATGATATTTTCAAAAGTTTAAATAAGAAACTTGAGTTGGCAATCCCACTGCTAGGTAGCTACCCAAGATAAAAGAAATCAATATATCAAAAAGATACCTGCCCTTGGATGTTTCTCACAGCACTATTCACAATAGCAAAGATATGGAATCAACCTAAGTGTCCAACATTGGTTGATTGGATGAAGAAAATGTGATTCACACACACACAAATACACACACACACACACACACACACACAAATACACACACACACACACACACACACACACACATAATGAAATACTATTCAGCCATAAAAAGAAATGAAATAATGTATTTTCTGAAAACTTCAATAGAATTGGAGGTCATATCTTCAGTGAAACAGGTCAGACAGAAAGACAAATATTGCAGATTCCTATTCATAAGTAGGAACTAGCAAATGTGTACATGTGGACATAGAAAAAGGAATAATAGACAATGGAGACTCAAAAGGGAGAGGATTGGGAGGGGGATAAATAATGAGAAATTACTTAATGGGTACTGTGTATGTTATTTAGGTGACAGATACCCTAAAACCTCTTACTTGACCACTATGCAATTTATGCATGTAAAAAAATTGTACCTGTGCCCTATGAATGTATACAAGTAAAAGAAAAAAAAAACTAAAAATGCTCACGCCTGTAATCCCAGCACTTTGGGAGGACGAGGCCGGCGGATCACGAGGTCAGGAGATCGAGACCATCCTGGCTAACACGGTGAAACCCCGTCTCTACTGAAAATACGAAAAAATTAGCTGGGCATGGTGGCAGTCGCCTGCAGTCCCAGCTACTCGGGAGGCTGAGGCAGGAGAATGGCGTGAACCCAGAAGGTGGAGCTTGCAGTGAGCCAAGATGGCACCACTGCACTCCAGCCTGGGCAACAGAGCCAGACTCCATCTCAAAAAAGAAAAAAAAAAAAAAAAGTAGAAAAAGAAAGTTAAATTGGCCTCTGAAATGATTTTAGACTTTAACCTGAAAATGTAATCAAAATTTTCAAAAATTGGTTTCGCTAGTTGTTTGAATGTCTTAATAGGAAATTTTATTCACATGTATAGGTAGTAGCAAATGCAAAAGATAACTTACTACCTTTTGTGCCCATTGAAATAAATATCTGCAAGTATTAACAAGATTTTAGAGTAGTCAATCTCTAAATTCGATTCCAAATGTGAAATCACTCTTTAAATCTATCAACTCTTTCTTTTATGCTGCTGACAAATAAAATATCAAAGTTTGTTATAGTAATTCAAATGGATTTTGACTTTAAACATTTCTATATTTTGTGTTTCGTAATATTGATAAAATCTTTTAGTTTTAAGAACAATCATTCAATTATTCTGTATAATTCAAATTAAAAGGTTAGTGATATCTGTGAACATTTTAAATCATACATTTCCAGAATTAAATTTTTGCTTGAAATACTTAAACTATATCAACACATAATTATATACTTTATGAAGTTTTTGCATTAAAATATGATTATTCAAGGTGTTCAAAAATTTCACCAAAGTTAGCTGTTTTTGGAAACCAATAATTATTCTTCAACGGTCTGCAAAATAATAATTATCCACAATAATAATTTCTCACTTTTTTCAATTTTTCTTTTTAGCTCATAAACTTTTAACATTTTTTTGTGTGTGTGCAGCAAAGGTGCTTTGTGTAAAAGAAAGGAAATTAATCTCATAGTAGTTATTAGCATAGAACTGAAAAAGTATCTTAAGTTCTTTAGAATCACCATTTTCAAATTTCATTTAATATAGAATGAAATGTTTGAGCAAGACTATGATGCTAAAGGTTTTCTCAGTGAATTAAATAACAAGTTATTTTTACCTTAGACTTTTCAGAATAAATATTAGTACAACCCATATAAGTAATCTTCTCAATCAAGACACTTTTGTGAGTAAATGGGTATTATTAACAATTAGGGTATTGTAAGAGTTATAAACAAGAACTGTCTTAGGTCAACTTAATACTGATTTACTAATATAAGTAACCTTTGCTAATATTACTAATGTTAATTTACATAATCCTCATAATAATCTGTGATGTAGGATGTATTGCTTTCCCCATTTAAAAATTTTGGGGCTAAGAAAATGTAGGTAGATCACACAACAAATTAATGACAGGGCGAGTTCTTCTCTTGGCAGTCTTGAGATGTGCGTACGTTAATAGGGGTCTTGGTAACTGCACTTTGCATATCCATGCATATATGCATATAACATGTGTGGTTATGAGATAGATTTTTATAGTCCTATTGTCTAAAAAATGTGTATTTCCACTTGGATACTTGTTCTATGTAGTTTGATATTTCCATGAAGAAAAAATAGAATCTTGTTTTGAAATATTTATCTTCATGGATTCTAACTAGTGTAATCTTTTATTTCATTTTTTGAATCAATATGGCCATATGTCATTGAACATATCTGCAATGCATTATTCAAAATAGTATCTTTTCAATTTCTTTACCTCATTGGTCTCCAACACTAACCTGGGTATTAGTTTATGCAAGATAGTAGAATAAGCCACTCTGTAGCATGTGAGCATTATGAATTTTGTAATTACTTATGTGAGTTTGTGACTAGCTACTTTAGTATGATCTCATATTGCTGGAACTAATCTCATGAGAGTTATTTCTTATTTTGTACTTGCAGACCAGGTGAAAAAAAGGGTGAAAACCTCTTTTTTTGGTCCCATATAAATATTTTGTTTAGCAAGATGTTAGGGTAGTTAACTTAGCAATATTGTTCATTTCAAAAATATTTCCAAAAAGAGTAAAAAGTTTAGGCTGAGATAGAGAATGATAGTAAAACATGAATAATATAATATATAATATAGTATAATAATAATAATATAATCTTAATTATACTCTCTAATTCATAATAAACTTTTTGAGACTATTCTATACACTAGATGACTTTATAGCTTCAATCAAATTATTGCCCACTTTCATACTAAAATACAGACTTTTAATAATATTTAAAGTACCTATTATATGATAAAGGCAATTATTGACTTTTACGGTTTCAAAAGATTGATTTTTCAATTCAGGTGTTTGGCAGATGTCTTTGGTGCCTCACATTACATTCCTAGGGCACAATTTTGATTTGAACCACAGCTGCAGGGCTACAGGAGAGGTTCCACTTGTAGCTAAGCATACCTCACTCAGGCAAGGTGACACCTCAAACTTACCGCCTTATGGCTTTCTACCTCAGGATCTTTTTCAAAACAAGGAAAACCATTTAGATTCAAGACCACTTACACTGGGAAAGCACAGGAAAGTATCATTGCCATCTTCTAGGGGCCACCTGCAACCAGTGGGGATTGGGGAGCAGAAGGTGATGCCTAGTGTCCCTCCTTTGGATAGACAAGCTAAAAGGACTCTGGTGAAATGCTCGTGAGACCTTGGAAGAAACACGTCTTTGCAGTCCATAGGGACAATTGAACTCCACCATTTTGTACAAACTTGTCTCTTTCCCTGTCTTACTCTCTACACTCCCTCATACTTACCTCCCGAAATCACCTCCTCTGTAAACTGCATGATCTCAAGTTCTTGTTTCTTTACTGCTTTTTTAAGAGTATCAAAGGAAAGCAATACATAGATAATTTTAAGAATATTTTAAATTGATTTGGACCGACAATTTTAAAGCATTAAGCATTGGGTAAACGAAATATAAAATTGAAATGCTATTCTCCAATTAAATTTCTCAAAATTGTACAAAATAGAAATATGATTTATGTGCACATATGATAAAGATCTTTTAATAATAAATGTCTAAATTCTGAAATATCCAAGTTCTCTTCATTGAAATATTTGATTGTATCTTTCAATCATTATTTCTGAATTAGCATTTGGTTAGTTTTTAACAATAAGTGCAAAAAAACTGATAAAGACAGATGTAAGAAAGACAAGGCTAGAGGAAGAAAGAGGTAGGAAAGGAAAAAGGAAAGAAGGGAGGGAAGGACAGAGAGAGGGAGAGAGGAAGGAAGGAAGGAGGGAAAGAGGGAGGAGGGAGGGAAGAAAGGAAGGAAGGAATGAAAGAAGGAGGAAAGGAAGGAAAGGAAGGAAGGAAGACTAATTTTTTATTTACGTCACTTTAAAATAGTCATTTTAATGAATATACTACAATTTATTGATCGACATTATTTTGATGGCTAGTTGTTTTTCTCCAGTTTTGTTTTTTTACCCTAACTAAAATAATGCTGTTAAAAATACCATGTGTCCTGATATTTTTGGGTGATTTTTCTCTATTGGAAAGTATAATTCCTGTATATAAATATGTTCAAGTTTCTTAGCTAAATTTCATTTTTTACTAATACCATCAGTAGTTTATGAGTTTGTATTACACTCTACTTCTAAAACGTTTAGTATCGTCAGACTTTAATTTTTGCTAACCTGGATGGTTGAAAATGGGATCTCATTAATTGATTATGTCTAAAAAATTGAGAAGCTTTTTATGTGATAATTAATATTTAGTATTTTTCTGTGAAATATCTGCTCTTATATTGGCTCACTTTTCTATAGAATTGATTGTCATTTTTATTATTGCTATGTACAAGGCATTTATTCTGAATACTAGTCTTTGATGATAAATTCAAACTCCTAATTTTAATTAGTGAAATTAATCAATATTTTGTCTAAGTTCAGTTCATACCTTAGCTTTGATTAATATATTTTCTTATGTTTTCTTCTAGAATTTTAAACTTGGCTTTTTATACTTATGCCTAAAAATTTTGTGCATGACATGAATTATTATTCTGGTTACATATTTTAATATACTGATTTAATTTGCCCATAAATTTATACTAAATAATGTATTTCTTTTCAGTGATCTACAATGCCACTCCTTTCATGTCTCAAGTTTTGATATTATGTTTGGTTTTACTTCTAAACTCCCTACTCTATGTATTGAACAACTTATTTATCCCTGAGCCAATAACATACCTTTTAAAATTTAAATTTTTTTGAAAGGTTTGTAATATGAAATATAATAGATCAAAGCCTCTTGATAGTTAATCCTTATTAACTAATCCTTAATAATAAGGTTCACTAATAAATCTTTGCCATTCTTAGTCATTTACCCTTCCATATAAAATTGAGCATTGGCTAACTAAGCTTGTTGGTTTCTCATTGTAATTACACTGACTCCATAAACCAAAAGGCAAGGATTGGAATCTTTATCATATTGAATTTTGTATTCATGAAAATGTTATAGATATGACTCTGTTAATTCAGGCCTTCTTTAATACATTTAAGTTATATAATTTTTATACAATACTTAGTTGTTATATTACATTTATTTCTAGTACATTGTGGTGCTTTGGTAAATGATCCAAATCTTTTTAATTACATCTTTTTAAAATTACAAAATGCAATTTAAATTAAATCTATTTTTTGCTCAGTGTAGAAATGCAATTGGACTTTATTGTTTCTGGATTGTGATTTTTTTGTCTATCTTGCTAAACTGTTATTACTTCTAGAAATTTGTTTATAGACTTTTGGTATTTTTCTATGAAGAAAAATAATATAATTTGCAAATATTATGTATTGTTGGACAGAACACTATCCTATTTTCTCATTGCATAAAGGGTGTATACAATTACTCATCTGCTTTTAAGCATTAAGTATCTTAATTATTTTTCTTATCTTCTAAGAAGGATAGTAAGTTCATTGGAAGCACATATCATATCTTCAACTATTTTTATATCAGATTCTTAATGCATATAGAAAAACACTTTGTATATAGCAGAAGAAAAACAGTATAAAGATGCAAAAGTTTCCTTTACCAGCAAATTAGAGTTTCTTATATTTACCTTAGAATTTGATGTTCTCAATGATTTAACTTCAACCTACTTTTTACGTACTATGGATTCTTTCTTCATTTATTATCATATTTAACCTCAAATTAATTGTTGCTTTATGGTTTCAACATTTCAACTCTCCTGATTTGAAGGTTTAATATTTAACTTTCACTAATTCTCTCTCTACTTAAATTACTTCCCTGGAAATCAGATAAAACTTCATTATATTTCTAATTATCCAAATAATATAAAACTATTTAAAGTAGCTGGCAGCAATACCTCAGTTGGAGTTCATATTGATGATTGGATATAGAGGTATAACTGGCATTTGAAGATTTCTAAAAAATTTGATACAATTACAGATTTGAAGTAATTAGCTAGATATTAGTAAACTAAATACCAACTACAGTTTACAAAAACACAATAACAACAAGACCATCTTTTTCCTGATGCTTTAAGTTTTGCAAAATTTAGGAAACAGTCTTTATGTATCATAGCTTTGATAATTTTCAGATCTTTACTTTCATATTATTTCAATTCATGATTGTGGCTTAATTTACTTAAAATATACTTACAGAATATGCTACTTTTATGATTATGGAAACATACAGGTAAATGTTTCATATCTTTAAAGATACACTTTTTGATTGAGACAGGGTCATTTAAAAGTTAATTATTTAATACTAACAAAATGCTAAAAAAAAAAAAAGCAATGTTATCCAGTGTGAAATGTGTATTGCTACTGATTCATTGTAACACACGAGATTATCCCACATTTCTGAGAACATATGTTATTTTCTGAAAAATGTCTTCTTCATTGTAAATATTTAATCATGTTTTATTTCCAGTGTTAATTTGAGAAGGTCATCAGGTAAATATGCAGAAAAGAAGCATGGAAGTGTTCACTACTAAAGTTATTGAAAGCTTAATAAGAAACATTTTTAAGACACTTATTGCACTTGAAAATGTTGTCTGTATGCTGAAAGCCTAACTTATCATTACTAATAAGTAAATTAATGAAACAAATAAATTAATTAAAAATAATACAGTTATAAACAACGCCAAAGTAATAATATTTAAACATAGCGAAGAAAGTTGTGAACTTAAAGTAACTTAAAAGTAATGAAAAGTCATATGTATAAATTAGCATTTGAAGGCTCAGATGACCATAAGAAATAAAGATTACATAAAAGAAGAAATGTCTAGAAACTTCAATTTCCAAACATCCAAACTTTAATCCACAAACACCTAAACTTTGGTCTATTTATTTCTCAGAATTCATTCTGTTTGTGTTGGTCTCATGAGGAAAGACAAGGACAAAAGACAAAATTTGAGGAAGAAGCATCAATCTTATGGAGTTCCTACAATGCAACTTTTGTAAAACGTATGGCGATATTATCATTGAAGGTGGAGATATAAGAACTAGGTCTCATCAGATTTACGATTTAATCAAGCAATAGTCCAATACATAAGTTGAGACAGAAACAATAATATGTAGACCTTTGTCAAATGTTCCAGGGAACTAGCTATTTAGAGTGTTAGAAATGCATACAAACATTTCAGTGTTTACATAGGAATATCATTTGCCCTTTTGTCTAATAATGGAAAGGTTGAAGTTCAATGTGCCAAGCATAGCAACAAAAGGTAGTCATTATATCAGTAGTGATTATGCAGGATGGCATCTTGAGTAAGAGAGACAGATTAAAGTATTAGGCAACTATTGGTAAATGAGGAGAGTATAGAATGGGACTGAAAAAAATAAGTAAGTAGAAGAAGGACAAATGTCTCAACTTTAAATTTTAGTGGTATACATTTCTGTGTTAATTTGCACAGCCTCTCTAATTTGTTCAATTAGATATAAACACACATATACACAGTTTTAAAAATAATCATAGGATTTAGTGGTGATTAATAGATAGGTCAGGTGACTTTAGTCATAAAACCACATAGTCCAGGAAAAAAGGAGCTCTTTAGGAAAAAAAAAAAAAATTGGTTTAGAATGACTTTCAAATTGACCATTCCTTTGCATATACTTAAATTCAAATAACAAATACATTCAGAGGCCAAAATGTTGGCATAGAATAAAATCATGTTCATTTATTTTTTGTCTGCATCTTAGAATTAGAAGGCATAAAATTAAATATGTTGAATGTAATAAATTCATCTATACAACTGCAAGTCTCCAAGTACATTCTCTACCTGCCATACAGTCTCATTTTCATGCAAAGTCTTTCTAGGGCCAAATAAATAAAGACTTAGGTGAAAAAAAAGACGTAGATAGATAAACATCTTGAAAAAGAAAAGGGAAAAAACAGTGTTAGAAGGGTAAAAAGTTCAAGCTCTTAGAGAATTCCAAGTTCCTGGTTTCTATTATTATTTTTTCTTTGCGTGTCTGTATCTGGACCCCTCATAACCTCAAGAGTTAGAAAGAAAAAGAAAAAGATGTGAGCTGTAGTTAGATAGGAACATCTCCCCCAACCTCACATATACACCCCAAATCTAATAATCCTTCATAAAAATATCAGTTTTCAGATTAAAACTGTAATTTTTAAGGTCAAAAAGAAAAAGTCTACTTCAGCATATTTACTATTAAATACTTTTAAGTTACTTGAGAAAAATCATGGAAACCTTCCAACTCTTCTTGTCACTATCTTGTGGCTTTCTGTTCTTTCTTTGATGTATAATGGAAATTTGGCAATGTTTACTGAGGACGCTGACACTAAGAAAAATAATACTGTGTTTCCAAATACTGCGTATGTTGCTGCCTGTATGATATCTGGAGATCTTTATTTATATTTATCTTTTTACAGTAACTTTTACAGTTTCAATTTTTAGCTGTTTATAATTTGTTGTTAATTTTAACTTATTTTAACAGGGTAATTACAGTTCCTGAATACCATAACCATTTCCATCATCATTTAGATTAGGAATCTGGATTAAAAGTATTAGAATTCACCTGTCCAAGGATCTGAAATGCCTTTGTCAGTCAACAAAAAGGTACTTAGAAGTTCACAGGGTTATGCCAAGTACTTGTGTTTGTACAGACGGTAAGGCACATTCTTCTGTTATTAGAAATCAGCCTATAAAAATGTTCCCACATTTATCACAGAAGAAATCCTCTAGGGTCAGTTGAAAGCGGTAAGAAACTTTTCAAGGATGGATTTTATCATATAGATTCTAGCATTTACTGTTGGAGAAAACATTCCACAGCGAATTCTTCCATTCAGTTTTCCACTTCTTGTTCCAAAAGAAACTTATGATGAGAAACATATACACACACACAAATGAAAAGTAATCATTCAAAGGGGTTATCCGAGTTTCCTCTAAATTTAATGAAATTTTTTGGTGAAAATTAAAAAGTTTATAATAGTATCTAAAATGGACATTTGCCACCAAATATGCGTTACATTTCAAGGAAGCAGGTACATTTATATGAGCAGCTGTTATTTTTAATAAGAATAATCCAAACATTCAGTGGAGGACCAGATGCACTGAGTAAGATACTGAGGGAAGTAGTAGGGCAACATTCATTTAAAAATAAATGCCATGCTATACTTAAATTAGTAAGGAGCATGAGAAAAATAATGAAATCACAAATATATTTAAGACATTTTGTTTATGTGACTTAATAGAATCACATGCAAGTTATTCATGTATCAAAATTACCAAAATAAAGAAATTCAGATGGTGTTAAAAGTAATGTTATTAAAGATGAATATAGACTCGAGACAAAATAGTAACAAAGAAAATGCATGGCTGCAGATATCATTTGTGTTTAGGTGAAAGATTTAAGAGAAGATCATAAATTTTTGTCACACAAGCATGAACTAGGGTGACATCAGCAAAATGGCTGACTAATGATGTCTGATGCTTGCCTCCCAATTATTGCTGAAAATAACCAAAACAATGAAAAAACAACTGTATTTTGAACACAGTGTCTGAGGCAGAGGGCAGCAGAGGGCTAGTGGAGACACTGTGGAACATGAAGACACAGGATCACAGGATGGCAACATATACGATGGAGAGAGGCACCCTGAGGGTGCCACCCAATCTCCCTAGTTGAGATCAGCTTAGAACCAGAAGCAACTTTCCTGTACAAGGAGAAAGTAGCAGGAGGTCCCCAGCAGCTCCAATTAACGCCACGATACCTAGAGTTTTTTCTGTTGAGGAATCTGCAATTCTCACCAGCATGAGCACAGTGTGGGGAGATGTTACGGAGTTTACATAGCTGCACCGCTCCAGAGAAGGAGCTCTTATTGTGCCCTCAGTGAGCTAAGCTGATACTATAAGGTGCTGCCTCTGTCTTCTCTATCCAAGTGTTGTAGCACCTCATTGCTAGATAACTGAAATGTGTGTCCAGCAGAACAGCTGTAGCCCCAGAACTCTACCCCCAGGGGAGCAGCACCTGAACCAAGCCACCATTTGACCTGCCCAATTCTTCTCCTGAGTTCTGACTAGCCCAGCCCCTAACCCCTAGAAGAGTAGTGTCTGAGCAGAGACACAAGACAGACAACCCCCTGCCTCCCTGGATGAAGAATAACCTGGCACTTTGCTCACAGGGTAGCAGTCCCCAAGTTGAACTGAAGATTAATGAGCCCCGTGCTTCCCTGAAGTGTAAACTGGTCCAGCACAGCATATTCACGGTAGTAGTGCTGGTGGCCAGTAAGTCCCATACTGCTTCTGAGTGCAGACCAGCCAAGGCCTTGCACCTATGGGAGCACCAACCAAGCTGAGGCACCAGCTGACCAGACCCTCACTTCCCCAGAGTGTGAACTAGCCTACTGTCTGAGCTGAGCCTCAGGCCAACCATCTCTAGGCTTCTTCCCCAGAGAGTAATCTAGCCATGCACCCCATAACTTTAGAACACAGCCAGAGAAAGTTGGCTAGCCAATCAGTCCTGTGCTTCCCTGGAGCAGGGTTCAGCGTGGTGTCTTGCTCTCAATGGGAGCAGATCTCAATCAGGTGAACCAGTGGCACAAATCTCTGCAGCATAAGCTGCTGAGGCACTTGGCACGAATTGCTGACATTGGTAATAACTGAAGAAACTGCACAGAGACTACACCATTGCACACACCCAGAAGAAAACCAACACACACAACCCAGCTGACTTCCTAAGATACATCTGCAAGTGAAAGTCTTTCCCCATGAAAACCACTCTACAAAATTGGAAGAGGTGAATGGTTCACCAGATGAGTAGGTGAACAGGATGAACAGGTTCACCAGATGAATAGGGATACAAGAAACATAAAGAATCAAGCTAAGATAACACCATCAAATTAATGATACTTCTACAGTAACTGATCCCAAAGAAATAAAAATCGTGTAATTGCCTAAAAAAAATTCAAAATGATAACCTTAAGGAAACTCAGAAAAAACAATCAATCAAACAAACAAACAAACAAAACCACACAGATAGGCAATTCAACAAAGTCAGAAAATCAATTCATGATCTTAATGAGAAATTTAGCAGACAGACAGATATCATATAAAAGTACCCAACAGAAATCTTGGAGCTAAATAACCCGATGAATGAAATGTAAAAGATAACCAAGAGTATCAACAATAGATTAGATGTGGCAGAAGAAATAATCTCTGAATTTGAAGACCAGACTTGTAAAGTAATCCAACACCCCCAATTCCCCAAAAAAGTTGTAAGATTTTTAAGAATGAAGAAACCTTACAGGACTTATGGAATATCATTAAGTAAATATATTTTAGCATTATGGGAATTTAAGAAGGAGAAGAGATGAAATAAAGAAAAAAAAACCTATTTACTGAAATAATATCTGTAAACTTCCCAAGTATTAGTAGTGCTACGGACATCCAGATCCAGGAAACTTAAAAGTTCTAAACAGTTTCAATTCAAAAAGATCTTCTCTGAGGCACATTATAAGCAGACTATCACAAGTCAAAAACAAATAATTTTTGAAAACAGCAAGAGAAAAGTGTCAAGTCACATATAAGGGGATCTTCAGTAGATTAAAGCAGATTTTTCAGCATAAACCTAACAACATAGGAAAGAATAAGTTATATTATTACAGTGGTCAAAGACAAAAGTCCTGCCAGTTAAGCATACCATAGCCAGCAAAGCTATTCTTCAGAAATGAAAGGAAAGAAAGTCTTTCCAAGACAAGCAAAACCTGAGGAAGTCTATCATACTAGACCAGCCATACAGGAAATGCTTGATGAGGTCCTACATCTGAAAGCAAAATGAGAAAACTACCACCACGAAAGCACACGAAAGTATAAAACTCACTGATAGAGCAGATACACAAATGAGAAAGACAAATGAGTCAATACATATCACTATAGAAAACCACCAAACCACAAAGATAAACGGAAGAAGGAAGAAACAATGCATATACAAAACAACCAGAGAACAACCAGCAAAATGACAGGAGTAAGTCCTTAACTTTCAATAATAGCCTTGAATGTAAATAGATTAAATTCCTCCATTTAAAAAATATAAGCTGATTGAATGAATTAAAAAAAAATACCCAACTACATGCTACCCACAAGAAACTCACTTCACCTGTAAAGACACACAGAGACTGAAAGTAAAGAGATAAAAAAAAAAAAAATTCCATGCAAATAGAAACCACAACCACAAAAAACAGGTTGAGCTACACTTATACTGGATAAAATAGGGTCTAAGTCAAAAAACTGTAAAGAGAAGGACAAAGGAGATCACTATATAATGATAAAAGGATACATTCAGATGGAGAAAAAAAAACCTGTAAATATATATGCACCTAACACCAGAGCAACAGATATATAAAACAAATCTTTGATTAAAAAGGAGAAATAGACTGCAATAAAATAGTAGATGGGGACTTGAACATGTCAGTCTCAGCACTGGATAGATCATCTAGACAAAAAATTAACAAAGAAACCTTAGACTTAAACTGTACTGTAGACAAAATGGACCTAACAGACACAGAACACTTTATTCAACAATACGAGAGTACACATTCTTCTTACTAGCACATGAAAGAGTACCTAGGAAAGAACATATGCTAGGCTCCAAAACAAACTTCAACAAATGTTTTAAAATTCGGATATCAAGTTTCATTTCTGATCATAGTGGAATAAAACAAAAAATCAATATTGAGGGAAACTTTGGAAACTGTAAATATGGAAATTAAACAACAAGCTCCTGAATTCCTGAATGAGCACTGGTCAAGAAAGAAATTTAAAAAAAAAATCGTGAAACAAAAGGAAATAAAAATATAACATACAAAAGTTATGAGATACAACAAAAACAGGACTAATAAGAAAGTTTATAACAATAAATACTTACATCAAAAGAGTAGAAAGATAAACTACCTAGTGATGAACCTCAAGGGACTAGAAAAGCAGGGAAAAAAAGCCAAAATTAATACAAGGAAATAATAATTATCAGAGCAGAAATGAACAAAATAGTGCCTGCAGGTTTTGAAGGCACATACTGCAGGCTGTAGGTGGATTTACCATTTTGGGGTCTGGAGGACCATGGCCTTTTTCTCACAGCTCCACTAGGCAGTAGGGACTTGGTGTGGAGGCTCCTATCCCACATTTTCCTTCTGTACTGCTCTAGAAGAGTGTCTCCATGAGGTCTCCACCCCTGCAGTAAACTTCTGCCTGGACATGCAGGCATTTCCATACATCTTCTAAAATCTAGGTGAAGGTTCTCAAACCTCAATTTTTAATTGCTATGTACTCATGGCTTAACACCAAGCTGTAAGCTGCCAAGGCTTGGGGCTTGTACCCTCTGAATCAATGGCCTGAGCTGTACCTTGGCCCCTTTTAGCTGTAGCTGGAGTGGCTGGGACTGATGGCACCATGTCCCCAGGATGCACAGAGCATGGAGGAGGTGCTGCACTTGGCCCAGGAAGCCATGTTTCCCTCCTAGGCCTCTGGGCCTGTGATGGAAGGTGCCCCTGCAAAGGTCTCTGACATTCCCTGGAGACATTTTCCCCATTGTCTTGGTGATTAGCATTTGGCTCCTCACTACTCATCCAAATTTCTGCAGTGGGCTTGAATTTCTCCCCAGAAAATAGATTTATCTTTTCTACTGAATCACCAGGCTGCAAATTTTTCAAATCTTTATGGTCTGCTTCCTCTTGAACATTTTCATGCTTAGAAATTTCTTCTTCCAGATACCCTAAATCATCTATCTCAAGTTCAAAGTTCCACAGATCTTTACGGCAGGGGCCAAATGCCCCTAGCTCTTTACATAACAAGAGTGACCTTTACTTCAGTTCCCAAGAAGTTCCTCATTTCCATCTGAGACCACCTCAACCTGGACTTCATTGTCCATATCACTATCAGCACTTGGGTCAAAGCCATTCAATAAATATTTAGGAAGTTTCAGACTTTCCCACATCTCCCTGTCTTCTGAGTCAAGTCTCTAGGAAGATGCAAACTCTCCCACATTTTTCTATCTTCTTCTGAGTTCTCCAAATGGTTTCAACCTCTGCCTATTACCTAGGTCCAAATTTGCTACCACATTTTTTAGTATCTTTACAATAGCCCCCCACTCTCTGTAGTGCCAATTTAGTGTATTAGTCCATTCTTATGCTGCATGAGGACATACTCAATACTGGATAATTTACAAAGCAAAGAGGTTTAATTGATTCACAGTTCCACAGGGCTGAGGAGGTCTCAGGAAACTTACAATTATGGCGGAAGGGAAAGCAAACATTTATTTCTTCACACAGCGGCAACAAGGAGAGGTACAGAGCAAAGGTGGGGAAAAGCTTCATAAAATCATCAGATCTCATGAGAACTCACTCACTGTCACAAGAACAGCATGGTGATAACCACCCCCATGATTCAATTACCTCCCACTGGGTTCCTTCTGTGACACGAGGGGATTACAGGAACTACAGTTCAAGATGAGATCTGGGTAGGGACACAGCCAAGCTATATCAAATAGCAACATCAAAGATTACCAGTCACTAATTATCATGGTTTGAAATATTTCAAGGATTGCCAAAATGTGACTCAGAATCATGAAATAAGCACGTTCTGTTAAAGAAATGGCACCAAGAGACTTGCTCAATTCAGGATTGCCACAAACCTACAATGTGTAAAAAGTTCTTCATCTGTTAACCAAAATAAAGTAAAGCACAATAAAATGAGGCATGCTTGAATTATGTGTTATTTCCAAAAATATATAGTAAAAAATAAACAGAAATGTGAATTAGTAACCATCTTTTACATAATTAGGTATGGGTTGCTTAAAAAGAATCAAAGACCTTGTTGGACCCATAGACCATACAGGGTTCCAGGTAGGTGATGTGGGAGAAGGTTCCCTGGAGCCTACCACCATTTATTATTTCTACCTAAAGTGGGATATGGCCTTTGCGTAGAGTAAATAATAGGCAGCCAAGATGATCAGTGTCTTCAAATCAGGGATCATGTCTTTATTTTCTCTTTGTTGTATTTCAGTCCCAAAGTAAAACAATCAACCAAGGAAATACAACCAAAGAAGTACTAAATGAGGATGTAGAACCTACAGCTATGCTTGTAGCATTCAGACAATAGCAAAACATCATATATAAATCAATAATATATTTTATTAATTAGTACCACTACCTAAGATGTGTATGCAAAATTACCTTTTAGATTCGATATTGATTTTCTGGCAAATAATAATGAGTGACATCTTCTGTTCTTAATATTCTCTTGTATTTCTAGAATATTAATTAAGCTTCTGACCAAATGAAAATAAGCTTAAAATGTATAAGAAAAAGATAATTCAGAAAAAAAGGAGAAACTATTGAAATAAAACTAATGTAAAATAAAGCCAACAGAACCAACAGTTGGTTCTTTCAAAGGACTAATACATTTGAAAAACAACTGATAACTGTTCAGAAAAAAAAAAAGACAAGAAGAAAAGAACCATTTATCTAATGAGAAAGATATAACTATAGGAGACATGTTTATTTGAAAAATTAAAAAGAAAATATTGAGAACAACTTTTTGTAAAACATTTAAATAATTAGGTAACATTTAAGAATTTTATCTAAGTCGCCAAACGTTAGTCACTACTATAGTTTCAAGAAAAGTTGAGAAATTTGAAAAACCCTATATTAATTTGAAAAATAGGTATTTTCTCACCAACAAAATAATACCAACCAAACAAATAAAAATGCACAAAAAAATGGCCTTATACATATTTTGAAGAAATCATATATTTTTAGTGGTAATATTGACCAAACATTTACAAAATAGATACTTGGACTTGCACAGAAACTATTTCACAATAAGAACACAGGAAGAAGCTGATATGGTTTTACTCTGTGTCCCACCTAAATCTCATTTCGAATTGTAATCCCCATGTGTTGAGGGAAGAACCTGTAATCCTCATATACGGAGGGACAGAGGTGATTGGATCGTGGTGGCAGTTTCCCCCACACTGTTCTCATGGTAGTGAGGGAGTTCTCATGAGACCTGACGGTTTTAAAAGTAGCAGTTTTCCTTGCACTCTCTCTCTCGTATCGCCTTGTGAAGAAGGTGCTTGATTCTCCTGTGCCTTCCACCATGATTGTAAATTTCCTGAGTCTTCCACACTCATACAAAACTGTGAGTCAATTAAACCTCTTTTATTTATAAATTACCCAGTCTAAGGTAATATCTTCATAGCAGTGTGAAAAAGGACTAATACAGACACTAAACATTTTTTGCTTCTAACCTTATTTCATTGATGTTAGAATAACATAATTTTTTAAACTCAATAAAGACAGAGGAGAAAGAAAGATTAGGAGCCAATTTCTCTAAAGCAATGAAGTAATCCTGACAAAAAGTATAATGGCAGTGTTCTTAATCAAGAGATAGTTAAAAATTATAAGCTATTGTGACCAAGTTGAGTTTGTCCAAGAAATGAAAGATTACTTTAAGAGAGGGCAATTTATTAATCTAATTCACTAGACAAATTGATTACAGGGAACATCATATGATCATCTAAATAGTAAAATATGATAAAATTCAAGTTTTCTCAATATTAAAATAGCACAGAAAAGTACAAATAGAAACAAATCTTCTTAATCCAAAAAGGTTGTCTGCAGTCTAGTGGTGTTGGGTATCATAATAATAAATCTTGGGCAGCATTTTCCTTAAGATAAGAAATAATAGAAGGATTTGCTTTAGAACCACTATTCTTCCATGCTTGGCCAATGCAAGAAAACAAGAAACATACATAAAGGTTATGAAGATTGAAAATAAAGTTTTTTCATGATTCCTATATATACATGATATAATTAAGCAGAAATAAATATGATTACTAGAATTAATAAGAGCTGAATAATCCTTCTCAAGTAGAGAAATATAGATGAGCAACGTACTATTTAAGTTTTCAGTAAATTCTTCATGTATGGGAAGATTGTTATCACAAATATTTCAAATATTCCCAAATTGTTTTATTTACAAAATGCAATTTCAGGCAAATCTCTGTACTTTTATTTATTTTTAAATTAAATTTGGTGTCTAATTCTAAATTTAATATGGAAATACTAAGGTCTAAGAAGAGCCAAGAAACTGTCAAGTCTGAGGTAAAATATTACACTGAATATTAAATAATAATAATTATAATTAAGATTGTGATAATAGCAAAGAGAAAAACAAAATGACCAATTAAACAGAATAGAAAGCCATGAACCAGTCCACAAAAATGTAGAAATCTGATATATAAGAAAGTTGATATTGAATATCAATTGTATTACCTCCCTTCATAAAGATGAGATGCTTATAGGGGTTGTGTACCTTTTAGTATTTCCTTGGTTGATTGTTTTACTTTGGGACTGAGAAACAACATTCATGTTAACATCCTAATTCAAAATAGCAAGCACTATGATGTCAATGGGAATGTATAATAAATGTCTTTATATAAACTTGTCAGAGTACATAATATGTAATATTTATTGAACACTTGATATATGCCAGCATTACTTTAAGTCTTGTTCCTGTATTAACTTGTATAGTGATGGCTTATGTAATCTATCATGGCTTATATGATCTCTATTATCAACACTTTACACATGAAGAAACTGAGGCACAAAGTAATTAAGTATTTTGATAAAAGTTCTGCAAGAATAAAAGATAGAATTGAGATTTGAACGTAAGCCTTAAGAGACAGAGATTACTCTGTCTTACAATTTTGAAAATCAACAGACTTAAATAGTTTATTTTCATAACTGGCAAAATTTACCCCCAGAAAATTATAAGCTATCAACATTTAATTTATTTAGCACTATGTGAACAAAGGTATTCATTTATTGTACTTAACTCAAAAATGTTTTATGTGTCCAAATATAGAATTGTGAAACAGACGTTGATATATGTGCTTGTTATTACTAAGTTACAGTTAAAACAAAATTTACAAACAGACTTTCTTAGCATAATACAGTTCTATTACAATGTTAAGTAGGAAAAAATCAGAACACAAAAATGAAAATATAGCATTGTGTCACCACAAATGCACAGGTGAAAGAATGGAAAGAAAATATTAACAATAGTTGTGTCTTGTTGAAGACATATTGGGATGATTATCCCTTTTATTTATCAGCTTTCTCTATTTATTTTGCAATAGTTGGGTATTACTTATGCTATTTATAAAAACTTAAATTGACTTTTTCTAAGTATTGTTTTTAAAAATATCAAGACACATGATTAGTTTTGCCGTTCTAGCAGCGCAACATAGCGGAAAGGCCACTTCTGGACCCATGAGTTTGCTCAGCAGTTCAACAAGTTTTTAGGCTTGAGAGGCTACTCATGCTTGTTTTAGGACAGAGAAAATTGAGGTTCAGAGAAATTGACTGTACAGATCTGTTCTGCAGATCAAATTAGGTAATCGAGCAGAAAACTTTAAAAACTATAAAGGCCTATAGACATGAGGTGCCACTGCATTCTGGTAAATTGTGAAACGTGCAGTCGAATGAAATCCTTATGATCTAATGGCAGAGGAAAACAAAAAAATATGTTATTTTAAGCTCTATCTTTGACTATCTCCTAGTCAAAGAACATCTTCAGGAAGGAAAGTTAAGTTTTCTGCCCTTGACTTTTCACTGTTGAATAACATGCGTAATGCTCCTTATTTATTTAAAAAAATCATTTGGGATCAACCCATTAAATGGGTTTGGTTCAGAATAACATTAGCATCAAAGAATGACATAGTCTAGGCAACAAGATTTTAGAAAATGACATATCCAAATTATCTAAAGGTCAAATCTTTAGCATCAAACAGTCATGGGCCCAATTCATTTCTTTCTTTCTTCATTTAGGGCGTATTTCTTCATGGTAGAGTTTAATATAATTTTGCAACAAATCTAGAGGATACTATAATGAGTGTTACAAGAAAAACTGGCCACTCTTATACAGTTTAAATGGATATGTGATACAGATTTGAAAGATAAGAAAGTATAGAAAAAAAGGAACTCCGTAAAAGAAACTGAAGTCTAGGGAAAAGCACAGATAAGAAGGAAAGGTAGGAGGCCCGTTGGCCTGGATTAAGGGAGGTGTTTTGTTAGCGAAAAGCAATGTCAATGGTCATGGCTGATTGATTCTTTTCATTTTTTATCACCAGTGATTTTCTATTGTGATCAGACCTCAAGGCCAGGAAGTTCACAGCCTTTCTTGGCAAAATTCAATTCCCATTAATTTGAGTGCTTTTTTTTCTTTACTATAAGTAGACCATGAAGGCAAGGTTAACACTATTTCATGTCCATCTTTCATCTGTTGTGATTCTCCTTTCTATATCAAAATTATAAGTGTCCTTTGTATTCACAGTGGTAATTATTGTTTACCTTAGTTGGAGTTTGTTTCGTTCATGGTTTTTACCCAATTTGTCTGGGTGACCATTAACATAAAGTATGGACAATTTGCAATAGATATATTAGAAATTAGTTACTCAAACAGTATTCGGAAAGATCAAGCTATATTCTGTAAAAGAGCAGTATTTTAACTACCCTTGAATGCCATAAAACCCTACTCTTTTCTTTTTAGAGAACGTGTACATTGTATTGCTTTTACTGGTTTAAAAAAAAAAAAAAAAAAGGACAGATGGCACAGAAATGGGGCCTAGGAAAATCACTTATAGCGAAACCAATTTTAATACCCTTGCTAATAAAGTTCTTTCTATACATGTGTGCCAGATTTTTCCAGGAAAAAAAAGGGAGTAATTCTTCATTTTGTCTAGGGAATTTAACTCTTTCAATACCCTGGGGCGCTTTACGGTGCATTAAATTATACTAAATAGCCCGAAAGAATTAACACACTTTCCAAGTCAAGTCTTTTATTTCTTTCTGCTGAGTAACATCAGGCCATTGATCATATTAGAAGGTCTAACCAACTCCCACAAGGCACTTTCCCTTATGTCAGAGCTAGCCAGGTGTGATGGTTTCCTTTCTTGAACTCCAATAAACTTTATAAGACCTATTCAACATCATTCAACTAAATCACATAATGGCAAATTTATAACTCAGTGGTGCTAAATGATGTAGTTGGTTGTCTCTACTGCTTGCTAGCTTAATATCAAAAATAAAGCCAGCTAACCCAACATTTGTCTGAAATTGTGTTACTTGACCTTTATCAACCCAAAGCAAGAGAAAAACTTCATGCCACACCATCTTTACCTTAATTATGTCTTTCCCCAATTGGTCTTGTAAACTTGGGGAGCCAGTCAAGCTTTTTATCCCACCTCAGGGGGTCAAGAGAATAGGAAACCTGTCACTAATTCCTTTCACCTCACAGGCAAAACTCCTTCACCCAATTAACTAAGGCCAGGTGCACCCTCCAGTGAGTCTGAGGAATGCAGAGAACTCACAAAGTCTGCTTCCATCTTGCCAGAAAACAAGTCAAGCCTGCACCTGATTAGCAAGCTTTGCTGGGGCTGCAAAAAGTTGGTAAATGTGTATATTTTTCTCCATGAAAGCTGGGAAAGATCATGGGTGTTGCAAGTTAAGTAATGATTGCCCAGGCCAAACAATATCCAGAGTGCTTTGTGCATTAAGAGACTTATCCTTTATAGGAATCAGTTTATCAAGATAGACAAATGGCAGCCACTCATGCTAATCAGCAGACATCAAGGTGCTGAGTTATGGTTTGGACCCAAGTGGCCTTTAATATATTCTGAGGATATATTTGGGGTGTGTTACTCACGGTTTGAATTTTCAAGAGTGAACATAAATATATTCAGATAAAATTAATGGTGGAAAAACAGCAGCATACGGGGGGAAAGAACAAAAATCCTAATTCGGAAATTAGAAATGACTATCCCAAGTATGAAACTATAACGAAGGTGGTGGCAGCAGCAGTGGGGGTTATACAGGTGGGCGCTAGAGTTTCAAAGACCTGGATTGAAAACCCTGACCGAATTAGAACATGGCAAGTTCTATTTATTTGCATAATTTCCATAATTTCTCTGAGCATTATTTGTCTCATCTGGAAAACTGGAAAAGTTACTATAATGTAACAGTATTACCTGTTTTATAGGTTGTGAAGATTCAATGAGATAACGTGATCAGGACTTTGAGGACTGGCAGGCTAATCGTATGTACTCAGTAATTGGGAACTGTTATTCTAATGATCGAAGACATTTAATTAGTGAAAGAAGCAAAATAATCCAATGAAAAATATGTTTGTTCCCACAGGAGAAGTCAGCTTACTAAGTGAGAGGTTAGGGCTTTGCCTAATAATTTGGCCCCAAATGACTGGTGTTCAGAAAATTAGAAGGGAATGCTTTAGACCTGTGACTTTCAAAATGTGCTTAGCTGGGTCCCAAAGCAGTTTTTTGAGGTGCCTCAACGTCTATGTTGGGAAGAGAATGAGGCAGAGTAGAGACTGAACAGACAACATTTCCTTTTGCTTCAATCTCTTTTGGATATTAGATATTAATATACAATTTTATGTGAATAATAAGTTTGTAAAGTGAAACATGTAAATTATATGCTTAGTCTAGCATAATAGCAGTTGCTCCTGAAGAGCTGGTTGTAACAATGATATGTGATTCTCTGTGGTTTATATGCTCTGAACATTGAAAATGCCCCCACCTGGAGTGCTAATATTAATTATACATCACTCACTTGTCGACTGTTCTTAGGTGGTGAAACTATTTTTGATCTACTGGGTTTTTCTAGTTACTATGGGTGGTAAAACCCTGACAGGTCATCAGTTCCATAGACGCGGTAGTGAAGGGTGTCTGCTCTTTGGTATTGCAGTCTTGATTCTTCAAGCCAACCCTCACAAGTCAATCATTGACCATTCCTTGCTGTTGAAAGGGCATGTAATTTTTTAAGAAAGGATGTGTCCAGGAGGTTGCTGAGATCGTCATCCTCACTAGAGGGTTTTCAGACTTCACCAGTGGGGTAAACTCGCTTAATATCTCATAAGCCTAACTTTCTTATAAAAAATCCTTTATTTTTATTTTAATGTCATCTGCATATCGTCTCTGTGATATCGATGCAGCTTTCTAAGGACTACCGTCATGGCTCCTATCTGATTCTTCCCCATTACAGGAGGGGTTTCAGCAGTCAGGCCATAAGAGTGAACATATACTTGGCACAGGTTCAGAGTAAAGATTTTTAGTTTGATCCAGATACTTCAGGTTCAAAACATGAGCTGTACTGTTAGAGGAGGCAAATCCATATGGGTCTTCAACAGCCTTGGTTCTTGACTACTTAAAGAATTCGACTGAGGGGCATCAGGAAGAGTGAGAGACTGAGGCAAGTCTTAGAGTGTGACTTTAAGTTTATTGAAAAGCCTGAGAACGAGAATAAAAAGAATTAAAGTTCACTTTAGAGAAGTCCACGTGGGTGACTTGACAGAGCAAGTGCACGGCCTGACCTTTTGACTTGGGGTCTTATATGTTGGCATACTTTCAGGGTCTTGCGTTACTTCTCCCCACTTACCCAGCTCCTGAGATCTTATCGGGAAGTGGTTGATCACCAGTTTCAGGTGTTATTTATCTCTTAGGAGACTGCGTGTCCCTGGCACTGGCTGTGACCAATTACTATTTTGGAGAGACAGTTAACATCCGTGTGACCATCACCTAATGGTCACCTGACCCTCCTAGTATATACTGGGGGAGCCCTCTCCTGCCCTGCTCATATGTGACTAGGTATCTAC
Organism: Mandrillus leucophaeus; assembly: GCF_000951045.1. Lineage (NCBI taxonomy): Eukaryota > Metazoa > Chordata > Mammalia > Primates > Cercopithecidae > Mandrillus > Mandrillus leucophaeus. The sequence continues at coordinate 5,614,520 of NW_012109808.1, read as the reverse complement.
CATAACAGTACCCTACAGAATGTAACCTCAGCATATGTAAATTATAACCCCAACATGGCTTTGACTCAGCATGAAATAGTCAAAGGAATACAATCCAGCAAGCAAAAGTACTTTCAAAACATTCCTGCCTGCACTTACAACTATCAAAGAACACTAAAGGAGACTTAATTTGTAATAAACAGCAACATCTCTGACAATTTCTTTTTGTCTTTCCTGAATTCTTTTCACCAGCTTCTTTGAGTGTATTGTTTGTCAAACATTCCCCCTGTTCCCTACCCCTGACACATTCCACTCTCTATTTCAAGTCTCGAAGTTATACAACATTTCCTTCCAGGCAATGGTACGGAGTTGAGTTCCTTCCCTCTTTTCACATATGTAATGACTTCCAAATGGGAGCCACAATAACCCATAATGTGTTTGTGTTGCCTAGGTCATCTAACGCTTTTACACACAGGTAATACTTACTGAGGCTTTTAGATTTTCTGTATAAATAGCTGAGATTTATAATCAAATGTTTCAGAAACAGTTCAAACATTGGAAGAAGCTAAATAAAAATTAATTGGAAGCAAATATAAGTCATCTGTATACTTCTTACATTGTTTCTTAAAACAGCCCCATTCTGTCTTTCTCTGCACTCATTTTCCACAGGATTAGACCATACTCCTCCCATTTCCTATTCCAGGAATAATAATACACAATGTTATAACATTTTATGACTCTGAGCCTATAAGCCAATAAATTGTTGAAGTTTTGGAGACTATTAAATAATTTTTGCCCATTCAGGTATATAAAAAAGTATTCTCTTTTCCTAGACTACATTTTTCCCCACAAGAAGTGTCTTTAAATGTCTTTTATTAATGACCAAGTATTTTTAAACCTAACTTTTCCAACGATTTTTCCTCTAATAAATATTTTTCAAGGGGAAACATGAAATTAATAAAAAAGAACTCTATGAAATGGTCTAAGTTATATATGTGAGTTTCCTTAATAAAATTTTAAAACACTTTTCTTTAATGTCCACTACCACTACATGCACATCATAGAACAAAGCAGACCCTTCAAGAACACTTGGGGATATGGAATTATATATATGTGCCTATAATACTGAGTAAGGATGGAGAATATTTGAATGGAGGCTGCCTATCTTTGTTACCATATCAAGTGGATTTTCAAAGAAATGTAGGTGGACATTGTGAGGTCAACTTTATTATTTAGATTTGGTCAATTTATAAAACTGGAATAATATGAAATAAT
>NW_012109808.1:5610281-5611266 GCF_000951045.1 Mandrillus leucophaeus | reverse complement strand
TAACACAATTTACGTGATGTAGAATGCTTTAATGTATTGATCTTAGAGTCACAACTAAAGTAAAAAATGAAATGGATTAGAATTCTTCCAATCCCCACAGAATAACACATGTAGGTCACAATTTGTAATATTGGAACAGTATTATCTGTTTCAAATATATGTATGTTAAGCATCATCTAAAGTTAAAATTGATTATTTCAATGACATTTTGCAATATAGCTATTTCATGTACCTAGTTAACAAATACTTATTTACAGGCATCCTTTGGCACTGGGGTATAATGGTAAGTAAAAAGGATTAAAGTTCATATCCTAATGGAACTTATAGGGACCAATAATAGTTAAATAAAAAATAATTAATATTATATAATAAATACAAATAAAATACAATAAGTCCTTTAAAGTGAAGATGTAATGGAATTCAGAACAATTTTCATTAAATACTTGGGAGTGGAAACCTCTTTGGACGGTGCTGAGGAGAGAATAAGAGGTGACAAATTAGAGTCATTATATCTGGGCAGCTCTCTGAAATTTGACAACAAATGAGATCCAAGAAAAGATAAGACATCTAAGGGATAACTGGAAGTAAATGTGGGATTTTAAAAGATGATACTTTTTAGAGGTCATTGAAGGTTTTGGTAATTGTCAAGTAGGAAGAAAGGATACAATGATGCAGGAAAGTGAGAGGATAACCAAAGCAGCAGTTTGTGAAAAACTGGAGTGCAAGGCTTCTAAGTACAGAAGAGAAACGGTCTTCTATAGCAAGAGAGATGCCTCATGCATTGCAATAGGAAGGAAGGAGAATAGCAGAAAGAGAAAGGAATTTCTCTCCAGTGAATAAGATGTATGAATATAATGCAAGATCATCTACCAAGGTCTTGAACAACTGAGCAGAAGGCATGCAATTGTTACCTGATGGCATGAGAAAATTGGCCCACTAGAGACAGTTCCTGGGCATGACTTAATACAAATTTCAGAGTTTATGT
>NW_012109808.1:5609088-5610231 GCF_000951045.1 Mandrillus leucophaeus | reverse complement strand
ATATGGAGGTTATGAGGAACGGCCTATAGCTTACACAATTATGGAGGCTGAAAAGTCCTACAACCTTGCAGTTGGTGAGCTGGAGACCTAGAAGAGCTGATGATATGTGCAGCTCCCATTTTTGTCCAAATGACTGAGAAGCAGGAGAGTGAATAGGGTACATTTCAGTTTGTGTCCCAGTCTGAAGCCAGAAGAAATATCCCAGCTCAAAGACAGTCAGGAAAAGTAAGCAAACTCTTCTTTACCGAGCCTTTTGTTCTGTGGATTATATAAGGTCCAACTACATTAGGGAAGGCAATCTGCTTTGTTCAATTTACACATTCAAATGTAAATCTCATCCAGAAACACCCTCACAAATAAACCCAGAATAATATTTAAACAAATATCTGTGTACTATGTGACCTAGTGAAGCTGGCACCTATAATTAATCATCACATCTACTAATTAGGATTATTTTATGAGGCTCAAATAAAAATTTTTGAAAATATATTAATAAGGTATCACTTGAGTGTTACTGTATTTTTAGATATTTAAAATATCTGTATCTGTGTATGTTTATACACACAGACCTAAACTTATATAGTTAATACATATTTTAAAACCTACAATAATTAATTTAGATAAAAGCCCCTGGGAAAGGGGAATGGGAAAGGCCATAAAATGTTGCCCATTCATTTCTCTATAGCTGTTCTGTCCAAAATTGTATCTATTAGTCAAATGTGAATATTGAGTATTTGAAATGTGTTTAGAATGACTAAGAATATAAATTTTAGTTTAATTTTAATTAATGTAAATTTTAAAACAATAGGTAATTCAGTTACTGAAAACTTAAGCATGTTTGGAATAACTTGAATAGATGAATCTAGTTTTTCAACATAAACGAAATAAAATCTAAATTTAGATCAATATTTCAGATAAAAATTTAGTATCCAAATTAAGAAGTACTATAAACATAAAATATTCACCTAGGTTTTAAAACTTGATGTGAAAAATAGAATGTAAAATAGCTCATTAATAATTCTGCCATTGGTTACAAGACAAAATAATATTTTTGATATATGGGTTAATAAAATATATCATTAAAGTTAATTTCGGCCGGGCGCGGCGGCTCACGCCTGTAATCCCAGCAGTTTTGGAGGCCGA
>NW_012109808.1:5498350-5607053 GCF_000951045.1 Mandrillus leucophaeus | reverse complement strand
TAGGCTTTTTGATGCTTTATTTGTGAAGATATTTGTGTCCCTAAGAATAATCAAAGAAGTTTCAAGAAAAGAAGATGGGTGCAAGAAACTAAAGTCTATAGTGAATGAAGGGGAGCAACTAATATATTAGTAAATGACAACAATTAGGAGAGGACAGGAGAGAATCATATCTTTATGGATTAGTTATCAAGAAACTTTTTTTTGTAAGAAGAAAGAAAATAACGATCTATTAGCAAAATAGACATACAGACCTTACTTCATGACCCTGAAGATCTGGTAGAGTGAAAAAAAAAAGTCTCTCCAAGAGGAATGCTAGGGTACTCATAGGGCAAAATGGTTTTAAGAGATTGTCCTAGGAAAGTGCTGAGGACAAAGGATTACACTGAACATAAACCAGAAGTTTCAGAGCATGTATTGAAAGGTTATGTATAAAATAAAACGGAGCACCTAATGGTTTAGACTGGGGGATGAATAGAGAAGTATGGGATTGTGAGGCTGGATAGAACTAATTCGTTATTCTCTGAGATAAGGACATGAAATCATAACCAGAACTCAGACCCCAAATACTGTCTTTGGTGTCACAGCAGCTTAAGAGTTGGATGCTTCTTTAGGTCATCAACCGTTTGAATGTGATTATAAAACAGCAGCTTTTTGGGGTGTTTTGTATAATTTTCTTAATTATTTCAATTCAAGCTATGATAAATTTTGTGTATTTATTCAATATGTGTAACTCATATATATACTTAATTCTGAGTATACATCTATGTTTCTTTGCCTGTTAATTTAATACTATATTAATAATGTATGTAAATGCCTAAAATATTCTAAGTATGTTTTTTATAAGGCAATAAATAGGTTTTTTCCACATTTACTTTCATGAGCATGTCATACAAAACCAAATAAATTAAAAAATCTTTAATGTCCATCTTCTGATTCAGCAAACATTTAAAGGTTTGACATAATCTTGGCTTTCAAACTAATTTCTAATGTATATGGGACCCAAATTTCTGGAATATTATCTATACCATTCTAATTTATGTTTTCGTAGCAACCTACTATTTGAAGATAGCTATAATGTCAATAGGAAGTATTTCATAAGCTTTTCTCCAAAATTTCATGTTTTACATTCATGAGTAAAGCACTGCCAAATTTTGAGTGATACTTAAAATTCAGTTTCAATGTAAGATCTATATTTAATTTATTTTTATTTTTTATTGTAAGTAGCTTAGTTGTAAAAAGATGACAGGCTCCCTTTTAGTCTCCCTATACTAATTTATTTGAAATTGACTCTGTTATTTAGCAGCAACAAATCAGTATTTTCTAAAATGTTATTTCACTGACAACTTGAGGATAGATTTATAGTTATAAAAGTTGTCCTTATACAAGAAATAGTTTTGATCACAAGCTACTGTCTCTGAGTAACTTTTTCTGGAATGTTTGATAAATTTCTTTTATTTTGTTTACATTCGTTAGTGTTAAAAAACATTTGGTTCTAATAGTAACAATTTATTCTTTAAGATAAATAAAGCTTTCAGACCATAACTATGCATACAGTTTTTAAATCGCATTTGTATTTAAAATGTAATATCTTTACATTTTAGCTTTTTATATTTAGGAATTCTTCAAAACTTTGAAACATCACCTTTTATTTACCCAATCTTATTTTAAATTAGTTTTAAAAATCTACCTTCCATTGCAGTATCATCCCTTTATAGCACTTCTCAAATATCTTTGAAAATACTAATTGTAATTCTTCAGAAGTTTCTTAATCTTTCCAGAAATAACTGTATTTCTCCCAGGGTGAGTTTCTTCCTTTGCTCATCTTAGTATTTCTTCTTATTGTTGCTGGCTGTTATCATATGTCTTGTATGGTAGCCCTAGCATTGCAACTCTGAGATCTTTCTTCAAGAGGACCTGCTGCTGGGGGTATATTTGGCTAACTAGATCGAGCTGCTGTACCTTTGGGATGCATTACAGTGTTCAGACATAGGCCAGCCCCACTACTGTTCACATACATTTAAGCATGGCAGAGTAAGCACAACTAGACCAATCCCACCCAATGCAGAACTTCTTTAATGGGCAGTCTTGGCTTGGGGAACTCTTCAAGGGTTGGCTGAGTGTCTCAGAGCTGAAATACTATCTCATGCTCTTTCTTCCCAATCTTTCTTCCTTCCTTCTTTCCTTCCAAAAGTTTTCGGATCTGCATTTCAAACTGAAGGCTCTCTTGCCGTCTCTTGCTCTCCTCAAGTTTATCCCTCATGGACATTTAACCCAATATAATCCTTACACCTCTATTCCTATCTTTGTGTCTGCTTCTTAGAGTACCTTGACTGACATATCTATTCATTCTTGATTTTCTATAGACTAGGTATATTACAATAGTTACCTTACATAGGATACCTCACTTTTCCTTAACATTTCTTTGAAAAGCAGGACAAATTTCAAACTATATCCATGGGTGGTATGTCCTAAATGATAAGATTCATTTTTGGTTTTGTAGAGAGGAGACAAGCAAGGAGGCTACCAAATTTATTTAGAAAGCCTTTGACCACCTTCAGCCTGAGGAAGGGAGACCAATACCTTAATTTGGGGTAGGTAGAGGTGGTTACGGGGAGGTGGAGGCACTGATCTATATGCTATTGTCCTGTTAGAGTGTTGGCCGTTCCTCACACTCTGATTCTATAAATTTTGCCAGTTCTGGATAGCTCCATTGTGGAAAACTGAAAACTTTCGCACCACGTTCCAGTTTCTCTCATACATGTGGTATACTAAAACTCTTCTGATTCGTGACTGATTTCTACAGCCCTTCCAACCTTGCCGGCCTTGTCTGCTTTTGTACAGAACTGCTGTGGTAGCGTCTTTTCTACAGGCTGCAAGCAGTTTCTCACAAGACTAATCTGAGCGGATCTTTCATCAGCTCCCCGACATATCTAAGATTATGTTCCAGGGCTTCTGTAACAGGGGATGTGGGGGAAGTTCCAATAGGACCTCGAGAAAACCGTGGGAACTCAATTAGGTAACTTGGAGCCTGCAGTTTCAGTTGGGATCAAATAGAAGAGAAGGTTCTACAACAAATCCAGTTGTGTTTTTTATAATTAATAAGGTAGAAATATCCACAATACTGTGGTAAAACCCATGCTCTTGAAAGTATTAAGATGATCTTTATTACGTATTGTATGGTGGTGGAAATTAAATTCTAGCAATATTAAAGGAAGTACTTCTCAACTTTCATTTTGATAATTTTTTGGAAGAAGAGAGGAGTAATCACTTGTGTTTAGTGTTCCATCTGAGAACAAAAAAAGCAAGTATTTCAAGTTTTATGACAATTAATTCCATTCACTGACTGATCGATTGATTAATTGAAACCGAGTCTCGCTCTATCACATAGGCTGGAGTGCAGCGGTGCAATCTGGGCTCACTGCAACCTCCGCCTCGCAGGTTCAAGTGATTCTTGTGCCTCAGCCTCCCGAGTAGCTGGAATTACAGCTGCCCACCATCATACCTGGCTAATTTTTGTATTTTTAGTAGAAACCGTGTTTCACCATGTTGGCCAGGCTGGTCTCAAATCCCTGACCTCAGATAATCTGCCCGCCTTGGCCTCCCAAAGTGCCGGGATTACAGGCATGAGCCACCGTACCCGGACTAATTCCTTTTATTTTAAAAATTAAATTTATTAATAGAGTTTAGCTGAGTCATTTATAAAATTAAAAACCATATGTAAAATCAAAAAAAGCATTAAGAAATTACAATAGATACTAAAGCTACACTAAAATATTATCACAATATTATATTCAATTCTTAGGATAACATTAATTTTTATACCAAAATGATTCTTGCCTGGGATAAATTTTAGTTGAGTAACGCATAGTATTTTTAAATTTCTCATCTAGTAAAAGTATTTAAAATATATATCAGGGACTTCAAAAACATATTAAATAAACATACTTTTCTTCCTGTTCTATTTTATGTGCATATCCAACTTTCCATCTCCAATGCTAAGCTGTGAGACTTGTTGCTGCAAGAGTATAGTTGCTTCCTAGGACAATTAGGACAGTGATCAGCTTTAGGTATCAAAATCAACAGCATACTTTAGTCTATTCAAAATTGATATTCTTGACACTCAGAATTTAGTTGTAGAAAAAAAGAATTACCTAAATTACTTCATTTACTATTTCTACTTTAAGAGCCAGGCATAGAGGCACATACATGGTTTTTAGAAATACTTATTCTAGAATCAAAGTAATAGAAACATTTCATCATTTCAGCATCACTCACAGAATCCATATATATACATATATATTTAAAAATTAAAACAAAATTTTTTGACATAACAAGACTTCACTTTACTAAATGCAAATCACCCTGCTATTTTCTATTTTTTTTTTTTTTTTAAAAAAAACAAAGTTTGGTTGCAACCAATTTTTTTAACCCAATTGCATTGAAAAGCTTGGACTAAATTATAGACTTTACGATTTTACAATTTTCATGGAACAAGAAATTCAGAATTTTTCTTAGAGAAAATTAAAAACCTTCCTGTTTGAGAAGAGTGGTAGAGGAAAGACTGAAAGTTCAAAGGGAAGTTCTTTACTCTCTAATGACAGAACTATAATAAGTACAAGTAGAACTCATGCTCTTCAAAATAGAGAGATGATCTTTCTTATGTATTATATGGTGGTGGAAATTAAATCCTAGAAATATTAAATGACATCTAAATAGTAGTAGGGCTGGTACCACTTTCTAGAGTTCTTGAGTTATAAGATTGCTTTTGTGTGTGTGTGTTGTCACACAAACCTTCTTAGAGACTTTATTTTGAAAACTACTCATTTACTTTTTGCCTTTAATATGTTTTTCAAGGTAAATGGCTTATTCTAAGAAATGTGACTTCAAAAGGTTCATATGCAAAACATTTGTATCTGGCACACTGTCTACAGAATAAATTCAGTACATTTAAACTTTTTAAGACTGAAGGCAAGAAAAAAAAAAAGCTAAGATGAATGACTGGTTTAAAATGAGAAAGTTGTACAGTGTCAGCCACGAAGATTCTAGTGAGGTCATGACGAAGAAATGGGTGCCGTGTTTAGCTATACTGAAGGGAACAAATTTCATACCAGCTCGAGATGCTTATAAATTCCCTTTAAAATGTTGTGGCTAACTGCTCCAAAGAATGTGCAAGTTGATTTAAATAAGTTTCCAGAAACTGAACTGTTTATTTCAGTCTTCTCCAAAAGGCTTTGATATGTAAATCAGTTTGGAAACAAGGATATGTTTGCCTCTTAATATTTCCATTCTCTACGTGTGCTAAATGGCAACCTTGGAATAATTTCCTTTGATCTAAGAAATGAGACCAAGTTAGATTTTGTAAAGGTCAGGGTGAGACGAAGAGATTTAATCCAATCCAACCAAAATGAAATCAATTTACATTATTCTCCACATATGAAATAACGTGAGCTCTGGGAACAAATATAAGGTGGTTTAAATACCTATCTGACACTGTGGCCTAAGTCAAGACAATAACCATCTTGAAGCTTTGGTTTCATTACTTATGAAATGGGGATAATGGTGCTTATTTTCTGGGTTTTGTAGGAACAAGTGGCCCCATCTATAAACGCGTAACCCAGTTCTGACTTAGAGTGAGCTCCTAAACCACAGTAGTTACTGACATGCTTACTTTTGCACTCATTATTATTATAAGGGTTGGGGCTGTGGTTCCTGCTAGATGTACTAAGAAGAGTAACACGTAATCCTTGAAAAGGCCAAAAAAAGCTTAAAGTACAGTAAAGAAATAAACAATTTTAATAACTGTGGCTAACTTGAATATATCCAAGAAGAGCTCCTGGTTGTTTTCTGAAACAATTAAGGAAAATAAATTGTCAATGTTCTTCGCCTTTATCCTAGTGTATCTAAATGAAATCTGGCACCTGATGGGCCATAATACCTTTCCCATCTCTTTCCCCTGAGCAGAGTAACATTTGGCCAGTATACTCTAGAATAATATTATTGCTTTATGTGGCTGATGCTCATTCTGATTGGTCAGTGTCATTGCCATATGAGTTGCTAAATATTTTGGGTATCATCCCTACTTCCATGCCAGTTTATGGGTGTGTTAAGGCAAAAGACACAAGAATTCTCAGATGTTGAAATGGTGCAAATTGTTTTCCTGGGCTGAGTACAGTTTTCTTGCTTTGAACACAAAGGCTAATTTATACCTCTTGGTAACTACATAAATTGTGAGTATTCTCAGAATTTGACCTTCTGGAAAACGGCGTAGATAAATTGTGTCAGACTTTATTCATCCAAAGAATAAAAATGTTTTATTCTAACCTGAAGTTTCTGGAAGGTGTCTTAATCAGGTTAATATTGATCTTTACTGGTTTTCCAGATTCTTTCTTCTGAAACACTTGCCATATGACCAACAGCTGTGTTGTTTTAAGCAAACATATTTTCACTGAAAACATCAGCACTGGCATTTTCAAACAATTACATTAAAACTTTGGCAACCGAGGAGGGAAATACTGTGGATTTTTACAAATAGCATCTTTCACCACTTCCAGTCAGTCTTTCATTTCTATAGATGTCAGTAGCAATTGGCTTTGTGTTCTGATTACTTATCGTTTATCAACGAAACAGTCAATATTACTGATACTTCTTTTCCAATTGAATTTTTAAAATTTGGATTGAAAAACACATATCATCTACCCTTTTAATAAATATTAAGTGTATCATACAGTAATGTTAATTATAAGCACAATGTTGTACATCAGCTCGCTACAACTTTTTCATCTTGTGGGACTGAAACTTTATACTGATTGAATAGCAATTTCTTATGCTCTTCTCTCCTGGCAACCACCATTCTACTCTTTTCCTTGATGAATTAGACTAACTGCCTCATATAGGTGGAATCATGCAGTATTCTGTGAATGGCTGAGTTCACTTAGCATGATGTCCTCAGGGTTCATCCATGTTGTACCATATGATATGATTTTCTTCTTTTTTATGTCTAAATAATATTCCATTTCATGTATATACTTTCTATGGTCTGAATGTTTGTGTGCCCCAAAAATTCATATGTTGAAATCTTGACTCTACTGTGATAGTATTAAAAAGTGGGATCTCTGGGAGGTTGTTAGATCAAGAGGTCAGAACTTTCTGGAATTAGTAACCTTATAAAAGAAGCCCCAGGGATTTTTTTAGTTTTTATTTTTTTATTATTGCCTCTTTCAGCATGTGAGGATGCAACGAGAAAGCCATCAATGAACCAACAAGGAAATGAAACTTTACGAGACACCAAATCTTCTGGTGCCTGATTTTGGACTTCCCAACCTCCAGAACCATGGGAAATAAGTTTCTGTTACTTATAAGCTACCAAGTTTATGGTATTTTTATAGTAGAATAAATCAACTTGAATAAAGCCACATATTCTTTATTCACTTATCGATCGATGAATATTAAGATGGTTTCCACGTCTTGGTTATTGTGAATAACACTGCAGTGAACATCAAAGTGAAAATATTTCTTTGAGATCCTGATTTTGACTGTTTGTGATAAATACACAGATGTGAGATGACTCAATCATGTGGTCATTTTAGTTTGAATTTTGTGAGGAATCTCCATACTATTATCCATAGTGACTGTGCTATTATATACTCCCATCAAAGGGCACAAAGGGTTTTAATTTCCCCACATCCTTACCAGCACTTGTTATTATCTCTTTTTTTGTTTGTTTGTTTGGTTGGTTGGTGTTTCTTTTTGTTGTTGTTGTTGTTTGTTTTTGATAGTAGTCCTCCTACAAGTGTAAAGTGATATCTCATTGTGGTTTTGACTTGTATTTCTCTGATGATTAGTGATGTCAAGTATTTTTTCACATGCCTGTTGGCCACTTCATTGTCTCCTTTGGGGAAAAAAAATGTCTATTCAAGTCTTTCTTAGTATGCTTTTTGTTACTATAAAGGAATTTCTAAACCTGGATAATTTGTAAAGAAAAAATGTTTGGTTCATGGTTCTGCTGGCTAGAAGATTCAAGATTTGGCATCTGGTAGGCTGCTTTCTCTCATGTCAAAAGGCAAAGGAGAACTGGTGTATGCAAATATCACATAGTGAGAGAAGAAACGAGGAGGGAGGGTGATAGGTTGTTTTCAACAATCAGCTTTTATGGAAACTAGTAGAGCAACAACTCACTCACCCCAGAGAGAGGGCATAAATCCATTAATTAAATATTCACTACCATGGCCCAAACACCTCCTATCAGGCCCCACCTCCAACATTGGGCGTCAAATTGCTATCAAATTTCAACATGGGATTTTGTGGGGTCAAACATCCAGTCTCAGCAAAGTTCTTGTCTATTTCTCAATGTTTTGTTGTCGTCGTTGTTGTTTTGTTTTTGCTACAGATTTGTAGAAGTTCTGTATACTGTTGTCATTGTCAGTTTAGGCTGTTTTAACAAAAGTTCCATAAACAAAAAAGATTTCTTATAATTCTGGACTGGAGGCTGGGAAATTCAAGATCAAGGTCCTGGCCTATTTGGTTTCTGGTGAAGGCTGGCCTCCTTCCTGTTTTGCAGACAGACACCCTTTTGCTGCATCTTCACATGGCAGAAAAAAAGAAATCCCTCTCTAATCTCTTCTTATAAAATCACCAGTCCCATTTACAATCATTCCAATCTCATGTCCTGTGGACTTTTCCTATGTGACTGTTGCCATGATAAGGTCATTTTCTTTTATTCCTAGTTTGTTGAGTGTTTTTATTAGGAAACCATGTGGAATTTTGTAAAATGCTTTTTTAAAATATATCAAAATAATTGTGTGATTCAATTATGTTATTATGGTATATTGTATTGATTATTTTTCATATGCTAATTTGTTCATGGTGTGTAATCCTTTACATATGTAGCTGAATTGGGTTTGCTACTGTCTTGAGGATTTTTACATCTCTGCTTATCAGAGTTGTTGGCCTGTAGGTTTTTTCTCTTCATTTATTTTTCTGGCTTTGGTATAAGTCTAGCCTCAGAAAAACTTGGTTTCTCGCTGCAATTTTTGCTAAGAGATTGAGAAGGATTGGCACTAACTCTTCTTAAATGCTTAGCAGAATTGACCAGTGAAAACATTTGCTCCTAGGCTTTTCTTGGTTGGTATATTTTTATTGCTAATTTAATATTCTTACTTGTAATTGATCTGTTCAGATTTCCTGTTACTTTGTGACTCAGTCTTTGTAGCTTGCATGTTTCTAGAAACTTATCCATTTCTTCTAAGTTATCCAATTTTTTGGTATATAGTTGTTCATAGTGGATTTTTATGATTATTTTGATTACTATGGCATCAGTTGTAATAACTCCTTTTTGATTTATGATTTTATTAATGGGTCTTCTCTTTTTTTAGTCTATGAAAAGATTTGTCAATTTTGTTGATCTTTTCAAAAAATTAACTAATTTTGAAAACACCATCATTAATTTTTTTCTATCCTTTATTGTGTTTATATCTGCTCCAATAGTTGTTACTTCCTTCCTTCTGCTAAATTTTGGCTTGGTTTGTTCATTTTCTGTGATCTTACAGCATAAAGTTAGGTTTTTATTAGAAATCATTCTTTCTTATCGATGTAAGCAGTTATTGACATAAATTTGCCACTCAGTACTGCTTTTGCTAAGTCCCATAAGTTTTAGTATATTGTGTTTTTGCTTACATTTGCCAGTAGTTATTTTCTAATTTCACTTTTACTGTTTTTTTTTTTTTTAACCAATTGGTTGTTATAAGTTTGTTATTTTCCACATATTGGTGAACTTTTCAATGTTTCTTCTGCTATTAATTTCTAGTTTTATTTTATTGTGGTCAGAAACAATACTTGATATTATTTCAGTCTTCTTAAATTTGTTAAGACTTGCTCGATGGCCTGATGTGTGACATGTGATCTATTCAGGAGATGTTCCATGTTCACTCGGGAAGAATGTATATTCTGCTGCTATTTGGGTGAAATGTTCTGTATATGTCTGTTAGATCTATTTGATCTACAGTGCTGTTCATGTCTTCTGTTCCCTTATTGATCTTCTGTCCGCATATTCTATCCAATATTGAAAGTAGAATATTAAAATCTACTGTTACTGTGTTGCTATCTATTCTTCCTTCTGTTCTGTCAACATTTGCTTCACATATGTAGGTTCTCTGATATTGAGTGCATACTTATTTATAATTGCTATAGTATTCTGTGAATTGATCTTTTATCAATATAGAATATCCTTCTTTTTCTCTTGTGACAATTTTTGACTTTTCGTCAATTTTGTCTGATATAAATATACCACCCCTATTCTCTTTGGTTTATTATTTGTATTGAATAACTATTTTTTTCTTTCACTTTCACTCTATGTGTGTTTGTAAATGTAAAGTGCATCTTTTTTGAACAGGGTAAACGTAGATTTTGTTATGCGACATAAAGTTGGATTATGTTATTTTACTCATTCATCTGTTCTATGTCATTTGATTCAGGAGTCTAGGTGTTTTTTTTTTTTTTTTTTCTTTTGAGACAGAGTGTCACTCTGTAGACCAGGCTGGAGTGCTGGCGTGGGATCTCAGCTTACTGGAAGCTCCGCCTCCCTGGTTCACGCCATTCTCTCACCTCAGCCTCCCGAGTAGCTGGGACTACAGGTGCCCGCCACCACACCTGGCTAATTTTTTGTATTTTTAGTAGAGACTGGGTTTTGCCGTGTTGGCCAGGATGCTCTCGATCTCCTGAGCTCGTGATCTGCCCGCCTTGGCCTCCTAAAGTGCTGGGATTACAGGCATGAGCCATCTCACCTGGCCTAGAGTATAATCTTTTACCTTTTCTTTTTTTACATTTAAATTCCCTTTGTTAGATTATTATAGTATTATGTATTTGCATTTACATTTTCCATTACCGGTAAGCTTTCTACTTCTATAAACTCTCATGTTGCTGTTCAGTGCCTTTTTATGTCAACTTGAAGGACTCCCTTTAGCACTTCTTGTAAAACAAATCTAGTTACGATGGAATCCCTCAGCTTTTGTTTAACTGGAAAAATCTTTATCTCTTCTTTATTTTTGAAGTACAATTTTGCTGGATACAGTATTTTACATTGGTAGTTTTTTTTTTCCTTTCAGCACTTTAAATTTATCATCCCACTCCTTCCTGTCCTACAAAGCTTCTGCTTAGAAATGCATTGATAGTCTCAGGGAGGTTTCCTCGAATGTGACAAGTCCCTTTTATTTTTCTACTTGCAAAATTCTCTTTGTCTTTGGCATTTGATAATTTGATAATACTGCATCTTGTCATGGAATTCATTGAGTTTCTCTTATTTGGGATGTATTAGGCTTCTTGAATCAGCAAAATCAATCTGGAAGTCTCCTTCCTTCCCTGGATTTGGCATGTTTTTTTATCATTATTTCTTTATATAGCTGTCTCTCTTCTTTCTTTCTGAGTCTTCTACTTCTGAGATATCCATAATACATACATTGGTCCACTAGATGTTGTTGCCTAATTCCCTTAAGCTTTCCCCATTCTTTTTCTTATGTTTTTATTGCAGTAATGACATCAACATAAAATTTACCATCTTTACAATTTTTAAGTGTATACAGTATTGTGGTATATCATACCTTCATAATGTGCAACCAACCACACTGTTTTTCACAGTGAATGCACCACTTTACATTCCAACCGATAGTGTACAAGAATTCCAAATTTTCCACATTTTTGTCAACCCTTGTTAATTTCTGGTTTTCTTGATAGTAGCTATTCCAATATGTGTAAAGTGATATGTTATTATAATTTTGCTTTTCTCTAATGATTAGTAATTTTAAACATGTTTACATGTGCTTATTAACTAACTGTATTGCTTCTTTTATAGAATATCTATTCAAATCCTTTGCTCATGTTTAAATCAGTTGTTTGTTGTTGAGTTTTAGGAGTTTTCTGTATGTTCTAGATATTAATACTTATATAATCAAATAATTTGCTAATATTTTCTCTCATTCTGTGGGTTGTTTTTTTCCTATGTGGACAATGTCTTTTGATTCACTTAAATATTTTCTTCATGATTCAGTTTGTCTATTTTTTTCCTTTGTTGCCTGTACCTTTGGTGGTGTCATATGCAAGAAATCACTGCAAAATCTTATGTCATAAAATGTTTGTCCTATATTTTCTTCTAAGAGTTTTATAGTTTTAAGTCTTGCATTTAGGTCTTTGATCCATTTTCAGTTTTTGTATATCGTATTAGGTAAGGGCCCAACTTTATTCTTTGACATATGAATATTTAGTTTTCCTACCATTATTTGTTGAAGAGACTGTCTTTTTTCCATTGAATGATTTTGGCCCCCTTGTCAAAAATTGTTTGATCATGTATATGAGAGTTTATTTCCAGGCAGTATATTCTATTCTATTGGACTATTATCTGTATTTATGCTATTACCATATATTTTGATTACTTTGCCTTTTTATATGTTTTAAAATTTTAAAAAATTGAGTTCTCCAGCTTTGTTTTCCTTTTTTTTTTTTTTTTTAATTGTTTAGGCTATTTAGGTTCTCTTGACATTTTATATGAATAGTAGAATGTGTGTTTCTATTTCTGCAAAGAATGTCATTGGAGTTTTCATGGGAGTTGCTTTGAATCTGTAGATCATTTGGATAGTGTTGACATTTTAATAATATTAAATCTTCTAGTCTACAAACATGGGATGTGTTTCCATTTGTTTATGGATTATTTAATTTTCTCAAGCAGTGTTTTATAGATACCATGGTACTAGTGTTTCCCTCTTTTGATTAAGGCAATTACTAAGTAGCATATTATTTTTGATGCTATTGCAATTGTAATTATTTGCAAAATTTTCTTTTCAGATTACTCATTGTTATATATATGCAACTGATTTTTGCACATTGACTTTTTATCCTTCAGCTTTGCTGAATTTATTTATCAATTCTAGTAATTTTGTCGAATCTTTATAGTTTTCTTCATGTAAAATCATATTATTTACCGAGATAATTTTACTTTTTACTTTTCAATTTGGATGTTTGTTATTTACTTTTTATTGCCTAATTGCCCTGACTAGAATTTCCAGTACTATTTTGAATAGAAGTGACAAAAATGAACATCTTTTCCTTGTTCCTTATCTTAGAAGAAAGGCTTTCTTTCTTTAACCAGTGGGAATGATATGTTCTATGGGTTTTGTATATATGACCTTTATTATGTTGATGATGTTCTATTCTATTCCTAGTTTGTTAAGTCTTCTTATCATAAAAGGTTGTACAATTTTGTGAAAATCCTTTTCTGTCTCAATTGAGATGATCTTGTGTTAATTTTTGCCCTTTTGTTAATGGAGTGCACTACATTGATTCATCTTTATATGTTGAACCACCCCCACCCTTATATTCCAAGAATAAATTCCACATGGTCATGGTTTATATTATTTTAAAAATGGTGTCAAACTCGATTTGGTAGTTTGAGGATTTTTTGATCAACTTTCATGAATGATATTTGACTTTTTTAAAACGTGTCTTTGTCCAGGGAACTACTGGCCTCATTCAGTAAGTTAGAAAGTATTCCCTATTATTCAATTTGTAAAAATAGTTTAAGAAGAATTGGTGTAAATTCTTCATAAGTATGGTATAATTCGCCCACAAGCCTAGCAGATATAGGGCTTTTCTCTTTTGATATGTATTTTATTACTGATTCATCTCCTTATGATTTATAGGTCTATTAAGATTTTCTATGTCTTTGTGACTTATTCTGGGTACGTTTTGTGTTTCAGGAATGTGTTCATTTCTTCTAACTTACTCAACTTGTTGGCATATAATTGTTCTTAGTATTCTAATTGTTTTAATTTCTATAGAAGAAGAAATAATATCCCCAAATATATTTCTGATTTTAATCATTTGATTAATGCCCCATTTTCATAGTCCATCTAGTTAAAAGTGTCAATTTAGTTCATCTTTTAAAATAAACAACTTTTAATCTTATTGATTTTCTCTATTCTTTCTATATCCTTTATTCTAGGGGTCCTCAACCCTCGGGCCATGGACTGATACCAGTCCGTGGCCTGTTGGGAACTGGGCCGCACAACAAGATATGGGCAGTGAGTGAGCAACTGAGCATTGCCACCTGAGCTCTGCCTCCTGTCAGATCAGTGGTGACATTAGATTCTCATAGTAGTGCAAACCCTATCGTGAACTGCATAGGCAAGGGATCCAGGTTGCACCCTCCTTATGAAACTGTAATGCCTGATGATGTGAGGTGGAACAGTTTCATCCCAAAACCATCTCACCATCCCCATCCATGAAAATATTGTCTTCTTCAAGACCAGTCCCTGGTGCCAAAAAGGTTGGGGACCACTGTTCTATTCCATTTACTTCTATTTTTTATCTTTATTGTATCATTTTTTCTGGATTTTGTTTTTCATTCCTTTTCTAGTTAAGTTGCAAAATTAGGTTGTTAATTTGAGACAGGACCTGTAGTCCTGTCTCCTCAGGAGGCTGAGTTGGGAGGATTGCTGGAGCCCAGGAGGCTGAGGTTGTAGTGAGCCACGATCATACCATTGCCATCTAGTTTGTGCGATAGAGTGAGATCCTGTTTCAAAAGAAATGAAGACTAAATTAGAAAGAGCTCAAGAATTAGTGTGTCTTAATAAATTAAAACATCATGCATGTAATCCCTCCAATTTGGGAGGCCAAGGCAAGAGGATCACTTGAGGCCAGGAGTTCAATATCAGCCGGGACAACATAACAAAACCTTATGACTACAGAAAATGTTTTTCAATGTAAGCATTTATAGCTATCACTTTGTGTCTAAACACTGCTTTTACTGTGTCCCATAAGTTTTGATAGGTTGTGTTTTGATTTCCTTTCTCTCTAAACATTTTCTAATTTATCTTGCGAATTCTTCTGTAATTAATTGGTTAAGAGTATATTAATTTTTACAATTTTGTTTTCAGTTTTACTTCTGTTATTGATTTCTAACTTTATCCTGTTGTGGTCAGAGAAGAGATTTTGTATAAAATCTATCTTTTCATGTTTATTAAACTCAATTTGTGGCCTAGAATCTGACTGTTCTTTGAAAATATTCCATGTGCACTTGAGAAGAATGTTTGTGCTGCTGTTGTCGGGTAGAGCGTTCTGTGTATACCTGTTAGATATAGTTGGCTTCATGTGTTGGTTATGCCCTCTTTTTCCTTGTTTATCTCCTGTCTCGTTGTCCAATTCATTATCTGTAATGGGGTATTGACAACTCTAACTATTATACAGTACTATTTCTCCCTCCAATTCTGTTAGTTTTTGATTTATATATACACATACACACATATATGTATATACACATATGTATTATATAAAAATTATATATGTATTATGTAAATATGTATATTTGTGTGCGAATATATACACATGCTTATATCAAAATTATAAATGTATATACATATATAACTTTTTTTGAAACAAGGTTTTGCTCTGTTGCCAGGCTGGTGTACAGTGGTGTGATCACTGCTCACTGCAACCTCTACGTCCCAGACTCAAGAAGTCTGTCCACCTCAGCCTCCTGAGAAGCTGGAACTCCAGGCAAGTGCCACCACACCCGGCTAATTTTCGTATTTTGTGTAGAGATGAGGTTTTGCTATATTTCTCAGGCTGGTCTTGAACTTCTGTACTCAAGTGATCCACCTGCCTCAGCCTCCCAAAGTGCTGGAATTACCGACATGAGCCACCATGCCCAACCTATATGTTTTAATGGTCTGTCATTTGGTGTATAAATGTTTGCAGTTGTTATTATTGTATATTTTTACTGTATTGAACCTTTTATTAATATATAATGCCCTCATTGTTTCTTGGAAACTTATTTCATTTAAAGTATATTTTGTCTCCTTTATTTTACTATTTGTATGACATACATTTTTTCATCCTTTCACTCTCAATCTGTTTGTGTATTTCAATCTAAGTTGAGTGTCCTATAGATACCACATAAATGGATCATATGTTTTTATCCATTCTGTCAATCTTTGTCTTTTGATTGGAATGCTTAATTTATTCTTATTTAAAGTAATTACTAGTGAGAAGTGACTTAGGTCTGCCACTTTATTATTTGTTTTCTACATGCTTTATAGCTTTTTTGTTCCTTATTTCCTGCATTACTGTTTTGTTTTGTGCTCACCTGATTTCATTTAGTGAAATGTTTAAATTTATCTCTTAATTTATGTCAATACATTTATATCTATTTTCTATGTAGTTACCATGGGAATTGCATTTAACATCCTCAAGTTGTGACACCCTAATTTATACCAGCATGACTTCAATAATACACAAAAACTCTGTTCTACAGTTCCCTTCCTACTGCTTTCAGTTGTTAATGTCACAAAATTACATCTTTATATATCGTGTGCTCCAAAACGTAAACTAATAATTATTTTAAATGCATTGATTTCTTCAGTTGCGTAGGCAATAAAAATGTGAAGTTATAAACTAGTTCACTAATACTAACTTTTTAGACAAATCTGGTAAAAGAAAAGTAAAGGTACCAACTATTCTTACAATGTTATTAAATTTTATAATTGCCCATGCATTTACCTTTATTCAGATATTTATTTCTTCACATGGCTTTAAGTTACTGTTTAGTGTTCTTTCAATTTATCTTGCAGGATTCCCTTAAGTATTTCTTGCAAAACAGGTCTCGTGCTAACAGATTTCCATGAGCTTTTGTGTACCTTATAATATCTTAATTTCCCCTAAAAAATTCACCCAAAAATTATTATCTCAATTATTTTTTCAGCTAATTTATATATATCTTTTGCTTTAGAATTGGTTTCTGTGGATTTATTGGGTTTCTATTATTGGGTTACCCCTTGTTTCTTCGTGTTCTTTATAACTTTATGTTGATATTCATATATGAGAAAACATAGACAACAATTTCTGTCTTTTCAAACTGGATTTACACAGGGAAGGGCTTCCAGCATGGCTGGAAATTTTTGAGTCCTCTCAAACCTTTTCTGTGTGTCTTTTCTGGCTTTGTGGGGAAAAACATATATATAAAATATGTATTTTATATATTTTACATGTAATATATATTATATGTTCTATATAGTATATATTTTATATATATAGACAAAGCCAAAAATATATATATTCCCACAAACCCATAAATATGTATTCCTAATTAAAAGAGTTTGCAGGTATCTTTTTTCAAGAGTGTGTAATCTCTTGTTCCCTCTGGTGTCTGTCTGCTGAATCTCGGCTCCTTTTAACAAGCAGCAGCAGTGGCTCGTACCTGTAATCCCAGCACTTGGGGAGGCTGAGGTGGGCGGATCACGAGGTCGGGTTTGAGACCAGCCTGGCCGACATGGTGAAACCCTGTCTCTACTAAAAATACAAAAATTAGCCGGGCATGGTGGCATGCACCTGTAATCCCAGCTACTCTGGAGGCTGAGGCAGGAGAATAGCTTGAATCCCGGAGGTGGAGTTTACAGTGAGCTGAGATCGCACCACTGCACTCCAGCTCTGGCAGACAGAGCAAGACTCCATCTCGGAAAAAAAAAAAAGGAAGCAGCAGCACATTACCCAGGTCTGTTTTTGTTCTCAGCATCAAGGACAAATCTCAAGCATTCTAGGATCCTAGGCATCCTAGAATATGTCAGGTCACGTCAGTTATGCAAGACAGTAGAGACAGAAGCCAATCTCATGGGTAACGTCCCTCCAAAGTCAGAATATTGAACGTATGGTTCAGTCATCTCCTTCTCTTCCTAGGGAAAAGCCAGAAACTGTGTTTCCTCCTGTTTAGGTGGTGATCTACCAGGAAAGAACTATAGTGAAAGTGTGCCATGTATTTTTCCACTGGCTTTGATGCAGCTATTTTTGTGCTCATTTGAGATGCAAGAGCCTCTTAACTGATTTCTGGATTTCTCACAAAGGGAATTGTTCCACGTATTATTGTTGACTTTGTCTTTTCATGGGAGAAACAAGGTTCTGGGGCTTTCTTATCCTGCCATCTTGCTGACATCACCCTGATACCTGATATCTTTGATGTATAGTCCCAGTTGTAACTGATGTGTTGACTAATAATAGCCAACTCTTCAGAGAAACATGTGTCTAAGATACCTAAATGGTCCATGGGATATCATGTATTCAACAATAATATACAGTCAGTTCTGCTGTTATGTTATATATGTATTCCGAGCGATCACTGTGTTGCACAAAATTGCACAATGATATCTACAAGTCTAATGAAAAAAAATGAGTGGGGCACAGCACTCAAAAACATCATCAGTGATCAGTTAATAAATAGAAGTTTAATAAAAAAGATAGTGAGCACAAGTGAAATAATTAAGAAATACATAATTAGTATAATAAATATAGCATTTTACCTTGAGAAAGAGCTGAAGTTTGCTTATAGAAGTGGATGTGGAAAGAGTTACTTCTCATTGGCTAGTATGAACTGGTAGAAAGAGTGTTATCTGAAATCAAATGGAAATTTGTAACACCAGATGTGGATCAGTTTGGCTCATAACACATAGAGTGGAGTGAGGTAGCTGTTAGATGTTAAAACTTGTGTGTATTTCGTGTTTTTTTATGAAGCTGGGCTAAACTGAGTGCAGTTTTCTGTGTTCACCTAGTTTTTATCATGGTGGAATTGCACACAACTAATGTGAAATTTTTGTTATGCTCAAGTTGTTCCCTAATATGTCAAAGGTGTCAGAACAGAATTTCTTTTCAAAACAAGCATTAAGGTAAAACTACTGTATAATACTTTCATGAATTAGATTTTTGAAAAGTGAGTGGTTTAAATGTTTCATCACTGAATCCCATTTCTGGTGTTCTGAGGAAGTCCCTGAACTGCCCTTGTAGAACATTCATTAAACCCCCAGGCTTTGATGCAGATGGATTTAAATTTGAATCCTAAGTTTACCTGCTTGATTTTCAGTAAACATCCTTTCCCTCCTTAAACTATATTTTCTAATCTGTGAAATAAAGTTTGAAATTCTACCTCATAGGTTAATGTGATGATTAGAAGATAAAATGTATGCAAATTCCTCAGAGAATGACTTTCACATGTAAAGCACTCAATAATGATAGTTGCTCTAAATTCTTTTATTCATAAAATATCCTGCTGTGCTATACGTATACTAAGTTCATTTCCATTTGAATTATTATTATTTGAATATAAATATCAGTGAATTTTTATAATGAATTATTTTAAAGCTCATGTTTGTATTTTTTTGTTGTTGTTTTTTAGAATTAAGCATGCCTGATTTCAGAATATACATAATATTTTGGTTTACCATATGTAAATGGATATACATGGCTTTTTAATTTTTTTGCTGGATATTTGCAGTTATTGGTGGGTGGTTATCATAACATTGAATTTCTAAACTTTCTGTCTTTCACGTTATGGAGAGGAGTGAAAAAGCTTTATTCCCAGAAGTGGCTATAAAGTTAATTCTGAGTGTGCAACTTGAGGATCATTTAAATTATTTTGGATGTTTGCTGATTTCCATGTGTCTGCTGATGATCTCAGAAAACAGGGGATCACACCTTTAGAATGTGACATTTATGGGGAGACATTTATGTCTAACAGGTAGACAAGAAGGTTTAAAATATAGTTTGCTTTTTTTTTTTTTTTTCCAAGAGGCCAAGTTCTTTTGTGGTATGACAGAAAATATGATAACTGCTATAAGTAAAGAGGTAAACTTCTGACAAGTTTACATAATTGTTAAATTATTATCATATATACATTTTCTTCCTTCCCTCCCTTCTTTCTTCTTTTCTTCCTTTCTTCCTTCATGAATTTTTGTTCCAGTCAAGTAACCTGCTAAGAGGGGGCAATGCGAAGGTGAAAACTTAGTCTCTGAACATGATGCTTATTGTCTCATATAAGACACAAATATGTCAATAATTCGTTATAATTGTGTTTAGTAGAATAATACAACACAAAAGAGAGAATAAGTAACCTGGTTAGAACAGTTAAAAAAGGTTCCATTACTAGATATGTTTTCAAAGTTCATACAAAAGACAGAGGAGCAAAAAATAATTACAGATTGAGGGGCTGTAATGCATATTGTGCTGGATGAAGGAACAGTTGGTTTCCTGTTGCTGGAGGGCCTTAGTGGTGAGTAATGGGATGAGGCTGGAGGGGGTGCAGAGCTATCTCTTGAAGGACTTCAGCAGAAGAGTTGGTGATGGTGCATCATGCTTTCAACGTTGCAGTTTATTCCCAGTAGATTGGGATACTGCACTTTGGAAATTACATCTGTGCTTTGCAGAATTGTGTGGCAATGAACTGTTAGGAATATTTTGTGTTTATTTCTTTGCAATAAAACAGTGAAAACTAAGTTCTGAAAATAGGAGGAATCATGGGTTATTCAGTGGTTGGAATACTAAAAAAAAAAAAAAAGCATGTTACTGTTGGAGAAAGCTGAGCCCATTGATAATATGGCGCATCACAAAGGAATTTCTGAAGGACCTTAAAAAGAAGTGAAACTGAGTACCAAATTCAAGACCCATTTGTATTAGCCACTCTGTTCTACCAAACAAACCAGAATTTCCTAAGCCACAAACTTGGATAAGTTTAGCATGCTTAAGATTGTCTGATACCCCCACACTTTATTCTTTCTGTTCATAACCATTGTTAGATTAGATTGGTCCCTTAATTCGTCTTGGTTTCCAACGTGTCTGCCTCTTTCTCTCGTTTTTTCCCTAAGCCTTTCTTCTCTCTCTGTATTTAAATATTTAGAGACTCATCAATATAATCGATATAACCAAATAATAACAGTAATCATTGATAATAAACCTTTACATGACCTTGCTGCTTACTTCATCTACCATGGAATTTCTGTCCTTTATTCTCTGCCATTCTTTTTCCCATGATTAATCTCCGCTCATTGCATCTAACTCCTATCCACCCAGGGCCTCTTTTAAACTGCTATCTACAGCCCAGGCCCATGATTCTTCTGAAACAGATCCTTCAGAGACCTCAAATGGC
Source organism: Mandrillus leucophaeus (assembly GCF_000951045.1). NCBI lineage: Eukaryota > Metazoa > Chordata > Mammalia > Primates > Cercopithecidae > Mandrillus > Mandrillus leucophaeus. Next base: position 5,586,109 of record NW_012109808.1, on the reverse strand, counting down.
TTTCTTCTTGCTAATTCCAGAGACTTTTCTCCCCCTTCATTTTGTTAATCTCCAATGTATTTCACATCACTTAAGTATACTTCTTCCTTGACATCTCTAACACTACTGTATATTGGATTTAATTCTTCCCCTCTGACCATTGTCTTGGCTTAAACATGCTCCCTTCTAAACAATCCCTGCTTTATATATCCAAATCCATCCATTTCATATGTCCAAGTATTTTCAATATACAATTGGCCCTCCTTATTAATGGGTTCAGCATCCACAGAGTCAGCCAACTGCAGATCAAATACAGTCAGAAAAACATAAATGGCTTTGTCTGTACTGAACATGTACATACTTTTTTCCTTGTAATAATTCCTTAAATAATGTAGTATCACAACTATTTACAAAGGATTTACATTTCATTAGGTATTATATGTAATCTAGAGAAGACTTAAAGTTGTACAGAAGGATGAGGATGTTCGTAGGTTAAATGTAAATGCTATGCCATTTCATATGAGCAACTTGAGCATCTTCCAGTTTTGGTATTCCTGGGGGCCTTGAACAAATTTTTCCTAGATACCAAGGAACAACTGTAATGTTAAATCCCAAAACTAGGATTATTAGATGAAATGTTGGTATTGCAGGATGATCCAGTATATTATTTTGGGTGAAGATCTTTTTAAATGGATACGTTTTAGTGAAGCGTTTGTAAATTTAAATGAAGAGTAATAGTTTATCTTCTCATAAATATCATATACATAAACTTCTTTATAGGACTGTTAAGGTATTACATTATGAGTTAACGTTTGCAAAATGATAAAACCAATGCTTGATATGCAATTGGTTCATAAATTTTCAAGTGTTACTGAGTTTTGTTAATTAAATATATATATATATGAAACTTGGAATGATTAAAAGATCTAGTCCTCCTCCAATTTTAATTAAAACTTTTTTTCTTACTTGTGGTGAAGTAGTATTGGAAAATTTCCCGAATTTTTTCTTTGTAATGTTACATAACATTTCCAAATTTGGTTGCATTTTTTGGTTTGCAAGTTTTGCTGCTAACCAATATAGCACTGGCTTCTTCCTAGTCTAAATAAAGGGGATAGGCAGTTATTTCACTAGGTGCTTTCTGAACCTAACACATGTTGCCATCTTTTTCTATGATAAACTAGTTTTTCACATTTTGAATCAAATTGCTTTATTCTTAATAGTCAATACTTGTTTGCATCTTATTAATCAACCTTTGCAAATGGTTTGCATCTGGAGTATATGATTCATGGTAATTAAAAGAAGATTGATTTGTTTTTCAGATAATTGACTTAATTTATTTAAATATTGAGCATATTAATGCCAATGGAAAACTTAAAGTTGTTGGGCAGTGTTGTGATTTCAGTATGGTTTGTTTCCTTGGGTACTCATATTCAAATTTAATTTTCATTGTGGCAGTGTGGGGAGGTGGGATCCATTGAAAGATGTTTGGGGGGTGTAGCCCTCGTGAATAAATTAATGCTGCCACTCAGGACTGAGTTCTCACTCTTTAGGGAGTGGATTAGTTATCATGAGGGACACGTTGTTATAAGGCAAGTTTCCTCCTGGTGTTCACTTTCTCTTTGCACACATCCACTCATGTTTCTGCTTCTTCACTATGTCCTGATGTAGCACAGGTCGCTCCCCAGAAGTAAGCAGATGCCAGTGCCATGCTCTTGGACTTTCCAGCCACCAAAATTATGAACCAAATAAACCTTTTTTTTCTATATAAGTTTTCCAGCTTCAAATATTCTGTTATAGCAATACAAAACAAACTAAGACAGATAGATAGTGGTATCCTTTTTCTTTAAGGATATTAGAGTAACTGTGGTCAGTGCTCTTTATATACCGAGTACTAAATTGTAGACCCAATTTTTATTTGTTTTTCATAGCAATTTCTGAAATCTTTATTCTTCATCAAATTTTATCTTTTACATCTCACCAGATTGGATTACAGATATACCTTGGAGATATTGTGGATAGTTCCAGACCACTGCAGTAAAGTGAATATTGAAATAAAGTGAGTAACATGAAAATTTTTGGTTTCCCAGTATGTATAAGTATGTACTGTTATGTTCGTGTTTATACTATACTGTCATTTATTAAGTGTGCAACAGCAGGTCTCAAAAATGTACACACTATAATTTAAAAATACTTTATTGCTAAAATATTCTAATGAAATGAGCAGATGTTTCTAGAAATGGGACTCTGACAGCCTTCCTTGATGCAGGGTTGCCATAAACCTTCAATTTGTGAAAAACATAGTGTCTGTGAAGCATAACCAAGGGAAGCACAGTAAAATGAGGTATCCTTGTTTGTCTGTGTGTCATGTTGCCAACACTCTCTTCTTACATTTCCACCCTGGTTAGTTTATGATGCCATTATGGGAAACTCTGAGTATCACTTAAAAAAGGAATTTGGGAGTACTTAAAAAGTAGCTGATTCAATACAGAAAGTATCAGGCTAGTGAAGATGCTAAACAACATACCCTTCGAAATAAAAATGAAGAAAACCAATGTTTTTATTTTGTAAAAGAAAACAGGAAGTCCATAATAGTAATAGTCTCATGTTTTAACAATTGCCATTTTGGGGAGAAAAATAACCATTTATTTAGTTTTATGTTGTTCCATAGTATAGAGATGCAAATAATAGAAAGCAAAGTATCCTCAACACACAACTAAAAGAAGAAAGAAATGCACTGCCTGAAGAAAATAGCAAGCTCTATTGGAACTGGAATAGCAGTGACATTGAACAAAAGATTTATGAAGAGTTTCAGCAAATAATTTCCAAGTTTTGTTCAAGAAGCCTAAAACGTGATTACTTTTGAAGTACTGCTTTAAGTGTATCATTATTTTTCCCGTAAGACCTTCAACTTAAGAATCTAATTGCTAATGCAGTAGGCATCCAAATGATTTAAGATCTCTGAATTATGATCCCAAGATAACATCCAAACCAGGTGTAACAGTCCCTGATATGTTTGAACCTTTAATCTGAATTGCATCTTGTATATATGGTCTCCTCTCTGCTCTGAACAAATCTGTACAGGGAAATCAGTACCTTTCTGTGGTTTTCTTCAAAAATACCATCACACAATTTTTGTGAGTAGCAGACTTCATTGGAGAGATGGAGGCGTTTTACAGCATTTTAAAACTGAATATTGGCATCCCTGTTTTTAAAAGTTTTGAAACTTGCCACTGTCGAATTTTAATGGTCAACTTACACTGTAATCACAAGCTTCCTGCCATGTGGTTCACCACCTCCCTTTTATTTCTTTCATGGGGCTTATACTGAAACTTGATCAACCTCACTATGTTATGCAAAGCAATTTATCTCTCTGATCCTTATTCAACTCAGGGGTGACTACACACCCAAATCTCATTAATATGTAGTACTGAATACAGTCCTCGTTCTCTAGGTCTCACCTTTTCCTAACGTAGCCTTTTACATTTCGCTCCGTCCAATCTCTTCCTTTTTCTAACACTCTGTGTAATTGAAAGGAAACTGTATATTTCATGGGACATTATAAAAACGGTGGCAGATATTTCACTTCCTTTTTCTCGAGAAACTACTTATACATCTTAGGTGATTGACCTTTTTAGTATTTCTTAAAATATTTTGTATATTTGCTTATATATTTATGTCCGTCCTTGTCTGAAATGAATCAATATTGTATCTCTCCAAACTCTATCCAACTTCTAAGCTTGGCCAAGTTACATGAAGTCATCCAAATCAGTCCAATCCACATTGATTTATCATCTTTTTTCCCTGAAAATTTACAGCCTTATTATCCCATTTTTTTGAAAAGTTTATTTATTTCTGGATATTGATACTATGTCCTCAACTAAACTGTGAGCTCTTTCAGGACTGATAATAATTGCTGCGTTCATGTACATACATGTGAATATTCCCAAAATACTGATTTTATTGTTGCAAAGTAAATTTCTGGGACTGCCTAGCTTGAGTTGAGCCAAGTACTCCCTTGCCATTTTCTTTAATTAGGCTTAATTTTCAAAAGGCAGCTGCAAGAGGCATTTAAAATTTTCTAATGAAAATTGAAGTGTAGATTTGTCAAAATGAGAGGTCGTTGATCCTAAGAGAAAAAATACTTTCATTTCGGTTCTATCTGAAACTGCTAATCTTTGGCAGTTGGAAGATTAGTCTTTCTGATATTACATTTTTCATTTCCACTGAACAGAAATGATATATGAACAAATCTTAACAACACACTTTTCTTCTTTGCCTTGTATACAGAGGCATCAGCACGATTCATAAGAATGAAGTATTGGACTGTATGCCACCATTAATGCTTTTCTTTCTCATACCCATGAAGAATGTTTTGATTCAATTAACTCTACAAGCCCAAGATTCAAACGCTTTTTTCCTCCTGAATCACATTTTAATAATAACATTCTCATTTCTTTATAAAGTGTTAACCCAGTGAATACTAGTACTGGGAAAGTAACAGTATTTGAGTAGAATTCAAGCTTTGACCTGGATTAGATGATCAATTTACGGAAAAGAAAGTCCACCTGTAGATGAGATAAAAGCATAAACAGAACATAGAAAATACAGACATTGTGAAAAATTGGATAAGAAAAATAACCCACCTTTGCAAATAATTAGACGCACGACGTTGGAGCTACGTTATCTTCTTTCACAAAATGGAAAAAATCTATATGCTATGCCTTCCAGGGTATGAATTTGAAAGTAACACCTGCATAACTTTTATTATAATAGCTGGTACAAGAGAAGTTCCCCCATTTTGATAATTCTCCCATGCCTCTTTAATTGTTTTAAAAATTATCTCATGCTCTTAAGTATTATAATTTAATTACTGTCAATATTTCAGTTGCACTGAGAATTTAGAATATACTAGAATTGTGGTAAACTGAGGTAACAATCTTCATTAGATTGGTAAAGCAATGACTTTGTCTCTTCTACGATACTGTTTTCATAAGTTCATATTAAAATGTGCATAAAACTACTGCTGGGTCCTAGGAGAGAAGAGTAATCCAAAAGGACTTTCTAAGGAAGCTGAGCTTTTAAACAATATTCTCGGAAACTATAAAACCAACGAGATTTAAGATCTCCCTAATAACTTTGTTTCTTAATGTGTTGTAGGTCTCAGATGAATGTGAACTGTAAGCATATGACCCTGTAAATGTAAGCTCTTTCCTGGAAAACCAAGGCAAGTTAACTGTTCATGCTAATTCATTTTTCTGTATACATCCATTTAGACATGGTTTAAACTTTGGCTACAAGATACAGCTTTGGTGTTATACAACCTCAGTTTATTTATGAAAAAATATTTTTAAATTATCGTATTGTGTTATTTTGACTGAGAGAATCAGGTTAAATATTTATCATAGTACAATTAAGAGAGTGAAAATTTATATGAATTCTACTCTTTGGAACTTTTCACACTAAAGTAGGGAAGAATAAAAGGACTGGAGAATTACTTCTCAGCAAGATTATTCTCTAGATAACATCTTTTGTATTGCCTGTAGACATAACATTTGAATTAGAGAAATTTCAGAATTATTAGCATTGATAAAATATGGAGCACCCCAAATTAGATGATCTTAAGGCTGAAGTTTTTCTAGATAGTAATAAGATTTCTCTCTTCACTTTGAAGAACTGTCAGTCATTCCATAATTTCTTCTAATTGTTCCCTCTCCCACCTCAAGTCTAAATGTTCGTTACCTGCAGGCAAATGTACTCAAAAGTTTTAAGTGTTTTTCTCTTTTAAAATGTTGAAGAAAATTGGCATGCCATTTCATTTTATCCTTCTAATCAAATACCTGCTATTCTAAGAGACTAGAAAAAAATTTTATTTTATTGGAAATAATACATAGAATCAATATGTAGACAAGATCATTGAAAGTCTCTAACTCAAATGTTCACTGTTGCTAACTCATTCAATCATTCATCTTTTCATATATTCAACATTTATTGAGTACTTTAAGTCATGAACTTTTCTCAGGAAATATACAACGATAAAAGATGACTGAAATCTTCTCTGTCTTCAAGAAGCTTATATTCTACTAGAGAAAGAAGGCATGTCACAAACTAAGCTGTAGTATAATACTGTATAACAAGTGAAGACTTACTATTAAAGATTGATGAGTGTGAGAAGATGTAAGCATAACACTGCCCACAATGAGACACATTTGCTGTTGGACACATGATGGGGAATTTCTTCCTTCTGAGAGGTAATTGTGATTATTCCCATTTTTGAGACTAGCACACTGAAACTAAGTATTTTTTTTTTTTTTAGTGTAGGTTGGAATAATTGTTGCAGTACTTTCCTTTGGTGGCATTTTTGAACTGGCTTTTTCTGGATAAAAAAGCACATGCTAGATTAGAGAACTGGAGTAATTCTGTGCAACTGCATAGCAAAGAAACAAGGCAGTAGAAAAGTTGCAAATTATTTTTGAGAATTCATAAAAAAGGAATTAGGTCTACAGAGAAAAATTGAGTGCTTATGAAAGTCCTGCTAAAGCATTTGTCTCTTTAAGTCTAGTGCTTGGAATGCTCCTTAAATATACTTAACAGACAGAGAATACAAAAGAAAAATAAGGGCAAAAATAATAACAACTTTCATAAAGTATGGTTAACAATTGAAAGTATAGGATAAATACAACAAAATGTTAGAGCAGAACAAAACATAAAAGGTTTATAGTCCAAAATTTAAAGATTATGTAGAAAACTTCATCCCATACTAGTGAAGATATTTAGCCTATTATAAAGACGAAGTGCATAGATGGAATGCATTAAAATTGTGCTGTATGAAGAATGAAACTAGTATTAATTAACCACAAATCATGTGTGAGAATAAAAGTTTGCAAACTTCAACTATGCAGACCAGGAAATATATTTGGCAAAATTTGATTAATTACTTAAAATTATTGATGTATACTTAAAATAAAACAATTAATTTTTAAATTTATTCCACTTTCAAAATATCACCTTTTCTAACTCATGTATATGAATCTGAATTAAGGAATAGGTATGCTTTCATACACCTATAAGGTTTCAAAAAACTTAAACACTTAAATGTGAACATGTAATTTATGTTATAATGCATGCAGATACAGTTTGGGATATACTATGTATTAACAATTTAAAAACGAGCATGTCTAGGCTTAAAAAATAACCTCTATGTATATAAAGATATACACATACATATATGTGTATATGCATATATTTAACAGCTATTTTAAAATGTTGTATACATTTCATATGCATTTCTGAAATATAAAGGGAAACATTGTAAATATTAATATTGATATTTTCATATATAATATTTACATTATCTATGTGTGTGTATATACATATATACACATATATATATAAAACTTAACAGCTTTGGTTGTATATTTCATTGGTACCATTAGGTACTAAAACACTAAGCATTCACTACCAGTGTAATATTATAGAAAACTCATTAATTATATTAAGCTAGTTGAAAGTATGCCTAAAATACAAAAGGACTCAATCACTAACCAAGCCATTATAAGATTTTTTTAATTGGTAGTATAATTATTTATAGAACTCAGTGTATCTAAATTAGATAGGGAAACTACAAAATTAATTCAAGGTAGAAAGAAAAATATAGGTTGATTTGTAGACCCGAGGGCATTATGGGTTAAAAATAAAAGCATTTGAAAATAAGAATATTGCATCTTAAACATTTATACAGAGTATGTATTCAGATACACAGAAAGATTTATGTAAAAGATTGTATATTATAATTTGTAAGAATAAAAATATAAAAACCATCTACATTTCCAAACTTAGGGTCTTAGTAAAATCTATAAGCCTCTATCCACTTGTTGAAAGGCTGTCGTTATTAAATATTTTCACTTCTAACAACATTTAATGCCATAGGGAATATTAACAACAGGATAGTAAGTATAGATAATATATAATTATAATACCTAAATAATTTAAAATACGCCTATATTTATTTCCTACTTTTTCCAAGAGTTTGTATATGAAATACGGTGTGAAAGGTGATCTGAATTTTCTTATGTAAGTCTTTTTTATATTTTATAATGTTTAGCAATAAATACATAATGTTTAGCAATAAATATATATTACTTATATCACCTAGATTACTTAAAAATAGTTTATTGCTTTAAATTAGTTTCATTAATGCACCCTAGTGAACATTTTCTTGGAGATGTCTAATACAGAATATCGTTAAGTTAAATAAAAATATGAAGATGTGGAGGTTAACATATCAACCTGTAAATATACTCACTAATCTTCTCTAAAACCATCTAGTTTAAATTAACCCCATTTGGTGTTGTAACATTTAGAATAATGTCTTAAATGCTTCTGAACAGTTTGTTTTAAAAATTTAAACAACCGTATTTCTGAATGGGTTTGCATTTTGTAAAGCTGCATAGATATTTGGTAATGTATATAAAATCGACATCAAGTCTATGCAGTTCTGTTTCACAGGTAACGGAATCAAGTACATTTTCAGATGGACATATTAGCTAGAGGGCTGTTGCCTCCTGACATGTGTTGCAGGGACTTGTAGCTTTTTGACACCAAATATTAGCCAAATAATTATAAAAGACTAAAATAGAAAAGAATAGCTTAAATATTGAAGTGTTACCTTTCTGGGCTGTGGTGTTTCACCACAGATAATATTTTTAGTGAAGAAAGACTTGATAGAGCTGCTGGATTTTAGGTGAAATTGTAAAGGAACTTAGAAAAGCTATAAAATGTATTATTAAAGACCAATGTACAAAACTGTGCTCTGGCCTGGTGTGGTGGCTCACGCCTGTAATCCCAGCACTTTGGGAGGCTGAGGTGGGCAGATCACGAGGTCAGGAGTTCGAGACCAACCTGGTCAATATGGTGAAACCCTGTCTCTGCTAAAAATACAAAAATTAGCCGGGCGTGGTGGCACGTGTCTGTAATCCTAGTTACTCAGGAAGCTGAGGCAGGAGGATCATTTGAACTCAGGAAGTGGAGCTTGCAGTGAGCCAGGATTGTGCCACTGCACTCCAGCCTGGACAACAGAGAGAGACTCTATCTAAAACAAAACAAAACAACAACAACAAAAACTGTGCTCTGTCACACGTTTACTAAGATAAAGATGGGTTTCATTTTTCACCAAATTGTTTATCATTTTTTCCTGGGTTCAGAGTTTTATCACTTTATTCACTATCTTTCTAGTTAGTTGAAGTCATGTGACTGAATTCTTATCAATTGAATGTAACTGAATGTGATACACATAACTAGTAAGCCCAGATGATGAGAGCTTTCATGTAATTTTCTATTTTCTCCTGCCTATAGGTTAGTTTTAGGGAACTCCAACAAACTGAAGGTCAGCAGAAACCCAATATGGGAGCAGCCAGTGCCTGAGTGATCGTATTTAAAGACGTCCAATAATGAGCCACACTGAACTATTCTGTACATGTGAGTGAAATAATTTTATTCTATGAAGTCATAGGGTATTTGAGGTTGTTATAGCAATTAGCCTACCCTGACTAATATGGAAATTAGTATTTTCAAGTGTGATATCCTATAATAAAAGCCTAAAATTCGTGGCATGGTGTAATTGTGGGTAGCAACCAGCAAGGAAACACAGACACCTGCATGTAGAGAAGTCTTGGAGAGAATGAGGCTACTGAGCCTACAGTCTTAGTAAGTCATTGTGAAGAATCAGATTGATGCTGTATATTGGCGTTGCTGTTAAGACATAATAATAAAGAGATGCTCTTAGGTTAGAGTTTTCTGATTTTTTTACAAGAGATTGGAGAAAATGGGGAAAGTCTGGAGATCAAGAACCTTAAATCTTTGTAAAAACAAGTTGTTTCTGGAGGCCAAATAGAAAGTGCTAAGACTAAAATAGGTCTTGAATTCTAAGACCCAGAAAGATTTCTCAGCTAATAAAAGCCAAGAGACATGGATGAAGCTGGAAACCATCATTCTGAGCAAACTATCGCAGGGACAGAAAACCAAACACCGCATGTTCTCACTCACAGGTGAGAACTGAACAATGAGAACACTTGGACACAGGGTGGGGAACATCACACACCGGGGCCTGTCATGGGGTGGGGGGAGGGGGGAGGGATAGCATTAGGAGAAATACCTAATGTAAATGACGAGTTAATGGGTGCAACAAAACAACGCGGCACGTGTATACCTATGTAACAAACTTGCACATTGTGCACATGTACCCTAGAACAAACGTAACTACAGTTTTTAATGAGAAAAATCACAAGTACTCTTACTCCAACCTAATACGAATAGGTTGAGCAGAAGATTCACCAGTAATTAGCTAATTAACACATATTCTGTATGTTTTATGTATTTTGTATTATATTCAACAGGATTTCAGAATCAGAATGGACTAATGTCTGCTCTTTCCTCTCATTCTTCTTTTTAAATTTTCCTTTCTTTTATTAATCAACTTTTATTTTAGATACAGGGTAGAGGGTTATAAGTACAGGTTTGTTATCTGGGTATATTGCATGATGCTGAGGTTTGGGGTATGGATCTCTTCACCCAGGTAATGAAAATAGTACTCAATAAGTAGTTTTTTGCCCCACACCCCTTCTCTCTCTCACCTCTCTAGTAGTCCACAGACTACTAAATAAGTCTATTATTCCCTTATTTATATCCATGTGTGCTCAGTGTGTTAGTTCCTTCTTAAAAAAACTCTGCTGAAATAAATCAGAGATGGCACAAATAAATGGAAAAACAGTCCAAGCTAATGGTTTTGAGGAATTAGTATCATTAAAATGGCCATACTGCTCAAAACAATGTGTAGATTTAGTGCTATTCCTGTCAAACTATCAATTTAATTTTTCACAGATTTAGAAAAAAAATATATTATAAAATGCATATGGAACCAAAAAGAGCCCTAATAGCCAAAGCAATTCTAAGCAAAAAGAACAAATCCAGAGGTATCACACTATCAGACTTCAAACTATACGATAAGGCTACAGTAACCAAAGCAGCAGGGTATTGGCACAAAAAACAAAAAGACACATAGACCAATGGAACAGAGTAGAGAACTCAGAAATAAAACTGCACACTGACAGCCATTCGATTTCTACAAAGTTGACAAAAACAAGCAATAAGGAAAGGACTCCCTATTCAATAAATGGTGCTGGTATAACTGGCTATCCACATGCATAACAATGAAACTGGACCCTTGCCTTTTACCATGTACAAAAATTAACTCAAGATGGATTAAACATTTAAATGTAAGGCCTTAAACTATTAAAAATTCTAGGAGAAAACTGTCTCAGTGTTGGCCTCCGTAAATTATTTTTGTCTAATTCTACATGCATCAAACCAGAAATTGACAAAAGGGATCTAATTACATGAAAGAGCTTCTGAACAACAAAAGTAACTATCAACAGAGCAAACAAACAACCTACAGAATGGAGGAAAACATTTGCAAGCTATGCATTATTCCTTTTTTTCCAAATGTAGAACCTTACTGAGTTATTTCCTTCCTATTCTAATATTGTATATTGGGTGCTGGTGAGCAGCAGAAATCTTTTTAGTTCATATGTCATTACCTTGACATTACTGTCAAGACCCTTAAAGCTTTGGAAACAAACAATTGTTTTTACAATTGTCTTACACTCTGAGGAGTCATTACACTCTGAGGAGCTACTGAGGACTAGATATTCCCTGTAGATTGTGGACTTATAAGTGGACACAATAAATAGGGCATTACATTAGCTCACTTGAGGAGAAAATCTGTGTATTTTATGTTGTAGAAATGGATAGAATTTTGGATATGTGTATTTTATGTTGTAGGAATGGGTAGAACATTGTTTTCTAAGGTTCAGACCAAGACAGAGATTGATTAATTCTTTATCAACTATGTCTCATTTTCCCAATGTGCTCCAGCTAGCCTTCCCTTCTGTTATGTTGCTCAGTCTTAGTTATTAGATTGAGAGTAGGGGTGATGGTCACTGCCTTCAGGCTTGGGCCATAAATGCTCTTTCATGATTCTCTGCATTCTCTTTTTCTTCTTTTTCCAGTTGGTTGCAAAGATCCAGGAGAGAGTTTTGAAGCCCTAGGGCATGATAAATTCACGGATGGAAGGAGCTAGGGTACTCGACTCACCATCAAATACTGGCACTGATGTGTTACATGAGTGAGAAATGAGGCTTTTGTGTTAAGCCTCTGAAATTTGTTCCGAAGAACAATTAGCTGAGCCAACCAAATACATGGGATCAGTGACCCTCACAATTCATGCTGGCAGTCAATTTCAGGACAGTCAGCTATAGAGTGAAGACAATAATAATTACCCATAAGTGATTTAATTCATATAAAAATATGGACAAAACTGTTAAAGTAAAAAATTTTAAAGTCAAAGAAAAACAAACAATAAAATTAGAGAGTAGGAACATTCCTCACAGGTGTAGCGGTAAATGCAAAATTCATAGAAAAGAGGGATTCTTCATCTATTGTTGAAGATAGGTCCAGAGTTTATTGGGAAGGTAGGTAAGATGGCAACAAGCCTAGCAATTGATTTTCATTGCTCAGTAGTGAATTATTTTTCTAACAATATTGAGTGGTTTTATTTTTATTTCCATGACGTACTGGATTGTTTGTGGCTCCCCACAACTATTCTGTTGAATTAGAGAAGGCTCAGGTTGAATAAAATTGAAAGAGAAAGCCTTATGCTTGGCTAAATGAAAGACCATACATGGGAGTAAGAGTTGGAATGGCACATAAGGAGAGAGGAGAAACAGAAATGACTGCCTCTCTAACTGTAGGAAAATGAGTAGAGCCTGTGTTAATCAGCATGGGAAATTTGGACAGAGACGGATGTGGGCACAGCACTTTTGATTGTTGAATGGGACCCTCTCCAATTTCCTGTTTCCCTGACTGTAAGTTGCCTGTCTACCACAGTCCTGGAGTATAGTAGGAAAGTTGCAGGAACTTAATAAGTTAAAGGATCGAAAAAGAAATAGTGTGTTACTCCCTGTTTCTTGCTTAATGATTATGGTTCAACCCTCTTTCTTATATTTAAAAAGTTAATATTTGTGTCCTCAATTAGATTATTGCTACATTTTTATAGGTAACATTTTACTCCTTAGAGTTTGTTCCTATCTCACTTAACACATGGTGTATTCTAAATGAGTATGTGTTAATTGATTATTCTTTTTAAATAGACGCCTCTAGTAGATCTGATTGTGCTCAGTAGTCTACTCAATTTTATTTTAAATATCACTTTTGGAAGATTGTTTGTTATCGTAGCTTAATTTATAGGTACAGTAGGAGAAGTGGCCATAAGCAAATCAAAGATGAGATGAATTTGGATGAACCCTGAAATTAGGATACTAGTTCTGAAAATGTTACGAAAATGGAAAGAGACATCTTAACTCCATGTCTAATTCTTTACATCACCTCCCAGTGTACCATTTCTCTAACTTGAGTTCCTCTCCCTTCTATTACATGTCTGACAATTGCATACAGAAATTACTCTCAACCCTTCCCATCTGCTGAAATCATTTTCCACCTAGTATCCACTTTTATAATTAGTGTTTCTCATGCATTGATTTATGCATTCATCCCTTCATTTATTTATGTATTAATATATTCTCAGTTCTGTGCTGCCTACTTCACCTAATCTGACAAATTATGGCTATTATCAGACTAAATTTATTTATATATTTGGCTACTTTTTTCTGCCTCAGTTTTTAGGAACTAAGCAGTGGTTTAGTTCCTAAAAGAGGGAATTCTCTCTTTAAGTCCTTAAATATTAACACTCGAGTACTGACATGACACATGTTAATTGTAAAGAAAAGGATTCCCTGTATTGTGATTGCTGGATTTGTTAAATAGGTAGTTTAGAGAGGTAAGGAAGTGCCTTTCCTAACATGTGAAGGTATTAATGATTAAATGGAAGGGAATTTTGGATTCTTTACAAAGGTACAAGAACTTGTATCAGAGGAACAAATAATCTATCACAAATATTATCCCCAAAGTAATATAACCATAATTAATTGCATACTTAATGTATCATGACATTGCATAAATGCCTTATGCAATGAATTTTTAATTTAGTCCTCACAGTAACTCATGAGCAGATGCTCTATTTTTGTTCCCATTTTATGGATGAGGAACACCGAGGCAATGAGAAGTCAAATAGCTAGTAAGTGGTGGAGGGGAGCTTCGGATCCAGGTCTCTCTCCAATGCCTCCTACTTTACTGGTGTATCAGCCCATTTTCACACTGTTGATCATGACTTATCCAAGACTGGGCAATTTATAAAAGAAAGAGGTTTAACAGACTCACAGTTCCACATGGCTGGGGAAGCCTCACAATCATGGCACAAAGTGAAAGGCACATCTCACATGGCAGCAGACAAGAGAAGAGAACTTGTGCATGGAAGCTCCCGTTTATAAAACCATCAGATCTCGTGGGACTTATTCACTATCAAGAGAATAACATACGAAAGACTTGCCCCCATGATTCGATTACCTCCCACCAGGTCCCTCTCACAACACATGGGAATTGTGGGAGCTACAATTCATGATGAGATTTGGATGGAACATAGCCAAACTATGTCATCTGGTTTTCTCAATGTAAATTAGGTAATGTGTTTATATTACTGGATTATTTTCTACCTATTTTTTTAATTAAATTAATATAGTAACTCTGTAAGCAAAAACTGTCATTCTCTTAGTTTTATATCTGAGGAAATTGAGGGCCTATTGTGTGATTGCCCCAGGATCACAGGCCCATATTGGAGACTGGGACTTGAACTTAAGAATGATATAATATTATGTCTTCATTTCTCTGCTTCTCAGTCATAACTACACAGAGAATTTCTAATCAACTCATGTACATGCACACGTGTATATGTTCCCAGGGGCATTATTCAAATAAAAAATTATTCACTGTTGCACAAGTAGTGAATGCAGACACCAAGCTAATGAGATTTGAACCAAGAACAGACATCAGGGTAGCTATATTTTCTGGCTCAATATAAGCAAGACGGGAATTACAATAGGTCTTGTCCAGGAACTTCAAAGGAAATATGCTGTCCCTATTAAGAGCTTTTAATGCAAACTTATCCAAAACAGAATGCCTGCTGTGGGAATTTTCTATGCCATACGTAAGCACATCATTGCCCACAAGTCAATCTGAGACATAAAAAAAATAATAATGGAAATTTCAGGTGTTAAATTAGCCACCCTGGGGCACCTCTATATAGTCCCTTGAATGCAGTAAAGGAAATATATGAAATGTGACAAAGAAAATTAATTAAAATTGGCAATAAAGGCTGCCAAGTTCAAACAAATTGTGGCCCCTAGCACATAGCAGTTCTATACCTGCAGGCAAGACTTCATGAAATCCAGACAACTTAAAGCATGTTTTTATACTTTGAAGGAGAAAGGAGGTTTTCGTATTTCTTAGCTATTTGGAAATCCATACTGACCACCTCAAATTTGAGAATCTTAAAAAGGAAAATTTACTTAAGTTATATATTCTTTTCCTCAACAAAGGCCGGCAAGTGCTCAATTTAATTCTATTTTAGAAGTTTTCAATAAGAGATTTTTCAGTTATTCAGAAACAATTTTACCCATTGTCCAACAAACACTGACATAAACTATAGGGTTAGTTGTAAGAGAGAGTTTGTTTATTCAATAATAATTTCTTTCTCTTAAATGTTTCTGCATACATAGTAGATGTAGATATTTATAGGGTACATGAGATATTTTGATACAGGCATAAGATGTGTAATATTCACATCAGGGAGAATGAGGTATCCATCAAGTCAAGTATGTACTACTATTTTGTGTTACAAACATTTCAATTATACTTTTAGTTATTTTAAAATATACAATAAATTATTGCTGACTGTAGTCACTCTGTTGTGCTGCTTTTTATTCATCATATTTAACTATATTTTTATACCTATTAACCCTCCCCACTCCCTTCCTTCCACCACTACCCTTCCTAGCCTCTGTTAACCATCATTCTATTCTCTTTCTCTATGATTTCACTCATTTTCATTTCAGCTCCCACAAATAAGTTGAGAACATGAGAAGTTCATTGTTCTATGCTTGGCTTATTTCGCTTAACATAATGACTTCCAGTTCCAACCATGTTTTTGCAAATGACAGGATCTCCTTCTTTTTATGGCTGAATTGTTATCCACTGTGTATATGTACCATATTTTCTTTATTTATTTGTCTGTTGATTGACACTTTGCTTGCTTCCAAATCTTGACTATTGTCAATAGTGATGCAAAAAATCAGATTGCAGATTTCTCTTTAACATACTCATTTCCTTTTTTGGGAGTATATACCTGGCAGTGGGATTGACAAATCATATGGTAGTTCTATTTTCAGTTTTTTGAGAAGCCTCCATACTATTCTCCATAGTGGCCCTACTAATTTACATTCCTACCAATAATGTACAAGGATTCCCACTTCTCCACATCCTCACCAGCATTCCTTATTGCCTACCTTTTGGTTAACAGCCATTTTAACTGGGGTAAGATGATAGCTCATTATAGTTTGATTTGCATTTCTCTGGTGATCAGTGATGGTGAGCACCTTTTCATATACCTGCTTGCCATTTGTATGTCCTCTTTAGGAAATGTCTAGTCAGATATTTTGCCCATTTTAAAATCAGATTATTAGTTTTTTTGTTTTGTTTTGTTTTGTTTTTCCCCCTATTGAGTTATTTCAACTCCTTATATATTCTGGTTATCCATCCCTTGTCAGATGGATAGTTCGCAAATATTTTCTCCCTTTCTGTGTAATGTCACTTCACCTTGTTGATTGTTTACTGTGCAGAAGTTTCTAACTTGATTTGATCCTATTTGTTTATTTTGGCTTTGGTTGCCTGTGCTTTTGGGGTATTACTCAAGAAATCTTTGCACATACTAATATCCTGGAGAGTTTCCCCAACGTTTTCTTGTAATAGTTTCATAGTTTGAAGTCTGAGATTTAAGTATTTAATATATTATGATTTGATTTTTTGTATATGGCAAGAGGTAGGGTTCTTGCTTCATTCTTCTGCATATGGATATCCAGTTTTTCCAACATATATATTAAAGAGATTGTCCCTCAGTGTATATTCTTGGCACCTTTATCAAAAATGAGCTCAAGGTAGATGTATGGATTTATTTCTGGATTTTCTGCTCAGTTCCATTTTTCTGTGTCTGTTTTTATGTCAGTACCACGTTGTTTTGGTTTCTATAGCTCTGTAGTATAATTTGAAGTCAAATAATGTGATCCTCCCGTTTTGTTATTTTTCCTCAAAATGACTTTGGCTATTCTGAGTCTTTTGTGGTTCCATATAAATTTTAGCATTATTTTTTCTATTTCTGTGAAAATGGTCATTGGTATGTTGGTAGGGATTGCATTCAATCTGTATATTGCTTTGAGTAGTATGGACATTTTTACAATATTAATTATTCTGATCTCTGAACGTGGAATATCTTTACAATTTTTTTGTGTCCTCTTCAATTTCCTGCATTTATGTTTTATAAGTTTCATTGTAGAGATTGTTGTATATGTCTAGGAATTTATCCATTATTCTATTTTTTCCAATTAATTGGCATATAGTTGCTCATAGTAGCCAAAAGGGATCCTTTGAATTTCTGTGGTGTCAGTTGTAATGTCTTCTTTTCCATCTCAGATTTTATTTATTTGGATCTTCTCCATTTTTTTGTAGTTTGTCTTGCTAAATGTTTGTCATCTGTGTTTACATTTTCAAAAAAAATAATTTTCTGTTACATTGACATTTTATATATTTTTTCATTTTAATTTTATTTATTTTGCTCTGATCTTTATTATTTCTTTTCTTCTACTAATTTTGAATTTGGTTTGTTCTTGCTTTTCTAGTTATTTCAGATGAATTGTTAGGTTGTTTATTTGAAGTTTCTCTACTCTTTTAATGTGGGCACTTATTGCTATAACCTTTTCTCTTAGAGCTGATTTTGTTGTGTCCCATAGGGTTTGGTATGTTGTTTTCATTTCCATTTGTTTCAGGAAATGTTCTAATTTTCTTCTTAATTTCTTTATTGACCCACTAGTCATACAGGAGCATATTGTTTAGCTTCCATGTGTTTCTATAGTTTACAAAGTTTCTCTCATTGTTGATTTATAGTTTTATTTCATTGTGATCGAAGAAGATACTTGATATGATTTCAACTTTTTTAAAAAGTTTTTTAAGAATGTTTAGTGGCCTAACGTATGATCTATCCTTGAGAATAATCCATGTGATGAGGAGAAGAATGGGTATTCTGCAGCCATTGAAATGTTCTGTAAATATTGTTAGATCAATGTAGTCTATAGTACATATAGAATCTAATGTTTCTTTGTTCATTTTTTTGTCTGGATGATCTGTCCAATGCTGAAATTCAGGTATTGAAGTCTTCAAACATATTGTATGATGGTCTATTTCTCACTTTAGCTCTAATAATATTTGCATTAATATATCTGGATTCTCCAGTATTGGATATATATATATTTATAATTTTCATGTTCTCTTGCTGAGTTGACACCTTTATCATCAAATAATGACCTTCTTTGTCTCTTTGAATAGTTTTTGGCTTGATATGTATTTTTTTAATATAAGGATAGCTACTCCTACTTTTTTTGGTTTCCATTAGCCTGAAATACTTTTTTACATCCTTTTATTTTTAGTCTTATGTGTCGTTACAGGTGAAGTGTGTTTCTTGCAGGCAACAGGTCATTGCATCTTGTTTTGCTTTGTTTTTCTTAATCCATTCAGCCACTCTTTGTATTCTGATTGGAGACTTTACTCCTTTTACATTCAATGTTATTATTAATAAGGCCTTACTTCTTCCATTTTGTTATTTGTTTTCTCGTTGTTTTGTAGTCTTTTCCTATCTTTTTTCTTTCCAGTCTTTCTTTTTGTGAAGATAACTTTCTTTGAGGCTATGTTTTGATATCTTACTTTTTGCTTTTTATTTTGTATGTACCTGTTACATGTTCTTTGATTTAAAATAATCATGAAACTTTCAAATAACACCTTATTGCCCATTATTTTACACTGATGACAATACTGATTGCAACAACAAAGAAACTAACAGACAAGCAAAGAGAAAACTAATAAGAACTCTGCATTTTAACTTCATCCCCCCATTTTTTAACTTGTATGGTTTCCATTTGTATCTTATTATACTGTCTGGAAAAGTTGTTAAAGTTATTATTTTGCATTAGTTCATCTTTTAGTCTTTCTACTCAAGACATGAGTTGTTTATAGACCACAATTATGATGTTATAATATCCTGTATTTTTCTGTGTACTTACTTTTACCAGTCAGTTTTGTACCTTCAGATGATTTTTTCCTGCTCATTAGCCTCTGTTTATTTCAGATTGAAAATCTCCCTTTACCATTTTTTGTGGGACAGGTCTGGTGTTTGTGATATTCCTCAGCTTTTGTTTGTCTAAGAAAGTTTTCATTTCTCTGTAATTTTTTTCATACTTGTGGCTTTATTTTTATTTTTTAAATTATACTGTAAATTCTAGGGTACATGTGCACAACATGCAGGTTTGTTACATAGGTATACATGTGCCATGTTGGTTTGCTGCACCCATCAACTTGTCTTTTACATTAGGTATTTCTCCTAATGCTATCCCTGTCCCAGGCTCTCACTGTCTCATTAATGTTTTAAGGATATTTTCACTAGATACATTATTTTAGGATAAAAGATGTTGTTTTTCCTTCAGGTCTTTAAGTATGTCATGCTACTCTCCCCTGGACTTCAGGTTTCCACTGAGAAGTCATTGTCAGGCATATTAGAGCTCCACTGTATGTTATTTGTTTCTTTTCTCTTGCTGCTTTTTGGATGTCTTCTTTATACTTGACCTTTGGGAGTCCAATAATTAAATGCCTTGTGATCATCTTATTTGAATTAAATCTACTTGGTGTTCTTTGACCTTCTTGTACTTGAATATTGATATATTTTTCTAGGTTTGGAAAGTTCTCTGTTACTATCCCTTTGAATAAATTTTCTGCTCAAATCACTTTCTCACCCTCCACTTTAAGGCCAATAACTTTATTTTAACTGTTATTGTAGGTTTTGGGGTACATGTGAAGGTTTGTTACATAAGTAAACTCATGTCATGGGGGCTTGTTGTACAGGTTACTTCATCACCCAGGAATTAAGCCCAGAACCCAATGGTTATCTTTTCTTCTCCTCTCCCTCCTACCATTCTCCACCCTCAAGTGGCCCTAGTGTCTGTTGTTTCCTTCTTTGTGTTCATAAGTTCTTATCATTTAGCTCCCACTTATGAGTGAGAATGTGCAGTATTTGGTTTTCTGTTCTTGAATTAATTTACTGAGGATAATAGCCTCCAGCACCATCCACGCTCCTGTAAAGACATGATCTCATTCTTTTTTATGGCTGCATAATATTCCATCGTGAATCTCTACCACGTTTTCTTTATCCAATTTGCCATTTCTGGGCATTTAGGTTGATTCCATGTCTTTACTATTGTAAATAGTGCTGCAATGAACATTTGCATGCATGTATCTTTATGGTAGAAAGAATATGGTTTATATTCTTCTGGGTATATACCCAGTAATGGGATTGGATTGCTGGGTTGAATGGTAGTTCTGCTTTTGGCTCTTTCAGTAATTGCTATATCGCTTTTCATTCCCACAAACAGTGTATAAGTGTTCCGTTTTCTCTGCAATCTTTCTAGCATCTGTTATTATTTTTTACTTTTTAATAATTGCCATTCTGACTGGTGTGAAGTGGTATCTCATTGTTTTGATTTGCATTTATCTAATTATCAGTGATATTGAGCTTTTCTTCATATGTTCATTAGCTGGATATATGTCTCCTTTTGAAAGGTGTCTGTACATGCCTTTTTTCCACTTTTTAATGGGGTTTTCTCTCCTAAGTTCTTTTAAGTTCTTTATAGCTGCTCGATATTATACCTTTGTCAGGTGCACAGTTTGGAAATATTTTCTCCCGAACTGTAGATTGTCTGTTTACTCTGTTGATAATGTCTTTCACTGTGCAGAAGCTCTTTAGTTTAATTATATCCCACTTGTCAATTTTTGTTGTGATTGCTTTTGGTGTCTTGGTCATGAAATCTTTGCCTGTTCCTTTCTCCAGGATGGCATTACCTAGGTGGTCTTCCAGAGTTTTTATACTTTTGGAATTTACATTTAATTATTTAATTCATCTTGAGTTAGTTTTTGCATATGGTGTTGGAATGGGTCCAGCTTGAGTCTTCTGCATATGGCTAGCCAGTTATGCCAGCATCATTTATTGAATAGGAAGTCTTTTTTTATTGCTTGTTTTTGTCAGCTTTGTTGAAGATTAGGCAGTCATAGGTATGTGGCCTTATTTCTGGGCTGTCTATTCTGTTCTGTTGGTCTACGTGTCTGGTTTTGTACCAGTATCATGCTGTCTTGATTACTGTAGCCCTGTAGTATAGTTGGAAGTTGGGTAACGTGATGCCTCCAACTATGTTCTTTTTGTGTGACCCCACTCACAACTCCAGGCAGCTCATCATGGACAGACTATTCGTTTAGTCATTCTGGGATTGGTCATTGGAGCCATATTTAGTTTATTTGGTGAAGTCACTTTTAGATTTGCTTTTTTGAAGCTATTTCATAGATATTGTATGTGTGCTTCATTCTTTTTCCTTTTATTTCCTCTGATTGTATATGTTCAAATAGCCTGTCTTAAAGCTCGCTAACTTTTTCTTCTGCTAGATCAGTTCTATGGTTGAGAAACTTTGATGCATTATTCAGTATTTCAATTGAATTTTTCAGCTCCAGAATTTCTGCTTGTTCGTTTCTTACAATTATTTCAATCTCTTTTAAATTTGTCTGATAGAAATCTGAATTCCTTCTCTGTGTTGTCTTACATTTCATTGAGTTTCCTCAAAACAGTTATTTTGAATTCTCTGTCTGAAAGGTAGCATACTTCTGTCGTTCTGGGATTGGTCATTGGTGCCATGTTTAGTTTATTTGGTGAGGTCATTTTTTCTGGATGGTCTTGATGATTGCAGATGTTCATCAATGTCTAGGCATTAAAGAGTTAGGTATTTATTTTACCCTTCACATGATGGGCTTGTTTGTACCTATCCTTCTTGGAAAGGCTTTCCAAGTATTCAAAGGAAATTAATTGCTGTGATCCAAATATTTGGTCTCTACAACCATATCTGCATTAGGGATCACCCCAAGTCCAGTAATACCATGACACTTGCAGACTCATAGAGGTTCTGCCTTAGTGGCCTTGGATAAGATCTAGGAGAATTCCCTGGATTACCACGCAGAAACACTTGTTCCCTTCCCTTATTTTCTCCGAAACAATCAGTCTGTCCATGCTGAACTGCCTATGAGAAGAGTGACACAAGCACCTTTGTGGCCACCACCACTGGTACTGTGTGGGTCACGAAGCCAGCACAGCACTGGGTCTTGCCCAAGGTCTACAGCAGCAACTGCCTGGCTGTTGCCAACATTTACTCAAGGCCCAAGGACTCTTCAGTCAGCACACGAAGGTGGTGAATTCAGCTAGGCTGTGTCCTTCCCTTCAGGGTGGTGAACTCCCTCCTGCCCCAGCCCAGGGTCATTCCAGAAATACCATCTGTGAGCCAGGGCCTAAAGTAAGGAACTTTAGGAATGGACTTGGTGTTCTATTCTACTGTGGCTCAACTGGCACCAAAGCTGCAGGACAAAGTCCTTCCCACTCTTTCTTCTTCTTTCCTCATGCAAAAGGAATCTCTCCTCATGGCTACCACTGCCCTAGGCCTGCAGCAAGTACTGCTTGACTAACATCAATGTTCACTAAAGGCCCAAGGGCTCTTTAGTCAGCTTTTGGTGTGTGCTACCAGGTCTCGGTTTTTTCCTTCAGGGCAATGGGCTCCTCTCTGGCTCAGGGCAGGTTCAGAAATACCCTCCAGGAGCCAACACCTGGAATCAGGGACCCCAGAAGACCACTTAATATTCTACCCCACTGTAGCCAAGGTGGTACCTAAGCTGCAAGACAATGTCCCATTTCCTCTTCCTTCTCCTTTCTTCAAGTAGAAGGAGTCCCCCTGTGATCACCACAGGTAGAAATGGGTTGGGTCACACCTGAAGCCAGTATGGCACTGGATCTCATCCAGGGCCCATGACGAGTGTTACCTGGGTACCGCGAATGTTTATTCAAGACCCAAAGGCTCTTTAGTAAGAGAGTGTTAAATCCTTCCCAGACTGGGTCCTTTCTTTCAAGGAAGCAGGTTCCTTCTGATCCACAGTGTGTCTAGAAATGTTATTTGGGAGCTAGGGCATGAATGGGGTCTTCAGGACTCTGCCCAATGCCATATTTTACTATGGCTAAGCTGGTATATCCAGGTTGCAACACAAAGTCCTCTTTACTCTCCCCTCTCCTCTCCTCAAGCTGAAAAAAGGAGTCTCTTCTGAAGCTGCACTGCCTGGGGTTGGGGAAAAGTGATGTAAGCACTCCCTTAGTCAACTCAGCTGGTGTCTCACTAGGTTGCATGCACCCCATGTCCACTATATCTGAGTCTAGCAAAGTCACAGGAATTGCCTAAGAATTGCAGTGTCTGTGGCCTTCAACAATCATGTTCCTTAAGGACCCCAGAGCACATTAGCCCACAGTGGCAAGGTTTGCAGAATTCTGCTTCCAGCTGCTGGGATGGATGATATGTCTCTGGCTAGAGCTGCCATAAATGTTCCCTCTATGGGTTCCCACCATGTTCTGCCCCATGTTGCTTTCCACTGGGACAGGACAACATTGAGTTTCAATGCAAAGTCCTACCATCACTCGGCTCTCTCTCCCACAGGCACAGAATCTCCCTCTGTTCCACATGGCTATAGTGACGGATGGGGGACTAGTGGCACGGGCAATTCAAGACTGTCTTTGCTACACTTTTCAATGCCTCTTTCCTTGATATAATGTTAAAGCTAGGTACTGTGATCACTCACCTGATTTTTGGCTTTTCCGAAGGTACTTTCGGGTGTGGATAGTTGTTCAGTTTGGTGTTACTGCTGTGGGGGTGTTGATCACTAGAGGGTTCTATTTTGTTATCTTCTCTACCTCCAATTTCAACAATAGGCCAGGTTTCTTTTATTTTTTATTTTTTTTAAGTATTCTGTTAACGTAATTTTTTTCTCCAGTATTTTCATGTCTCTCTCTCAGCAATGACCATATAATACTTCTTCGGTTTTCTTTCAGAAAATACTCAGACCTGTTTTCTGTGTTTTCCCTGTAAATAAAAATCTACTATTTCTTCATTTTTAAATACTTTTTCTCTGTGATTTAAAATGACAATATAAATTGCAGAACTTCACGTCCATCCAAAATTTGCGATAATCTTTTATCCTACTTTAAACTCTTGTGATTTTTTTTTTTTTTTTTTTTTAAATACAACTTGGGACCTACCTGCCTTGTTTCTAAACTTCCTAGTTAGACTCAACTGACAATTCTCCATCTAAGACTTCTTTCATTCTGTCAGGGTAAAAAAATATATATATATGTGTATCATTGAGCTGTCACTTTTCACACTGTTCCTGTACATGAGTGAAGCCGGATTTATATTGATCAAAGTGACATGTTTGCAAAACCAAGTAAATGAAAACATCCATATAATTTATGGCTTGTTATATTTGGTGATAAACAGACATTTTAATTAAGTTTGAGGTTGAAGCTTTCAGACATTTCTGCTTGAATTTTATCACCCTAAAAAATTAGGACCTTGGATGAAGGAGGAGATAAACAGTAGAACACATCCTATACATATACATTGACCAGAGATGCAAGTATTTATGCTGTTTATGTGAGATATGGCCATGAAATAAAATACCAAGAAGGTCCCATCAACTCATAAAAGACATCTGTGGAAAGCCTGACAATACAAAAGAACTTTTTTATTTTCCCTTCAGACAAAACCCAGAGATGCTTAAAGATACAGGTATAATAATAATGAGAAATGATAAGTAATTCCAGTAAATATAGTAGTCCCTCCTTATCTGAGATTTCACTATGGTTTCAGTTACCTGTGGTCAACCGTGGTCTAAACATATTAAACAGAACATTTCATAAATAATTCATCATTTGCGAATTGCTCGCCGTTCTCAGTAATGTGATAAAACCTCAAGTTTCCCTGCTCTGTCACACCCTGAATTCACGCTCTAGATATACAGTTCCTTAGCGGCTGTCACCGTTATCAGATCAACTGTTCCAGTATGATATTGCTGTGCTTGTGGTCAAGTTATCCTTATTTTACTTAATACTAGCCAGAGAGTGTAGGAGTTGGGATGATAGAATATTGTTATAACTATTCTACTTTATTACTAATTACTGTTGTTAATCTTGTACTGTGTCTTGTTTGTAAATTAAGCTTGACTGTAGGTATGTATGTGTAGAAAAGAGTTCAGTACTATCTGCAGTTTCAGGCATCCACTGCAGATCTTAGAATATGGATAAGAGGGGACTATTGTGTATAGATTTACCAAAGTACCTGCCCATGGAGTAATTTGTCTCTGAACTTTCGAATGATGTCATCTGGTGTATTGTTACTGAGTAGACTTGAGGCCTGTGGCAGAAGAGTGGAATGAATCTGGAGTCTGGTTCTCAAGGCCTTCTTAGCCCACTGGCTACAGCAAAATCATATCCCATGTGGACTGAATCAGAGGCAAATGCAGTGGAGGTTTCTAAAGACTTATTTTGTGAGCAGCTCATGTCTTCTTGGTGAGATACACAGAAACCTTGGATCTAAGCCTAACTTTAAACATATCTCTTAAATTTTAAACTAGAAAAAAATTGCTAAAATGTGTGCATTCTCTTGTTTTAAGAAGCAAGTGTGGGCATAAAATATTTTTACAGCTTGTAGATTCATTATGGATATGAATACAATACAACAATTTTTCCCAAAAATCTATGTATTAGTTTGCTAGGGCTGCCATGACAAAATACCACACACTATATGACTTAAACAACAAAAACTTAATTTCTTCTAGTTCTGGAGGCTAGATGTCTAAGAACAAGATGTCAGAAGAGTTAGTATTTGCTGAGGCCTCTCTCCTTGGCTTACCTTTGTCTCCTTTTCTTTGTGAGCATACACCCTGTCCTGTCTGTGTCCTTAAATTTCCTGTTCTTATAAAGACACGGTCAGATTGCATTAGGGCCCACCATAAAAGCCTCATTTTGATTTAATCATCTCTTCCTGTCTCCAAATATAGTCACATTCTGAGGTACTGGGGGTTAGGGCTTCAATATAGAAAATTTAGGGATACATAATTCAGCCTAAAACACTAGAAATTAAAACTCACAAGAAGATGAAACTATGGACTAGTAAAACAGATATTCTCTTTTTTCCAAAGGAAGTTTCACCTCTTGAAAATTATCACTAAAATGAATTTTTAGAACATGATCAAAATGTGGTTGATGTATTATTTGAACAAAGGACATACAAATGCAGAGACGGGTTATTTTAGGCATCTGGAAGTTTGGAAGCACATCTGTGAGTTTGATCTCTGAAAAAATAATTATACCAATCCTCATTATTGTTCAGTGTTGTTATAGCAATATTGCATGCTTAAGAGCAGTATTTTCCATTTAGAAGCACTTTCTCATTCATTGTCTATCTTTAGTCTTGAAAGAGTCATGTGAGTGCTGGTATTCACATATAGGACTTTTGTTTATTTGTGTTGAATGAACCAGAATGTCATAAGAGAAACTGAGTTTAAGGAGATTTCACATTAGAAGATGTTCTCTTTTGCTATTCTGGGTTGTATTCTGCTGGTTTTAATCTTTTTATTGTCAGCAAGGAAACTCATTCTATCTGATAATTTTTCAGAAATGGTGATATTGTTTGGCTGTGTCCTCACCCATATCTCATCTTGAATTGGAGTTCCCATATTCCCCACGTGTCTTGGGAAGGTCCAGGTGGAGACAATCATGGGGGTAGTTTCTCCCATCTTGTTCTTGTGATAGTGAGTTCGTTCTCATGAGAGCTGATGGTTTTATAAGGGGCTTCCCCCTTCACTGGGCACTCATTCTTCTTTCGCCTGCCACCTTTTGAAGAAAGATGTGTTTGCTTCCCCTTCTGCCATGATTGTAAGTTTCCTGAGGCCTTCCCAGCCCTGTGGAACTATGTCAATTAAACCTCTTTCCTTTATAAATTACCCAGTCTCGGGTATGTCCTTATAGCAGCATGAGAATGGACTAATAACAATGGATTTAAACTTTTTTCATCAATCGGAAACATTATATTGATACCTACTCTGTTTAACATACTATTCTACATGTTAAAAAAAAGCAATTGTCTACATTATCGGGCATAAGATTACAATCCTCATTTATGAAAATATCCATATATTTGCTTTTTGTTGTATGATTTGGGAAGTCCATTCTATTTATGATATTAATCTGATACCAAGATTTCTAATTCCACTTTGAGCCTAAATCATATTTTTAAAAAGAGAAACAGAGAAACACTGTATACTGGATCTACCTCACAGGTAAGAGGAAGGGGATTTTTGACTTTTCATTTTCAAGCACATCTGGAAGATAGTATATAGATTAGATATAAAATTTTATCAAGTTACTTAAGTATATATCTTTATAAAAATTACTAATTTGTTCTGTTAATAAGGAGCAACTAGGAAAAAAAAAGGCTGATTTATGTTGCTTTCTCTGTAGTGAGGGACATGCTACTTCTCTACAGCAGAACTCTTTCAGTTTTATCACGATCAGTGTAGCAGGTCTCTATTTGAATATTTGAGTGTCTGTGTATATTTGAGTATTGGTATCTGGAATCAATATTACATGAGAATTCCCCAACATAAGGAGCAAGAGATACCCGAGATATCTATTACTAGATTTTCTTTTTTACATTTTCAGTAACATATTTCAATCTTTCTCATCTGAGACTCTTCCTAACATTTTTTCGTGAGGATTTACATAATAAATAAATTGTATCTTAGAATCAAAATAGATTGAGAGTCTCAGGGGACAGATTACAAGCTTGAGAAGTTTTGGGAGGACTGAGATATGGTACAAAATGGACTGGGATAGTGTTAAATTATCATGGTAAATGCCAGCACTCAAGAAGGATGAGATATAACCAGGTCAAAAAGACTTTCTTACAAAATACTTTATTTGGGTAGATGTGTGGGGATGTTGTGAGCTGAAATTCAAGTGGCTCTGGGATAATGTGAAAATTCTTAGAATTTGCTGCAACGGAATTGTTCAAAATTATATATTTTTCCTGATGCTATTCTTTATTATATTCTAAGTAATATTTATCTCATTATTAAATAAGTTCCAAGTAGAGCATCAAAATGTTAGTGTCATAACATGTAGAAAATGTGCTTGTTTATTTTCGAACTGTAAAAAGTAATGCATACTTGCTAAAAGTATTCATTATACGATAATGCAGAGAATAAATATAGAAATCTACCTTCATTTATTCTCAACCTTTCTCATGAGACATAACCACTATGAAAAGTTTGTAAATATCAACATCAATATATATGAACTGAATAATATCTCATTGCTTATGGCCCTGTTTTGACATGACAAGGTTGTAGTCAAAGAAATATCAACTTACCATGAGATAAAAATTAAATTTAACATCTTTGTTCTAGTCTTTCATGATAATAGCAAATGTCATTTAAAAAATAAATCAAGCCAGGCGCAGTGGCTCTTGCCTGTAATCCCAGCAGTTTGGAAGGCCAAGGCGGGTGGATCAACTGAGGTCAGGAGCCTGAGACCAGCCTGACCATCATGGAGAAACCCCATCTCTACTAAAAATACAAAATTAGCTGGGCATAGTGGTGTATGCCTGTAATCCCAGCTACTCGGGAGACTGAAGCAGGACAATCGTTTGAACCCAGGAGGCAGAGGTTGCTGTAAGCCGAGATCGCGCCATTGCACTCTCGTCTGAGCAACAAGAGCAGAACTCCATCTCAAAAAAATAAAAAATAAATAAATAAATAGTCAAAATGGCCTTAATTATGTTTTTTTATTACTATTTTCTGATCCACGCTCACTCTCCATGCAGCTGATTCTATGTCTCTTTCATTCAAGTTCATGCTCCTCATAATCACGGTTTCCCAAATTCAGACCAAGCTGAATTGTTCACAAGTCTTATTTCCCCTGACTCAGCTGCATGTTAGTGGATCAGTGGTTTCTCAGTTTTCTTTAACTTTTCTTTTACTGCTATGATTTTATGCCTCAAAAGAGGGTTAGGACGCTGACTAAACATGCATAAATTTTTGCTTTGTAGAGAGGGAAGTATAAATACTCAAAATTAAATGTATTCCTTTAAGTTTTTCACATATTCCGTGTGTACATATATAGATGTATATGACGTGTTCTTTGATGTCAGCTCTCCATATTTGTCAGCTCTGTGTTCAAGAGTTCCACCAATCTCAGATCAAAAATATTTGGGGCAAAAAATTAAAGGATGATTGTGTCTGTACCCAAAGTGTACAGACATTTTTGTTCTTTGTGATTATTCCCTAAACAATATAGTAAAACTATAATTTACATAATATTTACATTATATTTGGTATCACAGGTAATCCAGAGATGATTTAAAGTAAACAAAGGATGTGTGTACATTATATGCAAACACCACATCATTTTGTGTAAGGGACTTGAGCATCCATGGCTTATGGTATCCATGGAGGAATTCTGGAACCAGTACCCCTTGGATGCCCAGGGATGGCTATACTTCTAATTTACAGTTCTAACTTTGGCATTCACCTTTTATTTACAACCAAGGACATCATGTAGAAACGAAATTTTTGGATTTAGAAATGAGTAACTAATTATTCGATTTACTCAGGAATCATTGTCTTTCTTATATGCTACGAGAATTTTTCTGAAAGAAAAAAAAGAAAGAACAGATGACATTTTCAGTAACCCCTGGGTCAGAAATGAAACATTTGCATAAAGAGACAAGATCTTTAAATGAGAAAAACTTAGAGTACATTGCTCAGCTGGTAAAACAAATTTTAGATGAATAAACAGAAAACGGAAGCTGGAATTGAGCCAGATGTGGGATGTGTGGGGAACAAAATTTGGAGCAGTTTAGCTAGCAATGGAAGGTTGAGCATAAAACAAGTTCTTTGTAGTGCAAGTGCTGTGTTGTCTGGTTTGTTTAATTTTTGAAGTTGACACATCACACATTGTTGAAATGACACCCTGAATGAACTTGAGTGTAGTGTAGAAAACACTAACAAAGCCAAGAGCTCTGCCCTCAGTCATGAGTCATTAGTGGTTAAAAATAATAAAAAAAAAAGGTCATCAGTTTGTCTGGAAGAATTTTCAAACTTGTCTGGATGTTGTGGACATGTGAACATGCCATGTCATCTGAGAAACTTGAAACAGTGTTTTTTAAAGCAATGTGCCAAGAATTGAGATAATGAAGACATACACTCATATTTGAACAAAGTGACATCTTAATGAGACTGTAGCAATATGTTTCAGATTATCGAAAGGTTTGAGGTCTCATCACACTTAGCAGTCATTAGAGCAGTTTAACTTCTACCCTAGAATGAGATCACAGAAAGTGTGAAGCCATGTTAACATGTCTGGTATAAAATCATGGAAGGAAATGTGGTTGTATGCCTCAGTGCAACATTTCAGATCGTTGGAATGTAATTCAAATAAACTAATTTATTTAATTGTGTGTGGATGAATTTCTGGAAGGAAAGAAGAATGGAAGGAAGGAAGGAAGGAAGGAAGGAAGGAAGGAAGGAAGGAAGGAAGGAAGGAAGGGGAAGGAGAAGGGAGGAAAGGAATGGAGAAAAAATTTCAAGTAAACTTTAACAGAGCTTAATAAAAATGAATTGCTTAGTGTTGTAGTCAGAAACAATGAATGACCTTTACCGTAAGGTGACTGAGATCTGACCTAGTGAAAACTAATTGAATTAATTAACATGAAAATTTTTTGTATATTTGCAATAAACTAAGAAAATGATTTATTTGTTGGTCCCATATGCAAATATTTTTGCTTTGGAGATCCTTCTGCTCCCAGATCATATTGTCAATTTTTGGTATTCAATTTTTATAAAAACAAGAAGTATGAATCTTAGATGGGCTCTTCAATATCATCAAGTCTCATTGTTAAAGAAAAAGTAGCCACTGAGTCGAGTTCTTGAAAGAACCACTCCAGGGAATGTCTAAATGGAAGTGGTCTAGAAGCTAACTTGAGGAGGCATGTAGAACTGTTTTGATATAAAGCAAGAGAAAGTAAAAGAAGTTTGTGTTTTTAAAAATAAAATTGATGGTTCTAACCTGATTAACCAACTGGGGAGCCCAGGTTTTTAGGCTACAGTTTAAATTTGTTATCACTTTTTCTGTACACTTGTTCTATGTTTGGGAAATATTAAGTATAGATTATGACCGCTTATGGTTAGCATTTGCAGAACTGTTAGCATCATAGGGATTGTACTATCACTAGCAGAATTTTTTAACACAACTCTCTCATGTATGAACTTGTCCCAGTACTTAAAACTACTGCTTGAAACTGGATTCGTGTAAGAGAAAGTTCTATTTTTTTTTAATAAAATGTGATTTATCTAACCCTATAAATCTCTGCTAATAAACAATATGGAATATTAGCAGTTTACTAACTCACCAATTATGTTAATTTTTAACACTAAAAACCTGGCTATCACATTTGAAAGACTGCAAATCATGTGTGCTTTGCATTTCCTTCCTAGGGAATTTAATTTTGGGGTCATATCCCCCTGCTTTTAATACAGTCCTGTCTCTGACATTGGCAATCTTTGTTAGCTGCTTTCCACCAGGTTTTTACTTTGCAGCATCCCCAAATATTCATGACAAGCATGAAGAAGCAGTAGCTCCAGGAAACTCTGGCACCTATCATAAATTTGGGTTGGCCTAGGATCCAGGTTTAGTGATAAGGCTCTGAGGAGTGAAGGAACACCAGGGTCCTTGGTCCTCATGTCGAATTAGAAAAAACGATACGGACACACGTGGAGTGATTTTAAGGAGCGGAGAATTTAATAGGCAAGAAGGAAGGGAGAAGACAGAAGAAAGAAGCTCCCCTGTATAGAGACAGAGCCGGGGGTGGGGGTGGGGGCTCCAAAGCCGAAAGTCCCAAGTGCAGTGGACACAAGCCAGGTATGTATGCAAAGGCTGGAGGAGGTGGTGTCTGATTTGCATAAGGCTCAGGGAATTGGTTTGACCAGGCATGTCATTC
This sequence comes from Mandrillus leucophaeus, assembly GCF_000951045.1. NCBI lineage: Eukaryota > Metazoa > Chordata > Mammalia > Primates > Cercopithecidae > Mandrillus > Mandrillus leucophaeus. The sequence goes on along the minus strand of NW_012109808.1, from coordinate 5,553,905 downwards.
ACATGACGCAGAAAAAGCTGGCCCTCCCACCCTAGCCTTTTAATATGCAAATGCAGGGCACCATGATGTTCTACACACGTGGCGATATATGGAGGTAGCCATGTTGCCAGGGACATGTGGGGCAAGGACAAGAAGGCTGTGGCTGGAATCACCATGTTGGGTGGACCCAGTTTCTAACTGTCTGCATTTGCATATGGAAGATTGCCAGCCTGGCTCTGAGAGCCAGAGCTTTACAAGAAACTTTTCCAGAGATGCTTAAACAAGGAAAACTTCCCAAGGACCCCTTTTCCTCTCTATCTGCTTAAAATAAGGTCTTAATAACTCCTACAACGTTAGGACAATGTGACACTGCAGAATGCAAAAGAAAATAAGAGAACTGGGTTATTTGATATCATTGCTCGGGTACTTTCACTTTCCATTGCCAAGGAATGGTCTGAGTCAGGCTACCTTTTCTGTTCTGACAGTTAATATTCATCTGGAAAAAGCACAATAGCAGTAATTACACTGGTAGTCTGCTTTTCAACTCATGATCTACGGTTTTTTAGCACATATCATAAAGGTGTTTTAAACACAAAATGATGGCAAATGTCTATGGAAACAAAAGTATCAGTGTAAGGATAATTTACCTCTCTGATAGTCTAAACAGTAAGGAGGTTGATTTGACTGAAGCTAAGAATTTGCATTAAGGGATATTAAGACCCTGTGTTGGATTAAAAAAAAATGGCACTTATATACATGTTGATTTCTTTTTTACTGATCTCAGCTGCTTTTCTTTTCTCCCCGGATTGAAACCAAGCTGACCAAATTATATAAAGACAACAAAGCGTACTGGTGTCTTATTCTTTCAACTTTATGTTTTTGCCTATTGTATTCCCAGTAGCTATCAGTAACTGACATGTACTATTAAGTTTGACTGAATAATTAAGTTTTAATTTAGTGCCACCCTACATAGGAAAAGAAATATTGTCTTTTAATAAAATTTATATTATGGTTAATTTTTCATGATGTGATGGCTTCAGATAATTTTTCTTTACTATTCTAAGCAATGCTTACCTATCATCATCATGTTCAAATGAAGCGCTTATTTGGATAAAGATGTGTACATCAGTGACTAAGTCTTCTACATACATACACATACACACAGGCACACACAGATGGATGATAGATAGATAAGGTATTGCGACGATAATTTTGCATCAACTTGACAACAAAATATCTAGACATTTCATTAAAGATTATTACAGGTGTGTCTGTGAAGGTGTTTTGGATGAGATTAACATCTGAATTAGTAAAGACTGAGTGAAGCATATTGTTTACCCCAATATGGGTGGATTTCATCCAATCTGTTGAATACCTGAATAGAAAAAATATGAGTAAGAGAGAAAAGAGAGAGGGGTAGAACTCTGTATAACCTTATTTGAGCTGGTATATTGGTTTTCTCCTGCCTTTACACTCAGACTCAAGCTGTAATTTATACTGTCAGCAATCCTAATTGTCAGGCCTTCAGACTCAGACTGAAACTACCATTGGCTCTCCTGGATTTACACACACACAGACAGAAACACACACACACGAGTTAATGGAAACATATAGAAAAGAGGCAATAAAGAAAAATGCTGGTACTGAAGAATTGAGGTGGTGAGAAAGTTAATTTAACAAGGGATACATAGATACATCTCAAGACTGTGAGCACAAATATTTCTACTTAAAAAAAAAACCCACCGACCCTTTTGGCTTTACAATTAACCCTTAAACAATGTGAGGATTAGGGTATCCACCACCTGCACAGTCGAAAATTCATGTATTACTTTTGGCTCCTCCAAAACTATTAATAGATTACTGTTGACCAGAAACCCTGTTGATAACACAAGTGGTCATTTAACATGTATTTTGTATGTTATATATAAATATTTTATACTGTATTTTCAATATAAAGTAGACTGGAGAAAAGAAAATTTTATTAAGAAAATCAAAATAAAAATATATTTATTATTCATTAAATGGAAGTGGATCATCATAAAGGTCTTCGTCCTCACGGTCTTCACATTGACTAGGCTGAGGAGCAGGGCTATGAGGATGGATTGGTCTTGCTGTCTCAGCGTGACAGAGGTAGAAGAATCTGTCTATAAGTGGATCCACATAGTTCAAAATCTGTTCTATTTAAGAGTCAACTCTATTCATCAGTATATGTTTTATTATTGTATTCATATATTCATACATTTCCTCATTAATTTATCCAGTAGTCACTCTTTTTTTTTTTTTTTTTTTTTCTGAGAGAGTTTCACTCTGTCGCCCAGGTTAGAGTGCAGTGGCACAATCTTGGCTCACTGTAACCCCCGACTCCCGGGTTCAAGCAATTCTCTTGCCTCAGCCTCCCAAGTAGCTGAGATTATAGGCACCCATCACCATGCCCGGCTAATTTTTGTACTTTTAGTAGCGATGAGGTTTCACCATGTTGGCCAGGTTGGTCTCAAGCTCCTGACCTCAGATGATCCGTCTGCCTCAGTCTCCCAAAGTTCTGGGATTACAGGCACGAGGCACCACACCTGGCCTGTCACTCATTTTTGAGTTTCTAATGCTTACCAAGTTAAAGGCACTTAATTAATAAGAGGCCCTCTGAATTCATTACCTATAATCAAAGAGAACACAAATCCAAACAATGAAATGCATCATGCTAGGGGTAAACTAGAGGTAGATAGGAGAGAAGAGAAGGAGTGACTGAATCAGACTGATGAACTGGCTACATTAGGAAGAGATGAGAGGAGTACTTTAAGAGCACTAATGAATTTTCTGTATTTTATGTATTATTTTCTTTGGTCTTTCCAATGATATATGTGGAAAGATGGAGTATGTTGCAACTCCTTTGAAATTATAGTGATTTTGTTTCTGTTTCTAGCTTTCAAGTTACTCTCAATCCTGAGTTTGCTGTGCCTATTCTGTAATAACCAGGCAAGTGTGAAGAGAGTACCACTACTACATGAAAAAAAATTGTTTTATTTCTGCAATTCAGAAGACACTAACACCTTGCTTGAAATCTACACTGCCTAATGATCTTTGCACCCAGGCTATTGAATCCTACCTCTTTGGGGTGGAAACGTCTGCACAATTTACTGAGGCTTCCGGCAGGGTTATGTTGGTCTAGCAGTTAAATAGTTATGTTAGGAATAAAAAGGTATTTAATGGTTTATTGGAAAGTCAATGGCATAATGTGTGAAGTACCTCTTTAACAGTGTACTAAAAGTGTCAGAATCCTGTGCAATTTTCCACACACAAAAATGGCATAATGTCCTACAGGTGTCACACATTTATTCCCACTCGCTCTGCTCATTAGTAAAATATTTTAATGTATATTCTCCTATAAATTATTCAGACATGTCCTAATGAATTTCCAAGCTAAGCAAGCAACTAGGTAGATTCTGAAAAATATGTTAAACACTTACTAAAATTTATCTGAAGTGCTGATATTTCTTGTGGTTATTTCTACAACACAAATTCGCTGTGTTGATTGTTGTACTGTACATTGTTGAAAATAAGTTCTTTGAGCAAGGTCCAGATGTCCCTGATAGCTAAATTCTCATTGCCTTATGCCCACTACCAAAGTAATAAAGATTGCCTATGGACAGCCTATGATCCCTTTAAAAAATAAGTTTACTATTTTTTAAATGGTAATTGACTTTTTGTGTGGACATGTATTTTTTTCTGAATACAGGCTTCTGTGTTGGTGGGTATATTCTGCACAGTGTCCCAAATACACACTGGCCCATAAGCCTTCATAACAAGATACTCTGACTTACAAAATCATCCATAATGTTTTAAAATATCTGTATTTTTTGAAGAAATGACCTTATAATTATAAAACAAGTACATATTATTTGACATTTCTCATGTTTTAAAAAGGACATATTTTGCATCAAGTTAATATCCTGTTGATGAAAAGGGTCCAGCACTGCAAAATATTTGACAAAATTTATTCTGAGCCAAATATGAGTGAACATGGCCTGTGACACAGCCCTCAGGAGGTCCTGAGAACATGTGCTCAAGGCTGTTGAGGTGCAGCTTGGTTTTATACATTTTAGTGAGGCATAAGACATCAATGAAATATATTTAAGAAATACATTGGTTTGCTCCAGAAAGGCAGAAAGGTTGAGTTTGTTTAAAGACTTGGGATAGCTGGAAAGAAAATGTTCAGATTAAGATAAAAGACTGTGAAGACCAAGATTCTTTTGAAGTCTTATAGTGGCTGCCCTTAGCGATGATAGAGGACAAGTGTTGCCTATTCAGATCTTTAAAAGGTTCTAGGCTCTTAACCAATCTCTTCAGGATTGAGAGGTCCTGGAAGAAAAAGATCTAGCTATGTTAACAGAGATTCTTTACAGATGCAATTTTTCCCCCACAAAGGACAGCTTTGCAGGGCCATTTCAAAATATGGCAAATAAACATGTTTTGGGGTAAAATGTTTTGACTTTCTTCTTTGTCACATAATGCTATGCCACAGTTAGATTGGAAAGTAAGTCACGATATAGGGTTAAATAAAACCCATCTGATGAGAATTTATGATTTGTAGGGCATGACTCCCTAGACCTGTCAGATAGGAATTTGGGTAAGACAAAAAAAGCAGAGCTTAGTCTTCAGTTCATATATTTTAACAGTCTCTCTTAGTTTGAGGTTGCTATAATGAAGTACCATACACATGGTGGCTTAGAAACAGAAATTTACTTCTTATAGTTTTGGAGGTTGGAAGTCCAAGATGAAAGTGCCAGCGTGGGGTAGTGTCAGGTGAGGGCTGTCTTCTAGTTTGTAGACTGCCATCTTCTCATTTTATCTTCACATGATGGGGACTCAAGCAGAGAGAAGAAGCAAGCATTCTAGTTATGCTTATAAGACAACTAATCAAGTTCCTGAAGGCTCCACCCTCATGATCTCATCAGATACTAATCACCTCCCAAAGGCCCCACCTCCAACTATCAACACATTGGTGGTAGGATTTCAAAACATTATATGTGTATCATTATGTGGAACACAAAGATTCAGTCAATAATATAGTTAATATGGATAAAAAGACATATTAATATACATATGGTATATATATAAGTGTATGTGTAGCTATATATGTCTCTAAATTTATATTTTTATTTTGTACCCAGAGCTATATTATTATATCTTTATATATAAATGTAAGGGTATATACATCTTGTCAATCGCATATCAAGTCATCTAGGTAATCCTTTGTATAGCCATATTAAGTGGGATAAATATGTATGTGTGTGTCTGTGTAATTACATATGCTGCATAATTTTACTGAGCCCACAGAATAGAAAATAAGAGACTCAAATTTATGCATGCATATGTAATATACATGTGATCTGTTCCTTAAGACTAGTGGAACATAGGTTTTTTTAAATGTTTGTTATAAGACTAATAAAGACATATTTTTATTACATCTAACAGTTAGCAGATTGTTAGGTATGCCATTAGTGACCTAACATTTATCTCAACTCCATGATACATTTATTTGGAACAGTGAACAATAGTAGTTTTAAGAGGTCGTCCTGTTCTGAGGTTTCACAGGTATTCCTCTGTTTTTAAGGGCACATAGTCATTCAGTAATAATAACTATTCTAACAATGACAAATTTAACTATTGTATTTCTGATTATGTTACAGATTTATCACATTAATTTTTTAAAAAACTGTTAAATAAGTCAGACAACTTAGATAAGGTTCAAGTATTTTCTTCTCTCTGTATTGCACACTTTTAATTACATTCCAAAGAATTTTAAGAAGTTAAGATGCTTGAGTAATTCTGCCTGTGTTTACTGATACCATCTTGGAAATTAGAAACCTATAAATATTTTCATTCTATTTGGGTAGAGATGAACAATCATATCACTCTATTGATATGCTAATATTTGGAATATAAAAGTACTCAGATTGCAATTTTAGAAAGAACTTTTAAATTTACTTATTATTTAATCTCCTTAATCAGCCTTTCTTTATCTTCATTAGCCATTTCAAGATTTTATTGAGAGTTGTGAAAATTCCCTACTACTTGTATCACACATGAGCGAATTCCTATTATGCCTTAATTTCTGTCTGTAAATTTATAAAAATAACATGTATCCCTTCTGTCTTTATTAAATATTTGTAAATCTTGCTTCCTCTTGTATCTCCAGGCATTTCAAGGTAAGGCTGGTAAACGGCTTTCCATTTTCCTGAGAAGTTTGAAGCAATCAGAGGAGATATCCACAAACTGTTATCTCTTCATCTACCCATTTTCCTGCCATTGTGCTGGTATGTTCTCATTGCACACAATGAATTCCCTCTCTTCCTGGCTAAGACCATGCCACCTCATAAGCACAGGGTCCCGTTTATTCTTGCTTACTCAAGGAAGCTATTTCAGTAATAATCTTTCTATTTTTTTAAGAAAGGGTGTTCCATTCAGTATCACATGTTTTTCACTAAGATAGAAAAATATTGTTTCACCAAGATTAAAGGAAAATCAAAATATAACCAAACTAAAGCAAAACAAAACTCTTGTGATTCCATTGATCTTGTAGGTTATGTATGATTTTTTGCCCTCCTTTGCCTCACATTGTTTATTCTCCTTTTCTCTAATTTCTTCCCACCTATCTTGTTGAACCCAAAGCAGTACATATGTTTTTCCGTCTACCACTCTACTCCACTCCATTCCATTTTTCCTTGTGTAGGTCACCAAGAACTTTCACATAGCTAAGTTCAATAGTTAATTTTTATTCCTTATACTAGGTTGAATAGAGCCTCCCAAAACTCATATTTACCCAGAATTTCAAAATGTGACCTCTTGAAAGGAGAGTCTTTAAAGATATAATTATTAAGATTAGCTCATACTGGATTAGAGTGGGACCTAATTCAATGCCTACTGTTCTTAAAAAAGAGAAAACAGAGACACACAGAAAATGCACAGAAGAAAAAGCTATGTGATAATAAAGGCAGAGATTGGAGTTATGATGCCACAAGCCACAAAATGCCAAGAGTTGTCAACAACCACCAAAGGCTGGCAGAAGCAAGGAAGGAATCTCCCTTAGAGTCTGGAGAGGGAGCAGGGCCCTGCTGACATCCTGATTTCAGACCTCTAGACTTCAGAACTGTGAGGCAGTAACCATGTCAACCCTGGGAAGCTGAAATACTCCTTATCTTACTTGAACCGTCAGTAGCATTTAATTCAGTTACTCACAGTTTTCTACAGAAAACATTGAATTTACTTGGCCACCAAGACAACACACTCATCTGTTTTTTCTTCTTCTTCTCTGAATGCTTCTTACTAGTCTCTTTATTTCTACCTGATCTCCTAACATCAGAGTGCCCTAGAGCTTAAACTTTGCACCTCTTCCTTTTTTAAAAAAAATCAACAGCACATTTTCTTTCTACTCTCATCTAGTCTCATGACCTTAAATCCCATATATGCTGATGATTCTTGAATTTATATTTGTAGTCCAGACCTCCCACCTGAACTCTATTTGTAGCTTCCTTCTTAACATATTCCTATTCATGTTTAATAAGCATCTCAACTATAACATGTCCAAAACTGATAAATCAACGTGTATGACTCTGCTATTTTAACAGGGAGCATTTATGTTGTTTCTCTAACTAATAAATAATAAAGATTAATAACCGAACAATAGCTTGGGTTAAATATCTTGATAATTTTTCTCCCTCAATGAAGTTTTGATTTTTGAAACATGAAACATGGACCGTAAATATTATAGTGTCTCTTTTCCCTTAATAAGTTACTTTGTCACTTGACTCAATAAAATAATAATATAGTCTTCCAGGAAATACTTAACAAAGTATGTGGTCTTATTACTTTAGTATGGGGAATTTAAAATATAATTTATGTGCTATTCTAATGAATGTATTTTTTTTCTTGTGTATGTATTATATGTGATTTATAAATACCTTTGTACTTTTTGTACTTTGAACATAAAGCCAGCTTCAAGGCATATCAAAAACTATACAATACTGAAATAGTTTGGATGTCTTCTCTGAATCTCATGTGGAGATATAATCCCCATTGTTGGAGATGGGGCCTACTGAGATGTATTTGGTTCATCAGCGAAGATCCCTTCTGACTTGGAGCTGTTCTCGTGATAGCGAATGAGTTTTCATGAGATATGGTTGTTTACAAATATGTGGCACCTCTTCCCCACTCTCCCTCTTCCTCGCACTCTTATCATGTAACATGCTTGTTCCTACTTCACCTTCCATTATGACTGAAAGATCCCTGGGGCCTCCCCAGAAGCCAGGTAGATGCTGGCCCCATGCTGCATAGGATATTCAGCTGGCAGAACCATGAGTCAATTTAATATCTTTTCTTTATAAATTACCCAGTCTTGGGTGTTTCTTTATAGCAACACAAGAATGGCCTCACACAAATATCCACAGATTAAACTTCAATATTTCTCAAGAGTACATAAATACACAAACACAAATAATAGTACTCAAAATATCCACTAGCGAAAGATAAAGAACAAAACATTTTGATAATAAAACATTATCAGAAAGTTTTCATGTTTTCAGACAACCATTGAACGTGGTAACAGGCCTATCTTTTCTCCCCAAGCAAGATTAGGGCATCCTAGTTGATTCTTTTTTTTTTTCTTTTTTGAGACGGAGTCTTGCTCTGTCGCCCAGGCTGGAGTGCAGTGGCGCCATCTCGGCTCACTGCAAGCTCCGCCTCCCGGTTCACGCCATTCTCCTGCCCCAGCCTCCTGAGCAGGTGGGTCTACAGGTGCCCACCACAATGCCCGGCTAATTTTGTGTATTTTCAGTAGAGACAGGGTTTCACCGTGTTAGCCAGAATGGTCTTGATCTCCTGACATCGTAATCTGCCCGCCTTGGCCTTCCAAAGTGTTGGGATTACAGGCGTGAGCCGCTAGTTGATTCTTAGTAGAGAAAAGAACTGCAGAAGAATCGTAAATAGTAAATAATATTATTAATTGTCAAAGGAGATGCTGAGAAATATACAAACGTGTGTTAATAAAATATGATAGAGTAAAAAAAATTCTGTGTGATAATTTACTTGTGTAATGGATTGCAATGTACAGTTTCATCCTGAAGCTGTAGTATAACTGGTACTGAAGGTTTGGGAACATGGGTATACACTACATTTAACCTGAATATAAGTATGCTCATGGTGGGTATGAGCCAGTTTGGTGGGTGATTGGAAACACCTATAATGTATCTTCAATGGGAATGGAAAGTGGGATAGAGAAAAACTGAGCAGAGCAGACATCTCCTGTTAAGAGAGCCACGTGTAAGTTCAAGTAAGATGTCCTTAGGTCTCCCAGAAATAAAGCTGGATGACTTTTCTGACTAGAGGTAGAAGCCTCGTATTTGCCAAAATGGACAAGAAGCCATGATCTTCTACTTTACATTTCTGGCTGTGACACTTCCCCTGAGCATCTGACTTGTATATTCAATTGCATATGTGGCTTCTCCACTTAGATGTCTTATTGGTATCTCATACTCAACAGGTCAAAATTAAAATACTGGATTCCTGCCTATCTCCAGCCCTGTGTCTTTTTCTGTCATCCCACCTCAATTAATGCTCCAAATAGCATCCAGCTGCACAGATCCCAAACTCAAATTATCTGTTTTGCTTCTTCATGCAGCTTCTTTATCCATTACAGTTCAGCTGTCATTCCCTGGCATTAACTGAGGAATAAGACAGGTCTCTTACTATTCTCAGTATCTAATTGTAAAAAAATTTCTTTTATTTTTGATTTAGTGGGTATGTAGTAGGTGTATATATTTATGAGTTACATGAGATATTTGGATACAGACAGGCAATGTGTAATCATTTCATCAGGTTACATGAGGTATCCATCACCTGAAGCATTTATCCTTTGTGTTACAAACAATACAGTTATACTCTTTCAGTTATTTTAAAATGCACAACTAAACTATTCTTGATTCCTTTACTATTTTTACTTCCCCCTCATCAAATTCATCAGCAAGTCATGTTAGTTTTACATTTTATTCAAAATCAAATTACTACTTCCTACTTCCTCTATTACTGTGCTACTGCACACAGCCATTATTTCTCCACTAGAATACGGCAACCAACTCTAATTGACTTTTCCCTTTCAAATATCACTTTGCTACAGTCCACAGAAGCCAGAATAATCCTCTATTAATATATATAATATTATATTATTTCTAGCTTGTAATGTCCAATGCTCTTCTATTACATTTGTTGCAAAACGCAAACTCTTTCCTGGGCCTTCAAGTTCCTCCTACAGGATTTAGCCTACCTTGCATTCTTTTATTATTTCCTTTCATATCACCTTACTAATTTCTCCTTGTTTCCCTGTTCTCCTTTACTTTTTTTCCCACTTCCCAAATAAGGTAAGCTTCTGCCTAGAGCTTTTGCCTTATTTTTCATTCATTTAGATCTTACTCTGCACATTCTGCAACTACTTCTAGTAATTTACATTTAAGTTTTTAATGGAACGTCACAGAGGTCTTCCAAGAATGTCCAATTTTAGTCATTTTCAGATTAATTCACATTAAGAGACTATATGTGATGTTATTCATAACTTACTTTAAATGTGTCAGGTTACAGAGTTTCATAGTACATACAGACTGATTATCTTGAGCTTTAATTATAAAGATGTCACTGTTCTTATCAAAAATTTACACTTTTGCAATTAATTCTCCCTTTTTATCTGGAAGCACACAATTCAGAGGGAGGTATTATAAATCCTTCAGCCAGCAGATTGAGAAATGATATTTTATTGGTAAAATTAGTGGCCTTTAAAATAGAATAATAAATGTTTAAGATGGGATCTTATTAATAAAGTTAAAGATATTAATGATGTGTGGTTGACTTAATTGTCTTTTATACACTCAACCCTGTTACATTCATAGGCTATCAATATCCAGAAAGGTCTGTAGCATAGACCCTTGAGTGTGAGTACATGGATTGGTCACTAATATTGTGTCCAGTCTCTGAATTAGGTGCTTTTTGCTTGATGTTGGTTCTAAGGGGAATACCTCTGTAATGGAACTCCATCAAATTTATAAAACTTAGAAAATAAGGTTCATGAACCATGTTATGTCAAGTCTGATAATAAATATTTAACTTTTAACTGTCAATGTAGTGGCAGCAATTAGTCTACAATGTGCTAAAACTTGTGGATAGGATATTCCTTGCCCTTTGAAATCACTTTCTACTCCTAACTGCTAAAGATAATCTAAGAGTTAGGCTTTACCATGCTAATCACTAGTTTTTGTCCTAAGCCCTCTACCCAGTGATTACCAGAAGAACAAATTATTTAAAAGCTCAAACTAACTTAAAATTAATTTATTCTGATTATTTCAACTGTTTGTTCATGAAATGTTTAGCTAGACTTTGGGGGAAAAGTCTTTTAGATAGCCACTCCTTTTTCTGTTTCTTTTCTTAAGACAGCATGTGAATTTACTGTGTGAGGAGAAAGTGCATCCTTGCAACATTCATAAACAACTTGTTCTTAATTAGCACATCCTCTAGGTTTTAGCTCTTTTTTTTCCCCAGGGGCTTCTCACCTTGTTTCAGTTGTAGCTGAGTTTTGATGCAAGTGTAACTCAGGGCCTGCTCAGGGTTCCCTCACCTACCCTGGTTGACTGAGCTTCTTGCTGGCTGCAGAGCCTGCAGTGATGGTCAGTTTTTCCATCCAGCTGCTGTCTTGGCATCCCCTCTACCTTCCAGGATTCTGACTTCTGCCTCGTAAACACCTCATCCTGACACAGCAGGCCCCCTGAAATGGCATCTGACATTTAACTCAACAATTAAAAAACAGGAGAAATAAATGCTTATCGAGAAAGCGAAACCAAAGAGTTATGGCCATTCTCTAGGTTGGGAGACAAGACAGTGTGAGAGAGAAACTCTTTCCTGCATCCTAAAATTGTGACTTTAGGCCTCAGCAGTCCATGCCTCAGAGATGTTTCCTTAATACTAAAGACTAGTTTTGCTCTTTAAATGGAAGCACAGGGAGAGAACATGCCAATCAGCTTCTTTCAACTCATTCTCCTTCTCTTCCCTCACTCTTTACCTTCACATTGTCATGTCCAAAATCAGGCCTCCTTCTTCACTAATGAGAAAGGGAGGATTTGGGCCCACATGATCTTCTGATCTTGATAATGTTATACTCTTTACATACTCGACAAAATGGACTTTGCCTATGCAATAAATGTGACTACTTATTTGACCTTAACATAAGGAGATTATTTTGCATCATCCCAGTAGGCCAACTGTAGTCATAAGACGCCTTGAAAGACACAGAAGCCAGAATAAAGTCAGGAAGATAGCAGAAGTGGAAGTCAGGGAGATTGGAAACATAAAATAGTCTCAACTCATCATTTTTGCCTTTGTAAATGAGAGGTGGGCACTAACACTGGTGGCCTCTAGAATCTGAGAGTAAGTTACTGCTGTAGATAGAAAAGACCCTTGGAGAGAACTTTCCTTTCTCTCTGTTCTTCCTTATTCTGAATGTCCTCCTACTGTAATTTCTCTTTTTAAATTGTAGATTGCCATCAAGAGAAAACCATCCTCTCATTTTAGCTCAGGGCTTTCATAGTACTAAAGCGGCTACATTGTCTGGGGTATATACCCAGGGGTGCATTGTTGCATGCTAGGAAAATTTAGAACATAAACGCACAAGAGGAGTTTAGGAGTGGCGGTTTAATAGGCAGAAGAGAGTAGGAGAAAGAGAAACAGTTCTCTTTATAGAGAAAGAGAGGGGTCTCGGAGCGGAAAGGACCGGTGGGTGGCAGATACGCCAACTTTCATTTTATTTTATTTTATTTTATTTTTTGACAGGCTCTCATTGTCTCTCTCAGGCTGGAGTGTAGTGGCATGGTTTTGGCTCACCACAGCCTCTACCTCTCAAGCTCAAGCAATTTACCTGCCTCAGCCTCCTTAGTAGCTGGGACTACAGGCATGCACCACCACGCCCGGCTAATTTTTGCATTTTTAGTAGAGACAGGGTTTCACCATGTTGGCCAGACTGATCTCAAACTCCCGACCTCAAATGATCCGCCCACCTCAGCCTTCCAAAATGCTGAGATTAGAGGCATGGCATGAGCAACCATGCCCAGCTGATGCGCCGAATTTTATAGTCATGAGTTTAAGGAGGCAGTGTCTGATTTACATAGGGCTCACAGATTGATTCAATCAGGTATGATGCTTACGTAATACACAGGAAGGCAGGTCACCCCACTCTAATCTTATGCAAATAGACTTTCCAGTTGATTGGTGCCATCTTGTCTGCTCCTTACAGTACATGTGGCTGACATAGAGAAAGGAAGATGGAGCTGCCATCTTTTTTTTTTTTTTTTTTTTTTTTTTTTGAGACAGAATTTCACCCTGTTACCCTGGCTGGAGTGCAGTGGCAAGATCTCAGCTCACTGCAACCTCCCGCCTCCTGGGTTCAAACAATTATCCTGTCTTAGCATTCCGAGTAGCTGGGACTACAGACGCACATCACCATACCTGGTTAATTTTTGTATTTTTAGTAGGGAAGGGGTTTTGCCATGTTTGCCAGGCTGGTCTTGAACTCCTAACCTCAAGCGATCCGTCCTTCGTGGCCTCCTAAAGTGCTGAGATTATAGGCGTGAGCCACTGCGCCCAGCCAGAGCTGCCATCTTGACCATTTCTAGGCCCTATTCCCTCCCGCCATTCACTGGTGCAAGCTCCCAGCTTGCTTGTCTATGTCTGCAGCTCAGATTTCCAGGCTGCTCTTTGTTCGAAAATGATTTAGGGCTGCTTTTCGTTAAAGAAACCTTACCAAAGGCTACTGTACCCTCACTATCTGCCTAAGTAATTTCTTCTTAACTCCTGTAGTCCAGGTATCAACTACACACAGAACCTTATAAATCCCAATCATCCTGCCTCCTCATCCATGTGTGTATGTTCTACTTTTGAAAATATAAAACAAATGTAGTTGTTTTTCATTAAAATATCTGTATGTAGCACCATCTTAGAATCTCTTTCCCTCTCTGTCTTTTATCTATTGATCTACTATGATCATTACAGATCCCTTATATCTTGTATCTTGGTTTGTTCTCAGTGGAAACATTTTAAATTGATTATTTAGGAAATTGTTTGTACAAATTAAGATTAGGTAAACTCTAAAAGATAAGAAAGGTGAGAAATGTGCTTATTGAGCTAAAATTTAGAATCAGTAGTAAGGTGGAAACAAAGGAAGAAAATGGGAAGCATACATTTCTTGAAATGTCAAACGTCACTGGGTGATTTTATTATCTGTACCTATTACCTCACTTTAGGATCCTACTTTAACAAGTATTTGTAACAATCTTCTGCTGTGTCAAATGCTGTAATGAGAGTTTTACATATATTATAACACTGGATCCTCAAAATTATACTGTCAATTAGGTATATTACAGCTGTGTTGGAAAGTTGAAATTGTGGTTTATTGAGGAAAATTGACCAAAATTATTTCAACTAGGACTGAAGCTCCTGGAATTAAGATGAGGTAGCTGGAAATGTAATAGATAGGCATTTGCTTTTTCTACTATATTTCTGCAGGATATCTCTCAAGAACCTCTACTTCTCTGAATTTCCACTGCCTTCACTTGATTCAGGTTTCATCACTCAAACATCTATGTTGATTCTATCCCAGTCCCCTACCATCATTATCTTGCCACAGTGGTTGATTCTGTGATTAGGTGAATGTTTCAGAATACTATTCTGTCTTTTCAAAGATCAAATTTGTACAAACATTTAAGGACCTACTATCTTCATAACATTAGAATAAATACTATGACAAATAAAAGCACTAAGAAGATGTCCCTTCCTTTAAAGAGTCTATAGTTTATTTGCACAGGTATTGAGATGTATCAACACAAAGTTAAAACAATACAGAGTAGTCTATTAGTGCCGATATATGGGTATGAGAATTATATTACAGAGAACTAATTTTGAGAGTTTGAAAGGCTGGGAAAGGCTGTAACTTGGCATGGTTGAAAAGACTATAATGAAAATAAGGTAGCCTAAAAGAGTATCTGAAATATTTAGATAGTTTATTGGGGAGAATGAAGGATGTTTGGAAGGTAACAAAATACACAGGTGAGAATAAACATGGAGTTTTGTCACTATAATAGCTTCCTCCTAGGGTCAGTGAACCAGGAATTCTCCATGATGCTGCTCTGGGACCCACAGTTGCATGGATAATTTTTAACTAAATTAGGAAGACTTTTGATGTTTGACTTCAGAAATTAACACTTTGTGAAAGTCATGGAGAGCCATTGAAAATCTGTGGGTGAGAAATATCATAAAAATTCAAGATTTTGGAAAAATGAATCTGATAAATTATTTTGGATGAGACCAAATATGAGAAGGGTGAAGAAATTTGGAAGAAGAAATGGAGGCTGAAAGCTAAAGGAATAAAATTAAATAAGAACATTTAAAAAACCATATTCTCCTAGATGTGAGTGAGAGTTATTCTTAGTAGTTCTTGGAAGCTTAAGAATGTCTCGTCCTCTTTTCTTGGCTCGATATTTAATAAATGTCGGTCATGGAACTGTGTTGAGATGAGAGGAAAACAATGAAAAGATAGAGTGATCTCAGCATTTTATCTCAAACTACTGCCCTAGATATCTAGATAAAAGCAAATACTGAGAGCAATTTAATTTGGGATAACTGCTTTTATTACAAACATCTACATGAAATCAACAGCTTGTGAAAATGTGTTTTTCTACTGTCAATTTACACTTGATTCTTTTTGCACATCTTACACTTTTTTTCTGATAAGATTATAAATATGAATCAAGCTCTTTTGGTTACACATGCTGATTAGATGAAGTCAATTAAACAGTAGAGATGGGTGAACATGTATAACCAAAAAATATTTAAAATACCAACAAGAAACCTTAATATAAAACTACTTTCTGGATGTAAGTTTATTTAAATGCTCTGTTATTCTCATGTTGTATTAGTAACCAAGGCAATAATCATTAATTCAATCACTCAACATGGCTTTAGATGGGAGGGCACAACAGTAAATAAAACAAAGTTCTAGTCTACCTGAACATTTATGTAAATATTTACATATAGGATTTAGAGATTGTATTAATTTTCATGCAAAAATTTTACACAAGCATCAGAACATTATATACAAAAAGCATCTTCCTTTCATGGTGAGAAAGATCTTGGCTTCCTGTCTGAGTAGAATAGATCATAGCCATTATACTTCTATTTTAGTTTGAAAAATTTTCCAGCTCATTACAACTTACGAGGATATTCATTCCAGATCACCCTTTATTTTTTCCTCATCTCATTTCTCTGTGTTCAGATTACCCTATAATGACATAGAAAAACAATAGGTGATATTTCTAGTTCTCAGCCTTCCACTCACCTGTTTTGTAATTTTAAGCAAATCACATAAGCTTATAAGTTTTCATTATCTAACCTGTGGGAAAAAATTAAGACTTTAATGAGAAAACATTTAATTGAGACACTGGGGATATGTAAAACCACCAGGCATAGTGTCAGGAGCCTTGATTTTGCTTGAATATTTTTTTTTAAATTATGTTTAATAATGACTAAGAAAAAGAAACTTTGTATGTGAAAGCAAAACAAAAAAACTAACATTTGATAGAATAGTTTTAATGCAGAATTAAATTTTAAAGAAGCTGAAATAAAAGAATTTGAAAACATTTCATTTTGGAGCTAACATTTCTAGGAGTGACAGAGCCCCTCACACTCATGTGTTTGATGAGAAACAAATTTACCCTCTCCTGTTTCTATCAGTGCTCAGGTAGAAGAAACCTCT
The DNA here is from genome assembly GCF_000951045.1 of Mandrillus leucophaeus. Lineage (NCBI taxonomy): Eukaryota > Metazoa > Chordata > Mammalia > Primates > Cercopithecidae > Mandrillus > Mandrillus leucophaeus. The sequence continues at coordinate 5,537,095 of NW_012109808.1, read as the reverse complement.
CAGAGGCTGAGAGGCACCAACAGATCAACTAGAATAGTGCTGTGGGCACAATGCGTGCTCAATTATAGTTATAAATACCATGAATGGTCATACTACAAAAGGAGAGTAGTATATTTCTTTAATTGAAGAAAGTATATTTACCATATGTTTCCAATAGTGTAAAACACACCAGCTGGCACATCTTGGACATTCAGCATATGTTTTTGTGATTGATTTCTACCCTATACATCCAAGAAATGCTTATGAATCTTCTTGAATGTGTTGCCTGCTAAGATGTATTATAAATGCTTAAAAGACATTGTTTCCTCTTTGCCTTCCACGCCCAAACCAAAATAGTCTAGATTTTCCTTGCTTTGAATTAGCAGCCAAAATGACTTCACTCTGTAAAAACTTAAGAGTAAGCTCAGCCAAAAATTCAGATATACTTACATGCATACCCATACTCAGAACAAAGAGCTTAGAAAAGCTTCGCTTGGCCTATTTATGTCACTATTATGTAGCAGGAAGTGTTGCTACAGGAAGTCAAAAAAATTATCTAATAGGTGTGCTTACTCATCAACTCAAATAACTTTTTGAAGGGAAAAAATGTGTGTTTCTGTTACAGTGAATAGATTTAGAAATACTTATCTCAGGTCTCATTCTATTTTGAATTGTGTCAAAGACAGATGGATAAAAAAATAGTTTGTCAAATAAGGGAGATGAATTTCTTTTTTTCTAGATTTTTCTTTATATGTTTTATCAAAGTATTGCATAGTACTTGCAGCTGATTGACATTTCCCTCCAGAAAGGCTAAAGAGTCATAAAAAGAGTGAAGGGGGAAGTTGAGTTTTACTGCAGGGATCTTCCAGGTGTAGTGCGTAGAATTTTGGAGCATAAAATGAAGGGTGGACTGCATTGAAAGTTTGGCATGGTGATATTTGTCAGAGACTCAATGACACATCTTTACCCTAAATCGGAATACAACTATGAGTTTACTTCCTCTGGTTGTGTATCCCTCAAGCTTAGAACTATTTGGTATACAACTTTTCTGGGCAACAAATAAAAGCATAGATGAGAGTAAAATTGGAATTGTTATAAAAAATGCCCTCACATGGGTAAGAGGGCAGTTGGAGGTTGAGAATTGGCACTGAATACCACTCAAAAATGAAATGTTCCTGTGTATTAAGCCTTAATCAATTGGTATTCACTTTTTGTGAATGGCTAATATTTAAACATCAGTCTCTATCAGAATTGAGAAAGGGTCTGTAGAAAATAATTTTCTTAAAATACAAAGCAAATCTAAAAAAGTTCCCAATTGCTAAAGCACATAGGACTATCCTTTTCCTTTGCAATTTGCATCCTCAATGTGTTTTGTCATGTTCTCGGGAGGGCATACACTTTTACTTCTTTTCTTCTTTCTCGTGTCTTTCTTTTTTTTTTTTTTTCTTTCTTTATTTTTTTGCCACTGATCCTCCCTATATTTCCTTCAGGATAAAAGACACTCTTATGTGAGATCTTCTCACTTCAGCGTAGTGCTATTACGCGCTCCTGGGAAGCCCCTGTATTCAAATTTAAGGGTGACACCACACTCTCCCTTGCTTGAATTCTTGCAGATGTGAGATCACCACCATCCCCTTCCTGGAAACATTGTTTGTCTTGCCTCCCTCACTGCCACCCTCTGCCCGCTCCTCCTGCTTCCCTCTACTCCACAAACTCCTGGAGGTCTTGTCCACCGCCAGTGCTCTTTGCAGCTAGAAGCTGACCCAGACCTTCCCAGGTCACCTCTCAGCTAACTCACTCGGTCTCCTCTCTAAGGCACCTCAAATTAGTGCCTTGCGGGGGTGAAGAATGGTCAAAAGCAGGCTGCTAGGTCACTCTTCAAGGTTCACAGGACAACCTTGTGTTCTCAGTGCATCACTTCAGTGCTCATATTTTTATCTTGTTTAATTGATACATAGTATTTTACATACTTATGGGGTACATGGGTTATTTTGTTCCACGAGTAGAATGCGCAATGACTAAGTCAGGATAATTGTGACACCATCCCCTTGAGTATTTATCATTTCCATGTATTGGAAAAAATTTAAGTCCTCTCTTCTAGCTACTTTGAAATATACAATACATTGTTGTTGACTAGTCACCCTACTCTTATCTTATCTTTTCTTATCTTATCCCTTGTAACTGTATATTTGTCCCCATTGACCAACATTTTTTCATCCACGTCTCTCACCCATATACCCTCTCCAGCCTCTCCTGTCTATCATTCTATTCTACCTTCACGACATCAACTATTTAAGCTCCCTCATGAGTGAAAACATGCAGTAATTGTCTTTCTGTGTCTGGCTTAATTCACTTAACATAAAGACCTCCAGTTCCATCCACGTTGTTGCAAATGATATGATTTCATATTTTTTTATGACTGAATAGATTCCATCGTGTATTCATACCACTTTTTCTTTATCCATTCATCTCTTGATGGACACTGAGGTGGATTCCATATTTCACACTTTTGCTATCGGGAATACTGCTGCAATAAATGTGTGAGTGTAGGTATCTCTTTGATAAACCAATTTATTTTCTTTTGAATAAATACCCAGTAGTGGGATTGCTGGATTGTAGGGTAGTTCTATTTTTAGTTATTTTGTTTGTTTGTTTTTAGAAATCGCCATACCGTTTCCCATTGTGGCTTTGTTAATTTATATTCCTGCCGACAATGTATAAGAGTTATTTTTTTCTCTACACCCTCACCAGCATTGGTTATTTTTTGTATTTTTGATATAAGCCATTTTATGTTTGATGAGAAATCTCATTGTGGTTTTGATTTGCATTTCCTTGTTGATCATGATGTTGAACAACTTTTTTAGTGTATTTGTTGAAAATTTGTATGTCTTCCTTTGTGAAATGTCTATTCATGTCTTTTGCCTACTTTTGAATGGGATTATTTGTATTTTTTACTATTGAGTTGTTTGAATGTCTTATTTATTCTGGATACTAGTCCCTTGTTGGATAAATAGTTGCAAATAATTTTTCCCACTCACATTGTATCTTCACTTTGTTGTTTCCTTTGCTTTGCAGAAGCTTTTTCACTTAATGTAGTCCTATTTGTCTATTTCTGCTTTTGTTGCCTCAGCTTTTGCGATCTTAGCCACAAAATGTTCACCTATACCAATATCCTGAAATGTTTTCCCTGTTTTCTTCTGGTAGTTTTATAGTTTCAGGTCTTATGTTTAGGTTTTTTGATCCACTTTGAATTGATTTATGTACATAATGAGAGACAGGGGACCAGTTTCATTCTTTTGCATGTGGATATCCAATTTTCCCAGCACCATTTATTGACGATGGTGTCCCTTCCCCAGTGCGTATTCTTGATGCCCTTGTTGAAAATCAGTTGACTGTAAGTATGTGAATTTATTTGTAAGTTCCCTATTCTGTTCCATTCATCTATGTATTTGGTTTTATACAAGTACTATGCCGTTATTGTAATTATAACCTTGTAGTTTATTTTGAAGTCGGGTAGTATGATGCCATCAGCATTGTTACTTTTGCTCAGCATAGATTTGATTATTGAGATTTCTTATTTCATACAAATTTGACAAAGGTTTTCTCTACCTCTGTGAAAAAATGATATTTTGATAAGACTTGCATTGAATCTGTAGATTACTTTAGGCATAATGGTCACTGTAATAATATTAATTCTTCTGATGTATGAGCATGGGATGTTTCTTCATTTGTTTGTGTCCTCTTAAGTTTCTTTCATATGTGTTTTGTAGTTTTCTTTATACAGGTGTTTTAGCTCCTTGATTAAATTTATCCCTAGGTATTTGCTTTGTAGCTATTATAAATGGGATTGACTTCTTGATTACTTTCTCAGCTAGTTAATTATTGGTATATACAAACACTATTCATTTTTGACATGTTGATTGTGTGTCCTGCAACTTTACTGATTTTATTTAGCAGATCTAAATGTTTTTGGTGGAATCTTTAGTTTTTTCTGGATATAAGATTATGTCATCTGAAAAAAGGGACAATTTGAGTTGTTGTTTTTTTTTTTCCTCCAATTTGGATGACTTTTATTTTCTTGTGCTTGATTGCTCTGTCTGGGACTTCAAGTACTCTGCCAAATAGGAGTAGTGAAAGTAGGCATGACTGTCTTTTTTCAGTCCTTAGAGGAAAGACTTTCAATTTCCCCCATTTGGTGCAATGAGGTATGTTCCTTCTGTGCCTAGTTTATTAAAACTTTACTAAAAAAGAAAGTTAAATTTTATCAAATACCATTTCTGCATCTATTGAGATGATCATACAATTTTTATGCTGTATTCTATTTATGTCATGTATCACATTTATTGATTTGCATATCTTTCTTACATCTCAGAGATAAATTTTCTTGGAGCATTGTGTATTATCTTTTCTTTTCTTTTCTTTTTTTTTTTAATGTGATGTTAGGCTTATTTTGCTAGTATTTTTTGAAGATTTTTGCACCTATTTTCATAAGGGAGGTTGGCTTGCAGTTGTATTTTTTTTTAATTTTATCTTTTTCTGGTTTTGATATCAGCGTAGGGTGGCTTCGTAGAAAGAATTCCCTCATCTTCAATTGTTTGAAAAGGGGAGAATTGATGTTGTTTCCTCTTTAATCATTTGGTAGAAGTAGGCAGTGAAACCATCTGGTCCTTCACTTTTGTTTGTTGGGAGATTTTTTATTGCTAATCCACTCTCATTACTCATTATTGGTCTGTGCAGGTTTTCTACTTCTTTCTGATTCAATCTTGGTATATTGCTTATATCCAGGAATTTATCAATTTTCTCTAGGTTTTCCAGTTTCTTAGGATATAGTTGTTCATAATAATCTGTGATGGCCTTTTGTATTTTTGTGATGTCAGTTTTAATGTCTGCTTTTTATTTCTATTTTTTTATTTGATGCTTTTCTCTTTTTTTTTTTCTTGGTTGGTATAGTGAGTAGTTTATTGATTTTTTTTATCTTTTCAAGAAACCAACTTCTGTTTTATTGACCTTGTTATCCTCCATGTCATTTGGTTCTGCTCTTCTCATTATTATTTATTTTACTAATTCTGGTTTTATTTTCTTTCAGTTTGTTCAGGTACCTCATTAGATTGCTTACTTGAAATCTTTCTACTTTTTTGGCATAAGCCTTCATCGCTATAAACACACCTCTTATTACTGCTTTTTCTGTATCCCATTGGTTTTGGTTTGTTGTATTTCTATTTTCAGTTGTTTCAATAAGCTTCTGATTTCATTTTTAATTTCTTCCTTGACCCAATAGTCATTCAGGAGCTTATTGTTTAATTTTCATGTTTTTGTACAGTTTCCAGAGTTCCTCTTATAATTGATTTCTAGTTTTATTCCATTGTCATCTGAGAAGATGTTTGATATGATTTCAGTTTTAAAAATTTTGTTGATGGTTGTTTTGTGTCCTAATATATGTTCCATCCTGAAGAATTTTCCATGTGCTTATGAGAAAATTGTGTATTCTGTAGCTGTTGGATGAAATGTTCTGTAAATGTCTGTTTGGTTTATTTGATTTAATGTCCAGTCTAAATCCAAAGTTTCTTAGAAGTTCATATCTAACTGATTTGTCTAATGCTAAGAACAGGGTGTTGAAGTACCAAAATATTACTATATTTAAGTCTTTCTTTTCCTTTAGATTTAATAATATTTACTGTATATATCTGTGTGTTCCAGTGTTAGGAGCATATATATTTAGAATTGTCTTGCTGCATACAATGACATTCTTTGTCTATTTTTACTGTTTTGACCTAAAGTTTATTTTATCTGGTATAGGTAAAGCTACTTCTGTTTGTTTTTCATTTTTGTGTGCATAGAATATCTTTTTCCATCCTTTTATACTCAGTCTCACTCACTTAGGTGAAGTGAGTTTCTTGTAAGCAGCATATAGTTGAGTCATGTTATTATTATTTAAATCCATTCTGCCAGTCTGTATCTTTTAAGTGGAAAATGTAATATATTTATATTTTAAGTTATTATTTATGTGTTAGGGCTTATTTCTGTCATTTTATTAATTATGTCTAGTTATTTTATATATTTTTGTGCCTTTCTTATTGTTTATCATTTTGATTTGGTGGCTTTCCCTAGTGTAATATTTGAAATATTTGAGTCTTTTCTCATTCTTGATCTGTGCAGGTTTTCTATTTCTTTGTGATTCAATCTTGGTATAGTGCATATCTCCAGTAATTTATCAATTTTCTGTTGCTTTTCCAGTTTCTTAATGAATAGTTGTTCATAATAATCTCTGATGACCTTTTGTATTTTTGTGCTATCAGTAGTAATGCATTCTTATTATATCTGATTTTATTTAACTCTTTTCTACCAATGGTTTTTATATGTTTCATGTGTTTTTATGATGGTATGTATTATCCTTTCACTTCAGGTTGTGAACTCTCTAAACCATTTCTTATAGGGTTGGTATAGTGATCATGTATTCCCTCAGGTTTTGATTGTCTGGGAACAACTTTCTCTTTATTTGTGAAGAGTAACCTTGATGGTATAGTCTTAGCTGGCAGTGTTTTTTTCTTTCCTCATTTTAAATATTTCATCTCATTCTCTCCTGGCTAGTAATGTTTCTGTGGAAAAATCCACTTTTAGTCTGCTGGAGGTTCTTTTATAAGTGACTACATGCTTTTCTCTTTTTGTTTTGGAATTTTCTATTTGTCTTTGACTTTTGATTGTCAAGTATTGTGGGAAAGAGCTCCTTGAACTTTATCTACATGGGAATCTCTGAGTTTCCTGTATTGGGATATCTAAGTATCTTGCTAGACTTGGGAAATTTTCATCTATTATTTCATTAGGTTTTATGTTTGTTCATTTGTTTGTTTGTTTGTTTTGGAATCCTTTTGTATTCTCTTCACCTTCTGGAACACCAAAAATTTGAATATTTAATCAATTTACTGTGCCCTAAACATCATGGAGATTTTGCTCATTCTTAAAAAAGAAAAAAAAATTCTTAATTTTTGTTGGACTGGGTTATTTCAAAAGATCTTTCTTCAAGTTCTGATGTTCTTTTTTTCCTACTTAATTTAGTCTATTGTTGAAGCTTTTGAATGTATTTTGTATTTGACTCAATAAATTATTCAGCTTCAGAATTTTTTAATGGTATCTGTCTCTTTGATAAATTTCTTGTTTAGATCTATATATCTACTTTTATTTTGCTTTTTTTTTTTTTTTAGTATTCTCTTATCTCTCACAGGGCTTCTTTAATATCAAGATTTTGAATTACTTTTCCAGGATTTTGCAAATTTCTTTCTGATTGGAATCTGTTGCTGTGGAATTATTATTATTATTATTTTGGAGATGCTATATTTTCTTCCTTTTTCATGTTTCTTGTGTTCTTACACTGATATCTGCACATTGCTTCTTTCTATTTTTTGAATTTGTTTTCATGAAGGAAGACTTTTTCTTAATAATGTATCTATGATGTTGGCTGGGTCAGACACTTTGGGTTTGATTCTCAGTGTGTACAGTGTGGTAGTCTCCATATGATTTCTTCTGCTATAAAACAGGTTAGTGGTATCTGCAACTTCCTCAGTGGCTCAGGTATGGTTGTTATTGAAGGCTGTAGTGAAATTTTCCTGGAGATTGGGATGCCAGGTTAATCAGTCTTTGGTCACCAGTTGTGGGAGTAGTGGGCCGAGTGTGCCTTTCCTTGGACCCTAGAGCATTGTACACTAGCACTGCTGTTAGTGGTTCAGGAAGAATGATTCTTGGGCCTCCAAGTGGCTTTCTCAGGTGCAGGAACTGACAGCAGTGGGTCAGTGGGGGGAACTGTATCTTGAGCCTCTGGGCAGGAGGCATGGTGTAGGTGATGGCAGCAGAAGTGGCCAAACAGCCCTCTGGGTCCCAAGTGGACTGTGTTGGTGTTGGTTTTGGCAGTGCTTTTGACAGGATAAATGAGCCAGTTCCCGGGCCGGCAGATGGAACAAATGAGAAAGTATCATCTATGGTGATAACAAGAGGTCAGGTGGGCCCTACTTCAGGCTTCTGGGAGAAGTGTTCAGGTTCCAAAGGTGGTGAACTGGACTGGGCATCTCCATACCTCAAAGAGCATGCTCAGGTATTGGGCAGGGGTAGGGGACAGAGTCTGGCTTGGCAGACTTTCCCTCACAACATCCCCCAGCCTCGTGGTGTGTACTGGTGCTGACTGGGATAGGAAAGGAATGGGATGATTTCCAATCTGCTAGCAGAATGCTCAGATGGGGGAATTAGCATCTGCAACGTAGTCCTGCCACTGGGGAGGGTGAAATTGCTTTCAGTGGCAGCAGTGTTAGGCAGGAAGCTGGGGGTTCACATTTTACTCATGCTTTGGCCCTGATTGCAGCAGCCCACAAGAGCAGCAGCTGTAGGCAGTAACATTTGCCCTCAGAGCACATCAAAATGCAGTTGTCTGTCAGCAGCAGGGATAGTGCCACTTCCAGTGACTTGTTCTTCAGTCCCAGCAGCAGCAGCAGCAGCAACAACAGTCAGCAGCATTCGGCAGCAGTAGTGGCTGCAAGTGAGGCAGCTCTTTGTCATGTCCACCCCTCTGCTAGGGTGATGCAGGGTTGCTGTCCATGGCTTTTACATTGGTCCTGGTGGCAGCTGCTGCCAGCAGAAGTGGCTGCAAATGGGGAATGTCAATGGGGTTCCAAGGGTGTTAAGGTGCAGGGACCATTGGTCTCCTAGTGCAGAATTCAGTCTGGTGAGTGCTTTGCCCTTAAAATGGCACTGTGCTGTAGCTGCATAGAACTCAGGGGTGTGTGGGACCCAATGTGAGCTTCCTCTCTGGAGCAATGCCTTTGTACTGTCTCTAGGCAGCTCCCTATGTTAACCTCAGGACACACAAGGGTCAAAGGGGTCTACCATGGCTAGGCCTGCAGAAGTCTATAGTGGAAATGTGGACTACTGAGATTCTCTCATTCACCTTTTCCCCAGAGTCACTTTAGGTTCACAGCTAGTCCCTGTTGAGCAGGCTGCCTCACGTCCTTCTCCTTCCTTGTTTTTTGTGTTTTCTGTCATTTCTCTGTTGAATTCCAGTGTTATATCTTAGATGATCTATTTGAAGTGTGATTATATGCTCACTTTTATGGTTCTTTGTAGAAGAGGAAGTCCCAGATGTATTTATTCAACCATATTGAAGTCTCTCTATTTCTGTTTTTACATTTACTCTTCCTCATTTCTTCTGATTATGAGCATAATGTTTGTCTTTCTCTGGTTATTCTAAGTCTCCGTGTTCAAGCTCTTTCTGAAAACAATATCTGTAAAATTGCAGGGGCCATTATTAAAAACAGTTTAAAAATCAATGGGCTTTAAATGAAAAGATGTTACTTTATCATGTAAAGTTTTAATTCCCCAGCCATCTGTCATAGCCATACTCCTTATTTTCACTGTGACTATAGCTGCATCATTTAAGTAAATGGTACTCATTTTTTCAGTCCTTGGCATTAAGATAGAAGTATTTAAGACCAATGGAAATAAACTTTATTCTTCTCTTGGAATTATAGGAATGCAATTTGATATCATATCTATTTGATTACTATTTTATACTGACCCTCCAATACCTGTTGTATATCACTGTTTGGATATCACACAAATGCTTAAAAATCAAAAAACTTTTTCTCTTCCTCCTTTTTCCTCTATAACCTTAAACATTTTGTGCTATCTTTATGCTGAATCCTGGAGAACAGTAACACTAAAAGTACCCCAGGAAATCTGGGGGTCCTCCTAATGTCTTCCATCATTGGCTAACGTCCACCCACCAACAGGTGCCAATCAGTTGTGTTGACCATATCATGTTCAGCAGCCAAAGACAACCAAGAATACAACTATAGTCAAACAGAGTTGGTTGAATTACTCATTGCAACAAGAGAGGCCACACACCATGGGATCACTGGACTGTCTATGTATGAGAGTAGTAGAATAAGCTGGTTATAGGATTTGGGCTTGTGTTATGTGATCTGAAGAAAGCTTCAAGGAAGGAAGAATCTATTCCAGACTGAGTGCTGTCAAAAAGCAAAGATAACTTGTTGACATAGTATCTTAACAATCCACCTAGGTAGAGGAAAGAAGAAAAGAGGGCTAAAGCTATAACTGGTAAAAACAACAACAACAACAACAAAAAAAAACAACCAAGAAGAAACAAGCACTCATTCAGCTTAATTATGAAGTAACATTTGGTCCTCTTTGTGGTTTTTATAGTCTTCTTTAATTTTGTCTGTGCTCAGATCAGCTTGTGGAGGTGTCTCATTTGATCTCAGTATCCTGTCCGAGTCCAGTATCCAAGTCCAGGATCCTGTGTCTCATTTTGATCTCAGCCTCTCTCTGTCCAAGTCCAGTATCCTGTGAGACAATGCTCTAGCTGTTGGTGCCAGATCCCACTCTTTAGCCCTCACTGGCTCTGCTCAGCAGCGTATCCTGGCATTTTTCCCTCATAGACATTTTATTCCTCCAGGTGTATAAGGTTGCCCAAATGCCTGGTGTTTTATGTCTACCTGTCTTTATACGATGTTTCCTTCTCACAAAATATATACTATATTCGTCAGGGTTCTCCAAAGGGACAGACTAATAGGATAGATGTATATATGACGGGGAGTTTGTTAAGGAGAATTGACATACATTATCACAAGCTGAAGTTCCACGATAGGCTGTCCGCAAGCTGAGGAGGAAGGAAGCCAGCAGTGGCTCAGTCCGAGTCCAAAAGCCTCAAGAGTAGAAAAGAAAGTGCAGCCTTCTGTCTGCAGCTGAAGGCCTGAGAGCCCCCGGCAAGCCGATGGTGTAAATCAAAGAGTCCAAAGGCTGAAGAGCCTGAAGTCTCACGTCCAAGGGCAAGAGGCATCCAGCATGAGAGAAAGATAAAAGCCAGAAGACTCAGCAAGCCAATTTATCCCATCTTCTTCTGCCTGCTTTGTTTTAGCAGCACTGGCAGTTGATTGGAGGATGCCCACCCACATTGAGGGTGGGTCTTCCTCCCCAGTCCACTGACTAAATGTTAATCTCCTCTGGCAACACCCTCACAGACACACCCAGGAACAATACTTTACCAGCTATCTAGGCATCTTTCAATTCAATCAAGTTTACACCAAAAGTTAACCATCAAATATGCCTTCTGTATTTTTAGTCCTCTTAACTCTATTTTATGTTTATAATCTTAGCTTAGGACATCTGTCTAAAAATCATCTTCTAATTCAGCCTCATTTTAAATGATGTTCATCCCCATACCTGCATAGCATCTGTAAGGGCATAACCTCTATGAAGTTATGGGCTGTATTTATTATATTTACCACTGTATCCTCAGCACTTTGCACAAATAGTGGACTATCAGAACACACTTGTTGAAAAACAAGTGAATCATCATTTATTTTGTAGTTGTCTCTGAGTGAATTAATAGGTTAAAATAAAATGAGGCAGAAATGAATAATAGCAGCCTTGCTCTCAGGTAGCTTATATCAAATGGGAAATATTAGATGCCAACAAATTCAAAATAAGTTAGGTACATTTAATCCAATTAGATAATTCATCCAATTACATGAGTGTCAGAATTGTAGACATTTTTTTTCTTGGGGGTTGCTGAAAGAGAGGATTAAGAAAGAGATCATATGAGGCTATGTGGCCACAATGGAATCCTTGATGGCACATACAACATGACTTTCTTTTGGTTTTTCAAATTCTAGTGCCATAAAAACAATAGCTTCATTTATAGGGGAAAATGTTAAGTTCTGTTCTACTTCTGCAAACATAAAATTTTTGTTCAAACGTGATTGAACATCGCTGGCATTTGCTCCTTAGTGGGCAAGAAAATTGCCATTGTGGAGAATTGCGTGTACTATATTCAGGGCTACATGGAGAGAATCATTTGCTTTACAATTTAAGGCATAGGAATCCTCTGTCTATGGGTTCGAGCACACTTACAGAGGGAATGAATGTCCATGAATATTATCTGAATGAGATCGAGGCTCCTTGACAGAACAACATGGTAGGAAAGCTGGATAGCTTCACTCTCATGTGCTGCCATTATAGTTAGGTTTTTCCTTCTATGAGCAATCACAAAATCTGACAAATACAAAGGCAAGTTTCAGTTTCTAATCATTAACACTGTGGCTTGTCTTAGTTGTTCTCATTCTCAGGATACATATGGCAAATTCAGTGTCCTTGGCTAAGGATTTTAGAAGTAAAAGAGATTTGCAAATAGTACTGTCTGTATATTTAAAGGTAGATTGCTGTTATGATCACATTTTAGTTCATTTACTTCTTAGAACATCAATGTGAAGTAGGCAAAACAAATATTATCTCCTGTTGGCAGACAAGTAAACACATAACTCATCTGTCCAGTACCCATGGAAAACATCGCTAGTAGATCATAGAGCTTCTTCCTTCAATGTGATACAGTCCTGTCTAATCATTCTCAACAAATTGCTCCAGGAAGCTATGCAGATGTTGTCAAGGATGGATCTATTTGTTCAAGAATCTAGCAGTGGGACTATGACTGCTAAAACCACCAAGGTCAATAATTCTAAAATACTCAGACAAGTTTAAAAGTAACCAAGTATCCATTATTCTTGGGCACCATTTCACTTGGAGCAGTATTTTCTGATTTGGATTATATTTTTCCATATTAAATGTTTCATTCCATTTTCTCTTTTTGTAAAGTTCTTAAGAAAAAAGAGCTGTGAGAAAGAGATGGCAGAAGGGTGGAAAAGAGAGAGCTGAGAAAGAAAAATATGTGTATCTGGCTTTTGAGGATATTACGTGAGATACTTTGCATTTCATCAAATACATATTAACTGTGAAAAATATCTTTAATGAAAGTATGTGGCTGATTAGATAGTTTTATCTGAAAGGGGTTGCATTTCCTTAATTGGGATTTTAAAGAATATTCCATTCTTTATTTCTGTTTTTTTGTTTTTTAAGAAATGGAGTGTTGCTAGCAATGGTTGTTCATAAACACAATCATTGCACACTACAAGCTAAACTTATAGGCTCAAGTAATCCCCTTGCTTCAGCCTCCTGAGTAGCTGAGACTATAGGCAGGCACCACAGTGCTCAGCTTAAGAACATTTCTTAAGCAAGGAGTATTACCAAAGCTATTAAGCTCATTGGTCCTCAGCCATCCACTGAGTATTGACAATAGAGGAAAACTGTGATGCATGTATTTTTACTATCGTATCATCTCTATGTTTGCATTTTTAAAACATATATCCTGATATGTCATGTCTCAGATGAGACTTTGGACTTGGACTTTTGATTTAATGCTGGAATGAGCTAAGACTTTGAGGGACTTTGGGGAAGGCATGATTGGTTTAGAAATGTGAAAGGACATGAGATTTGGGAGGGACCAGGAGTGGAATGATATGGTTTGGCTCTATGTCCCCTCCCAAATCTCATCTGAAATTGTAATCCTCATGTGTCGAGGGAGGGACCTGGTGGGAGGTGATTGTATTACAGGGAAGGTTTTCCCCATGCTGTTCTATTGATAGTGAGTGATCTGATGGTTTAAAAGTGCATGACTTTCTTCACTCTTTTTCCTCCTGCTGCCATGTAAGATGTGCCTTGCTTCCTCTTCATCTTCTGCTATGATTGCAAGTTTCCTGAGGCCTCCCCAGCCATGTGGAACTATGAGTCAATTAAACCTCTTTTCTTTATAAATTACCCAGTCTCAGGTAGTTCTTCATAGCAGTGTGAAAATGGAATAAAGTATACACAGTAATGAATATTAATTGAATATATAAGTAGATCTATACCAATGTAAAAACTACAAAAAGACGATAATATTCAGAGTTAAAAATTACAATAATCTGTAATATTTTCATTTTGTGTAACAAATGAATATATATGACTTACAATGTTATAAGTCCATTATTTTTGTCTATTCTTCAGAAATGTAGATGTTGGTAATGTCCACTGTACTGCCATATGCTCATGATGGGCTCGGGTGTAATGATGAGCACATTTTTTTATTCTTGAACATCATTAATTTTGTCTCATATAGAAACACAATCTCTATGGGATCTACTCAGCCTATTAAGCACTGTTAGCTTTAATCCAACTTAATTCTTCTCAGTATTACAAAAACAACACTGTGTACTACAAACAACACATTTATAAATATTTCCAGATTATAATTGTAGTAGTACTCATCCCTGATATATCTTTCCAGGAAAGCTGACAAATTTAGTAACTTAAAGTAAAGCTGAGTAAACATGCTTTCATGATCTTTCTGGATTTAATTATCCAGGTGTTTGGACTTGTCCTAAATGCCACATAAACAAAATTTCAATGTTTAAAAGCTATCAGCAGGAAGGAATATTACAAATTAGTTATGCCTAGAAAAGAAAAGTAGAGAAACAAAATCCAGGGCAGTATTTGTCAAATGGAAGATAGTAGATCCAAGGACCACAAATTTCCCTTTATAATTATTTGTTTTTAATTTACCTTTTCTACTTTGATGATTATTTTAAAAATGTTATAATCATATTTTGGATCCTCTTGATGACCTATATTATAACTTAATACTTCCACTCAGTTTTGGTGCCATTTTATGATTTTCATTTGTAATTTTTATTATACTGGCATTGACCTAGAGTGATAGTATATTTTGTCAACTTGTATCTGTCTGCCATTTTGTTTGGATAGCCTACTGATAAAATGACAAAATATGTCCATCTCCTCCAGTGCAAATGTTCAAAATTATTTGCCAGTTATAAAGACATAGTATATATTTTTCAGTGGTAATTTGAAGTTGCAATATCTTTTAATTGGATGACTTTAAGTAATTTAATACATTGAAATTTCGATTTGGCAACATGAAGCATCTTCATATGATAGAGTTGGGAGCATATTCACAAAAGAGCTGGTATTGAACTTCCAGGACCCTTAACTTGCATGGATTACTTCCATGACCCTTGGAAGGAATTGGGTACATACTGTCAATATATTTCTGAAAATTTACAGCTGTAAGGTATTTTAAAACACTTCTTAACAGGACTTTTTTTTTTTTTTTTTTCTACTGCCACTTCTTTCCTGTAATACCTCATTTCACATCAGGTAGCAAGTGGAGTGGCAGTAGGGCTTGTTGGGGTATAGATGTGGTTTATGAATGTGCTAGAATTGCCATAAGAAAGACCACAGACTGGGTAGCTTAAATAACAAACATTTATTTTGTCATGGTTTGGGGGCCTAGAAGTCCAAAATTAAGGTGTCAGTGGAGTTGGCTTCTAATGAGGGCTTTCTCCTTGGCTTGCAAATGGATACCGCCTCACCGTGTCCTCACGTGGTCCTTGTTCTCTGTGGGAGCTTGTCTGATATCTCTCACTCTGTTTTCTAATCTCCTCTTTTTATAAGGGCATCAGTCATATTAAATTAGGGCCTACAGTAAGTACTCATCTTAAGAGGAATTTCTGTATTTGTGATATTTGTCAGCATTTTTCACATTTCCAAATGGTTGTGACTTATTTTCACTAACAATAATTACTTTTAAATCTAATTTTGTATTGAAATGTCCTATTTTTAAAATTTCAATATTGATGTTAGATACATGTGCAGGTTTGCTATATGCATATATTGCACACAGGTAGTGAACATAACCCATGTTCCCCTTCTTCCCTGCCCTCTCTAGTAGTTGCTAGTGTCTATTATTCCCATGTTTATGTCCACGTGAGTTCCTGCTTATAAGTGAGAACATGCAGTATTTGGCTTTCTGCTCCTGCATTAATTCACTTAGGATTATGGGCTCCACCTCATCCATGTTGCTTCAAAGGAAAAAATTTCATTCTTTCTTATGGCTGCATGGTATTATGTGGCATGTATGTACCACATATTCTTCATCCAGTCCACCACTCATGGACACCTAGGTTGATTCCATGTCTTTGCTACTATGAATAGCATGATAAAATATACAGGTGCATGTGTCTTTTGGTATAATGATTTTTTTTCCTTTGGGTATATACACAGTAATGGAATTGCTGGATCGAAAAGTAGGTCTGTTTTAAGTTCTTCAAGAAATCTCCAAACTGCTTTCCACAGTGGCTAAAAATGTTTACATTCCGTCTAACAGTGTATAAATGTTCTATAAATGTTCCCTTTTTCCATAGCCTTGCCAGCATATGCTGTTTTTTGATTTTTTATTAATAGTCATTCTGATTGGTGTGAGATAGTATCTCATTGTATTTTGTGTTTTTTTGTTTGTTTTGGTTTTGATTTATTTATTTATTGCTGTATTTTTGAGACAGGTTCTCACTCTGTTGCCCAGCATGGAGTGCAATAGTATGATCTCAACTCACTGCAAACTTTGCCTCTTGGGCTCAGGTGATTCTCCCACCTCAGCCTCCCAAGTAGCTGGGACTAAAGGTGTGTGCCACCATGCCCAACTAATTTTGTATTTTTTGTAGAGACAGAGTTTCACCATGTTCTCCAGACCGGTCTCAAACTCCTAAGCTCAAGTGATCTGTTTGCTTTGACCTCTCAAAGTGCTGGGATTACAGGCATGAGTCACTGTGCCTGGCCTCATTGTGGTTTTGATTTTTCACTTCTTTAATGATTAGTGATGATGAGCTTTTTTTTTTTTTCATATGTTTATGGCCATGTGTATGACTTCTTTTGAGAAGTGCATATTCAATTTCCTTTCCCATTTTTTTTTTAATGGGGTTAATTGTTTTTTGCTTGCTGATTTAAGTTACTTATAGATCCTGGATATTAGGCCTTTGTCAGATGCATAGTTTGCAAATATCTTCTCCCATTCTGTAAGATGTCTGTTTACTCTGTTGATAGTTACTTTTGCTGTTCAGAAGCTCCTTAGTTTAATTATGTCTCACTTACCAATTTTTGTTTTTGTTGCAAATGCTTTTGGAGACGTAGCCATAAGTTATTTGCAGAGGCCAATTTCGAGAAGGATATTTTTTAGGGTTCCTTCTAGTATTTTTATAGTTTTTGAGGTCTTATATTAAAATATTTAATCCATCTTGAGTTAATTTTTGTACAAGATGAAAGCTAAGGATCTAGTTTTATTCTTCTGCATACGGCTAGCCAATTATCCCAGCACCATTTATTGAATAGGGAGTCCTTTCTCCATTACTTATTTTTGTTAACCCTGTCAAAGATCAGATGGTTGTAAGTGCGTGGCTTTATTTCTGGATTCTCTATCCTGTTCCATTTGTCTAAGTGTCCATTTTTGTTCCAGTACCATGGTTTTTTGATTACTGTACTCTTATAGTATAGTTTGAAGTCAGGAAGTGTGATGTCTCTGGCTTTGTTCTTTTTGCTAGGATTGCTTTGGCTATTTAAGCTCTTTTTGGTTTCATATAAATTTTAGAATTTTTTTTTATCATTCTGTAAAGAATGACATTGGTAGTTTGGTAGGAATAGCATTGAATCTGTCAATTGCTTTGGGCAATATGGCCATTTTAACAATATTGATTCTTGTAGTCCATGAGCATAGAATGTTTTTCCATTTATTTGTGTCACCTCTGATTTATTTCAGCAGTGTTTTGTAGTTCTCCTTGTACAGATCATTCACCTCCTTGGTTAGCTACATTCTTACATATTTCATTTCCTTGGTGACTATTATAAATGGGATTGTGCTCTTGATTTGGCTCTCAGCATGGCTATTATTGGTATATATAAATTCTATTAAATTTTGTACATTGCATTTTTATCCTGAAACCTTGTTAAAATTATTTATCAGTTTAGTAACTTTTGGCAGAATCTTGAAGGTTTTCTAATTATAGAATTATAATGTCAGAGAAAAGAGATATTTCGACTTCTTATATTACTGTTTGAAGGCCGTTTATTTCTTTTTCTTGCTTAATTTCTCTGGCTAGGACTTCCAGTACTACGCTGAATAAGAGTGGTGAGAATGGGCATCCTTTTCTTGATCTGGATCTCAAGAGGTATGATTCCAGCTTTTGCTTATTCAGTCTTAAGTTACCTGTGGGTTTGTCATAGATGATTTATATTATTTTCAGGCATGTTCCCTCAACACTTTGTCTGTTGAAAGTTTTTAATCATAAAGGGATGTTGGATTTTCTTGAAAGCATTTTCTGTATTTATTGGGGTGATAATGTGGTTGCTGCTTTTAATTCTGTTTACATGGTTAATCACATCTACTGATTTACATATGTGAGACCAACCTTGCATCCTAGGAATAAAGCCTACTTTTTGACATTCTGCAGAATTCAGTTTGCTAGTATTTTGATGAGTACTTTTGTGGTCGTTCATCAGGGATATTGACCTGAAGTGTTCTTTCTTAATCGTGTCTCTGCCAGATCTTGGTATTAGAATGGTACTGGCTTCATAGAATGCATTAGGGAGAATTAATTTCTCCTTTATTTTTGGGAATAGTTTCAGTAAGATTTGTATCAGTTAATCTTTCTACATCAGGTAAAATTGGGTTGTGAATCCATGTGGCCCAGGGCTTTTTTTGGTTGGTTGGGTTTTAAAAAAAAAAATTATTGTTATTGATTTAATTTCAGAGACCCATATTGGTCTATTCAGTTTTAATCTCTTCCTGATTCAATGTTTGGAATTGTGTTTCCAGGAATTTATCCATTTTCTTCATATTTTCAAATTTGTGTGCATAGAATAGTATTTCCTGATGATTGCATCTCTGTGGGTTCATTTGTAATTTAATCTTTGTCATTTCTGATTGTATTTGTTTCTATTTTTTCTTTCTTTGTTAATCTAGCTAGCAGTCTATCAATTAGGTTGTTTTTTGAAAAAACAAATCTTGGTGATATTGATCTTTTGCAAAGTTGTTAATTTGAGATAATTCTAACTTCTTGATGAAGGTATTTAAAGCTATGAACTTTCCTCTTACTAGTGCTTTAGCTGTGTCACCAGAGATTTTGGTAACTTGGATCTGTATTTCAATAATTTCAAATAATTTTTTGATTTCTGCCTTAATTTCAGCATTCAGCCAGGAGTTCTTCAGGAGCTGAGTTGTTTACTTTCCATGTATTTGTTTTACATTTTTTAGATATTAGTTTATATTTTTATTGTACTGTGTTCCAAAAATGTGTTTGATATGATAGTAATTACTTTGAATTTATTGAGACTTGCTTTATTACTGAACATGTGGTTGATCTTAGAATATATTCCGTGTGCAGATGAGAAGAAGGTATATGCTTGCTGAGTGTTCTGGAGATATTTATTAGGTGTGATTGGTCATGCGTTGAGTTTACGTCTGGGGTTTCTTTGTTAGCTTTTTGCCTCGATGATGTGTCTGACACTGTTAGTAGGATGTTGAAGTCTCCCATTGTTACTGTGGGTTTGTCTAAGTCTTTTTGTAGGTTAAGAACTTGTTTTATGAATCTGGGTGCTCCAGTGTTGGAGATATATATATATATATATATATATAAAAAATATATTTCAGGTAGTTAAATCTTGTTTTATTATACTCTTTATCATTATTTAATGCACTTCATTGTCCTTCTTAATTTTTATTGGTTTAAACTCTATTGTATCTCATATAAGAAAGCAACTTCGGTACTTTTTAACTTTCTATTTACATGGTATATGCTTCTCTATCCTTTTACTTTGGGCCTGTAGGTGCCAAGACAAGATGGGTCTTTTGAAAACAATGAATGGCTGGGTTTTCTTCTTTTTTTTTTTGATGGAGTCTGACACTGCCACCCAGGCTGGAGTGCAGTGGTATGATCTCCACTCACTGCAACCTCTGCCTACCAGGTTCAAATGATTCTCCTGCATCAACCTCCCAAATAGCTGGAATTAAAGGTGCCTGCCACCATGCCTGGCTAATTAGGTCTTATTTTTTAATTCTGCTTGCCGCTCTGCATCTTTTAAGTAGGGTATTTAGTTCATAACAATTTCTAAATTATTTTTATTTTATTTTATTTTATTTTATTCGAGATGGAGTCTTGCTCTGTTGCCTAGACTGGAGTGCAATGGCATGATTTGAACTCATTGCAACCCCCACCTCCTGGATTCAAGTGATTCTCCTGCCTCAGCCTCCCAAGTAGCTGGGATTACAGGTGCACACTGCCACGCCCAACTAATTTTTGTATTTTTAATAGAAGTGGGATTTCACCATCTTGGTCAGACTGGTCTCGAATTCCTGACCTTAGGTGATCTGCTCACCTCAACCTCCCAAAGTGCTGGGATTACAGGCATGAACCACCATGCCCAGCCCCCAATTTCTAATTTTTTATAGCACTCCCTAAATAATCATTGCAGGACCCCAAATTTGGAACTCTCCAAAATTTTGTGGAGTAATATGCAACTTAATTATCACAGGGAAATGGAAATGAACTTAGGGAGACTAAATACATAAACAACAGCATTGCACCAATTGAAACCCATGTGTGCTAATATATGCGTTAAGAATAAAATTTTTAAAGCAGTTTGTATACATGGAAATGACTGTAGAACTGAATTAATCTGGTACATGGCATTGAAGATAAGCAAATCAAGTTAATTCAATTAATGAGAGCTGATGTAGTTTCAGAAACAAAATTATCAATCATATTAAACTTAAATTCTTATTTCAAGTGTTTGTACTATTTGTATTTAATTTATGAATTTGCTTGGCTTTTATAATTGTATTAGAATCATGAACTAATGATTAAATCTAATTTTATCAAGTACACAATTAAGCAACATTATCATAAACCTTATCATAAATACACTTTTAGGCCTAATTTTGGATTTATATAATTTGCCAGGAATTTGCTATTTACTCAAGTATGAGTAAAGATACAAAAGTAAGCATTGTCAGTTTCAGAGTGTTAAATTGTAGGAACCCACTGGGAGATAATTGAATCATGGGGGCGGTTTCCTCATACTGTTCTCATGGTATTGAATAAGTCTCATGAGCTCTGTTGGTTTTATAAGGGGTTGCCCCTTTCACTTGGTTCTCATTTTCTCTTCCCTGCCGCTATGTAAGACATGCCTTTCACCTTATGCCATGATTGCGAGGCCTCCCCAGCCGCATGGAACTGTGAGTGATTAAACCTCTTTTTCTTTACAAATTACCCACTCTTGGATATATCTTTATCAGCAGCTTGAAAACAGACTGATACAGCAGGTCTGGGAAAAGCACCATTTGATTGGTGAAAAGGCATCAAGGAAGTTCTCACTGCAGATCATGAACTTTACCCAGAACGGGCAGCCCGGTTTTCAGGCTTCAGGCTCATTTTTGACTTGAAGGTTGGGTTCACTGGGTACCCGCCCTTTTCTCCCTGGGAATTTGTCTGCCTCCTGCCACTATCCTAATGATTTTAACTGTCCTTATAGAAGAAGTAGTTCTCTATCTTGGCTTGTTTCCGTGAACCATCTTGACAAATAACTAAGGGGTGCTGCTTGCACAATGTACTTCATAAATCCATAGAAGGAAATATAGAAAATGCCAAAACATCTACTGTCAAAGTATGTTGTGTTTCCATTTCTATTCATAGGTTACAGAAAACTTATTTAAATACAAGTCTCACAAAATATTCTCTTTTTAACTTTCAATTTTTAGTATGTTTTGTATATCTGTTCATTTTCACGTTAACTATTAAAGGGCTAAATATGTACATAATTTGGTCTTTATTAGTGTAATGCAGATTACTGAAAAATTTTAGATGAAAGTTGTTAACTGGGTATTATGTTATTCAGCTTGTGTTATTTATGCTGTTCATGCCTTTAGTATGTTACTGATTATATAATGTGTGATTAGAAATAATTTTTACTGTTGAGTTTCATATACCAGAAACCTCTAGTTCAGCCAAATATACTTCAGTATAATATTTTGATACAGTTAATGAATAGGAAAAACAAATAGCCCTTTGCAGTTCAGTCTGCCAAATTACATGAAATTATCAAGATAAGTAGCAATTAGAGAGAAGGGGGCTAAAATCTAAATGTGACTACAAAGCAATACAACAGGCTTTCTTAAGTGACGTTTCCTGAATATCATTTCCAAAAAGAAACTCCTAAATTTATGAATCTATGAAATAAATCCAGAAGAAGAAACCCTGAAAATGTTATATTTCAACCTTTAAAAAAAATTTTTTTTTAATAAAAGCTAAATCTAAGACCAACTTTAGTCTGTGATTCGTTTACTGCAGTTTGATGCTTGATTTCATCTTGGACAGAATAGAACATCTCCTAAGGATTATTTCATTTGATGGTAGTTTAAATTATTATGTATTTTTAAAGTAGTCTCATGAAATAAATAGGCAAAAATATTTTCATAAAGGGTATTAAGGGACAATGGTGGTATAACACTGTCTGATACTACTAGCCCCAAAAAACTTCAATAATATTTAAGATAATATAATACTGGCACAAAATGAAAGCAGACATCAACAGAAAGCCATAAATAGTTACACTCATCTATGAAAGCTCAATGTATATGAAAAACATAAGCTTTCAAAACAAGGAAACAAGAAAAGATTTTATCATAGGTGATACTGAGATAATAGGCTAACAATTTAAATTTAAAAGTTTATAAATAATGAAATTTAATCTATTCATTTTACTATCCTACTACAATTTCAGTTGCATTCAAAGCTTTTTATTAAACACAAAATATAGGAGGAAACAAGACTATCTAAAGCAAAATAAGATGTATCAGATTTTGGGAGAAATTTAATTTTCCTTGCTGTGTAATGTTGAAAATATTCCCAAAGAAAATTTGGAGAGATTGAAATATATACAAATTCAAAACTTTAAGAATTCCAAGCCATTTATATCTCTTCTATATAAAGACTTAACTCAATCTATAACATTTAGCCACTAATAAATACATGAGCAGTGTATGAAGGGACAGTTTATACCTAACTTAAAAACTCACAAAATATAAGCAACCAAACAACTGTTTAGATTTATTAAATAAATGTATTATTGTAAAATGAAAAGTCATTGCTATGAGTTCGTAAAGCTGATGTACTTAACCTGTGCTCCTGACATGAGAATTTCAGTGAATTTGATAAGCACATGAGTGCAAAACAAAAACCCTAACAATAATCACATCTTGTGAGTAAAGAACTCTAACTCTGGACTTTATCCTAAAGAGACAAAATATGTATTATGAGGATGGTCATTGCAGGATTCTATGATATAGCCTCAAATTAGATGCAACAATTTCCTTAATTTACTTAGGATATAAGGGATAATTTACTTAGGATGTAATTTACTGATTCTACTAGCCCCCAAAAACTTCAATAATATTTAAGATAATATAATACTTTAAGATAATAAGTAAATCAAGGCTCATAGATGCAGTAAAAAGTTTATTCAGCAACTAAGATAAAACAAAAAATATTATTAATCTAATTTAAATTAAATATTATATTCTAGTTTTATTATTATGTAAATGTGCATTCATGTTAGATTAGATTATGAATAATTTATACTTATATTTTAAAATGAATTGTGCTGCATTAAAAAGATTCCCCTTAAAAATAGTATTTTCTTTTTCATCCATAACTTTCTGCATGTTTGCAAAATTGAAATAAATTAAGATATTGTTACTTTGTTAAGCTAAGAAGTTTACATTTACCTTCAGTTTTATTGCAAAGGACCTTCAACCTCTTTCTGTCTTTGCTTGGCTCTATATGTGTGTGTGTGTGTGTCTGTGCATGTGTTGTGTGATTCTTTTGCCATTCAGGCAGCTAATCTTAAAATAAACATGCATTGTTTCCGAGAATGGGAAAGCCTCAAGGAAGCTATGTGAGCTGTACACTTGCAACCTGCTTGCTTCCTGCTGCTCCACTCTCATTGTCAATGATGTAAAGTGGCATTATCTTCTTCCTATCTTGACAGATACCAGGTTGAAAGAGCACCATTTGGCCTCCAGGCAATAGATCATCCCCTTTGTTCTATTAAACCTGGACAGCCAAATGACAATCTCAAGAGGCTGGAGTAGGCTTAGCTCTGAGACTCCATTGGGAAATTGCCTCTGCAGAAATTTCAAATACCAGATGTTAATCATGATCGTTGGTGATATTTTTTTGTTTTGCTTTGTTTTGTTTATACCTTTAATAACAAAGCATTGTATAAAGCATTGTTTTTTGGTGTTTTAAAAAGGGAGTAAAATAAATTATTTGAATGTGTTTTATTTTAATATTTAGACAGCAACCCCCACCCACTCACTTACCAACATATGCACTCTGGAGAAACTGAAATTCCATAATAGGAGGCTTACAAGGATACTCCAGGGGCTCATTTGCCAAGGGTGTCTATTTCATTTCATTTCACTTCATTTCTTTTCTTTCTTCCAATATATGTTCTGCCAAACTCTGAGACAGGCTTTGGTGATACATCAATGATCAGAGAAAAAATCCTGCTCTCAAGTTGCTCACTGTCTAGATGGGGAGGCAGACAGATAAACAGAGTGCTACAAAATGATGTGGTAAGCGTTCTCTACCACGGGTGCATGCAGGGGCTATAGAACAGAGAGCAAAGAAGTTCTAACATGTTCTGAGGCCTTCAGGGGATAGAGATGGCTGAGGAGGACATAAGTCATTTGAGTCTTGAAGAACGATTAGACGTTTGCCAGACATACAAAGGAATAAAAAGGAGAAACATCGGGAATGTTGAAAGCTTAGCATAGGTGGTGGCTGCAAATTATTTGAAAAGCATAGTGAGAATGCAGATAGACTGGAGGTGGAGGCTGTCATTGCACTTGACTGTGAGATCCTTGGGTCAGGTTACTGATAGTTTCCAGCATCTAATAAGCATGTGGATATAGTTAGCATGCATTGAGTAATTGAATGATTGAATAAATGACTGAAAGCACCTTTCTAATCTGAGATAAAACTAAAGCCAAGACATGGAGTTTCACCTATTTTTTTTTTTTAATTTCCTTTAAGTCACCAAAGAAAGTGAAGCCATAGTAGTTTTAAAACTGAGCATAAAGCAAATTCTAGTGCTTAAGTATCGGGGAGGAGGTGCTGCTAACATTCGCTGTCACACATTTCAGAAGGGAGTGACCTCCCTCCTACCTTTTCCTCTGGCAAGGCTACAGCTGCCACTCAAGAAATGAATAGGTGACTTATTTTAAATGTCATGAAAACTATGTCCTTTATTGTCAAAAGGATATCAGGAACGAAAAGATGTGTTCCAAAAGGAACCAAAAGAAAGGCATTTATACATGACTGTTGTAGGATAAGACAGAGAATATATGCTGTAGCAAATTGGTTATGAGATGGCCATTCAGTGCCGATCATAGATAGTAGATTCTTTAAGTATAAATACTCTCATTTAAAAGATACACACAGATGCTAAAGTGTAACAATAAACTGATGAATTACTAAGTGGAAAAACATCATACAACAGACTTCTATAAATATATAACATCCACCAGTTATAGTTATGCTGAATATAATTTTATTTCCTGAAGGCATAATATTATTCATGTCAAGTTTACAGCAAAATTTTTGCCATGGTTTAAATTAGGGGATGATAAAAAATCCAATGTACAATACCTGACATCAGGAGCACATGTGTATTAGATTAATTGATATTTATAATCTCATATGTGTTATATATAACATGTATTTAAAATTATATATAGTACATTTATTTATTGTATATGATATATACGGTATCATCTATAATATATAATTGTATATTTTATATATAGTATATATTAGTTATGTACAATACATAAATAATATATGTGTGTATGTGACCTAAACTTTGAAGAAATGGTTTCTCCTGATAAAGATGGTTGAAATTAATAATAAGAAATAAATCTTGAGCATATCTCTGAAATATCATGTCAAACAAATACACTTCGAGAATCTTTATAAAATATGATAGAAATAATAATGTAGAGGGTCATTACAACTAATGGTACTTTTACATTTTAATTTTGCTAATCAGAGACTATAAGTTAATTTACATAGATTTACTTCCCCTTCTCAAGTTATTATTTGCATTAATGAACTCAAACAAAGCTTAAGTAACCTACTTTATCAATGGGGATTACAATATTTTAGCCCAGGATTTTGTAAACCTGGACTCATAAAATAAAAACCATCTTAAACCAACATTTCCTCATTTCAATTATTGGTTTTCATTGTGCAAAGTCAGCTGTCTGAACCACTATCAAATTTTAAGAATTAATCTAAATCACTGACATTTTTATTGATTTAAAATGTAGTCCAGGAGACAGAGAAAACTGAGAATGGGAGGTTTTGTTGTTGTTGTTGTTGTTGTTTTGACAACTTTGAAGCTCAGAGAATCTCACACATACTGAAATATCAAACTTATTTAAGCTTAAAATAGGAAATAAATCTTTAGCCAAGGTCAGTGCTAATGCTTGGCAGTTTTAGGTTAAAGTTCACATATTTGTTAAATTTCATCAAAGGTAACTGAACTTTCCTTTTCACAATTTATTTCCAATCCAGGAACAAGTGTTTTAAAATAATATCTGCCTTGGTTTACCAGATATTATCTCTTTGACCTTGTTAGAAATGTGTGCCAGTACTTTATTTCTGATATGTAAAGATGAACACATCTCATTTGCCCAAATGTTTTATGAAATAAGAAAAGAAACTCCTAGAAATCATGTGTATTTCAATTGCTAAGGAATGTAAAAATTTAATCTATTTAAAGTTTATACCTGAGACTATTTATGTTAAGAACATTAAGTGCATTAACTATAAAACCAGATGGAGAAAACAAATCAACAATATACCTCCAGTCTAACTAACTTGTGTTGAGATTTAAGGAAGCATAAAATAATGCTACTTTTTGGTGGCATAAGCTATTCCCACAAAACCCAAGGGGCAGGACAGCTCTGGTAACCCACTGCTTCATCTGTGGTGAAACTAGCTCAGCCTGAGAACTACATGCCTTTCTTGAAAGACTCGCAAATCACCACGAGATCATTGCTCTTGACCATTTTGCTGGGGTAAGAACTTAATTTCTAATTTCAAATAACTCTTCCAATTTGATAAACATTGAGGAAGCTGAACATCTTTTCATTTGAAAGCAAAGAAAATTCAGCTAGCAAAAGCTATTTTATTTGAAATTTTACATGAACAAATTACAAGTGGAGATTTAGTCTCCCTTTTCTTCCCAAATTGCAGTGGATTGCTCAGAAGAGCAGTGTTCCGGGTTACCAGGTTTCTGCTATTGTCCACAGCCCAATAAAATCTGACAAGCAAAAATTCACACCATAAATTATCATGTGTCATGTTCCTAGCTGTGGTAATCCGTCTTCCCAAATAATACTTTTTCTTAGCATCAAAGAGAGGAAGAAAGAGGATGAACCAAGCTAAAGGACTCTATCCCTCTTAAGTTTTTATACACCATTAAAAAAAAAAAAAATTCACATTGTTTGAGATAACCTAATTAAGGCTGATCAAGAGGGCTTGAAATTTTTGAATGATGTAAAGATTTCTCTGAAAAGGTTAAGAGAAATCTGATACAGTAGGATTTCACATCTTTGGAATCACTTTTATAAAAGCTATAAATTCTTGTTAGATCATGTATCCAGGTGGAGCAAGTCCTTTCTTTAATCATAGCAGTGGCCCTTTCTGCTCACCTACTAAAAATCATTTCTGGGTTTTCTTTTTTAGGCTTTGGCAAAATTCCAACCAAAAAAAAAAAACAATGAAAAAGAAAATGTTGATTTTAATACTCTCTTTTTTGTTATTTAAAAGAAGCAGCAGCTTGCTCAGGTGTTGTATTTACTACCTACCTTTGCTCAATGAATTTAAATATCCTCTCTTCAAGGTAAAATAACTTCACTTCTGCCCAGAATGCTTTCAAGTATGTATGTGAGTATGGTTAGAACAAATAAAAGAAACAGAATAAATGAAATGCAATGTATAAAGTAGTCTTAATCATTCACAGAAACAAAATAATTTCTGATTTCTTAGTTTCATTCCATTATAAGTGCATGAGATATTTTTGGCCCTCATTGCTTCTCTCGGAAGAATGTCTCACAGCTGGTACAGGTTCTTTTAGATTACAATATTTGATCTTTAGTCTATATGTTCTTGGTCATGTTTCTTTGTAGTGCAGTGTTAAGCTTTCTTAACAAATCTATCCATTGTTTATCTGTCTTTATGATGTAATTTGCTATCTTACTCAATTGCAGTAGTTATACTTGTTTTATTAATGATAGTTTCCCTTTAGGATTATTATTTTTATTCCTAAAATATGTACTCTGTAATTATGTTAATCTGAACTCATAAATCAAGTCTGTCAGGCCTTTCATGTTTTATTGCTTACTTCAAATTTCTCAATGGGCTGCTAGTATCTGAATGACCCCAAAAAGGACCAAAGCAACATTTTAGAGTATTTTGATTTCATAAACAGTGCAACATTCAGTTATCTAGTAGACATAAAAAGAAATGAATTGAGTTATGCCATGAGGCAGTGTAAAGCTTTTTACAAAGAGTACTCTAACTTTCCAGAAAGTTAATTTTTCTAATGTCCCAAGTAATAAAAAATGTCATTTACCACCCATGGTCTTTCCGATAATACTTACTCACTTTGTTTAGAACTAAAATAAATTGGCATAAATAGCTCAACATTTTGGCTGCTATGTAACATTGTTAATAATCATTCCTTTTGAATTTTTAATCAATAATCATTTGCTCCTTTGAAAGCCATTGAGGCAATATTGTCCTTGATATATTAAATACCCACATTTACAAAAAATGCCTTATTGTTGTTCATTGTGTCATGAGTTGAGCATTAGGAACTCACCAGACCTATTGCATTATTATAGTATTTCAAACTAAGAGTCACTCGGTTAAGGATAAATCTAAGGGAAACATTTTCAAGAAAATATAGAATCTGTGCAGGTAGTACTTCTATTTGAGAAATTGTCTGCACTCTTAGAGAATAATATAGGCTTTTCATAGGAGAATTACCATTTCCTAAGAAGGAAAGCTGCTGTATTTGTTTTGAAAATAAATTCCAGACTAATTTCACTTATTGATCAATGTATCTTTATTAACCTATTGAATATTTGATGTACTATTTTTCATATGGTACACTAAGGATGACTTGCCACATTTCTTAGCTATATCTGTAAGCTTATTTGTGTTTTTCATATTTTATACTTACCACTATTTATAAAATTTTATAATGTTTTACTTCTCATTTGGAGCCTGTGCTTCAATGCTTCTTGATACATTCTGTAGTTTTCCATTGTTGTCTTCATACCATTATAGAAACTATGAATGAAGTAGAATAAGTGAGTAGAATTCCAAAGAGATTTACTTAAAGAAGCACCCTTATTTAGATATAGTGGTATTACCCAAAGTATCAGTTACTTTATAGTCCCCCTAAATACTTCACATGATTTTTTCATTCCCTCTCTTTACTCATCAGGCTTGGTTCTGGTGAGTAACGTGATTTGCCTCTATCAGTGTCGTTCAAAATAATGTGTCATAAGGTTAGAAATATCAGAGCCCCAAGAGGAGGTTAAGAAAGGCTTTGAATTGTATATCACCTGAATTACACACATGGCCCCAGGAGATAACTACTTTACATTGTTAATGGTGATTTCAAATAGCATCATGTGTCTTTTCTTTATAATCATAAATGAAACATTTAAAACATACTTGAAGGAAAATGTACTTCTGTACCGTCAAATTTCATGGGTATACAATTTTGTTCTATTTGTACATTTTTAGAAAATATAGTGGTTATCTTTGTGTGGTGAATGACAAGCATTTTCACTTATTAATTAATTCAGATATTCAAATATTTTATTGATTATTCAGACATTTATTGAGCACTACCCATGTTTCAGGCAATATTTTAAGCACTGAGACGTATCATTGAGTAAACACAAAAGTATCTGTTCTTATGTAAGTCAGTTTTGTGTGACATGACAGAAAATTGACAATAAACTTAGTAAGTATGTGGCTTTGTAAAATAGAAAGTTATGAGTATTTTAGAAATTAATAGAGCCCGGTAAGGGAAATTAGCAGTGCTTGAGATCGCGACAATTTAAATGCGGTTATTGGGCTTGAAGATGTCATCAAGAAGGTGACATTTGAATAAAGACCTGAAGGAGGTGAGGAAATTCATGATGCTGATATCAGAAAGGTAAGTATTCCAAAAAGGCAGTAGAGAGTGCTGAAGAAAGGAAGAGGTGAGTATCACTGGGATAGAGAAGAGGAGACAGGTGCTGAAGTGCCTTTAGGTCACTGTAAGTAGCCTGACTCTTACTCCAAGAGTGAGATTTCTCAAACTAGAGAGATTTTATGCTTTGACACTATTAACGTTTTGGGCCTGATAATTCTTCATTTTGTGAGGCTGTCCTGTGCACTGTAGGATGTTTAAAAACATCCCACAGTGGGTATCTAGCAGATGCCCATAGCAACTTGGGTCATGACCATCAAAAACTGTCTCTGGAAATTACCAATACCCTCAAGAGAACAACAGTACTCTCCACTACATGCCTGTACTCTAAATAAAATGCAGGAACATACGATGTACAGGGTGCTCCCCAGTCTCATTCATGTCCACCTGGAACCTGTGATTTGGAAAAAGAGTCTTTGCATTTAAATCAAGTTAAGATGAGATCATACTAGATTAGGATAGGCACTAAATACAATGACTGGTGACTTTTTAAGAGAAAGGGGATTTTTAGTAGAGACAGGGTTTCTCCATGTTGGTCAGGTTGGTCTTGAATTCAAGACCTCAGTTGATCCGCCCGCCTCGGCCTCCCAAAGTTCTGGGATTAGAGGCGTGAGCCATCGCTATTCGGGAGGCTGAGGCAAGAGAATAGCTGGAACCCGGGAGATGGAGATTGCAGTGAGCTGAGATGGCTCCACTGTGCTCCAGCCTGGGGCAACAAGAGCAAAACTCCTCTCAAAGTAAAAAAAAAAAAAAAAAAAAAACAACGAGAGACAAAGGGGAAAGACTTTTGAATATAAAGACCCAGAGGAGATACAGGAAACAAGCCTCAATGAACTCACAAGCAGAGATTGGTGTGATGCACTTAAAATTCAAGGAATGTCAAAGATTGCCAGCAGGCTGGGCGCGGCTCACGCTTGTAATCCCAGCACTTTGGGATGCCCAGGCGGGTGGAATATGAGGTCAGGAGTTCAAGACCAGCCTGGCCAAGATGGCGAAACCCCGTCTCTACCAAAAGCACAAAAATTAGCCAGGCGTGTTGGCAGGTGCCTGTAAACCCAGCTACTTGAGAGGCTGAGGCAGGAGAATGGCTTGAACCCAGGAGGCAGAGGTTGCAGTGAGCAGAGATCATGACACTGCGCTCTAGCCTGGGCAACAGAGTGAGACTCCATCTCAAAATAATAATAATAATAATAATTTAAAAATGCCAGCAACCACACCAGAGGCTAGGAGAGAGAGGCAAGGAAGGATTATTTATTGGAGTCGTCACAAGGAGCACACCCCTGCTGTCCACCTGATTTTGGACTTTAGCTTCCGGAACTCTGAGAGAATTAATTTCTGTTGTTTTAGGCCACCTAGTGAGTGGTAATTTGTTAAGGCAGCCCTACAAAACTAATATAGGGACTGTCATTGGATGATTTTCAACAGAGGGACATCATCTGACCTCAGTTTTAACTTAATTACTCTGAATACAGTATAGATAATAGACAGTTTGGGGAGATGGAGGTATAGGAAGCAGGACACCAATTAGAAGTCCAGGGCAATAATCAAGAAGAGAAGTGATGTTGGCTTGGACCAGAGTGGTGACAATGGAGATGGTGAGAAAGAGTTGGATCTTCCATATGTTTTGAAAATATATTAATACTTATGCATGCAGTAGATGTGAAAAATGGATTTATATAAAGAAAAGAGAGCTGTTAAGAACATTTCCAACTTTGCCCTGAGTGACCAGAAAGATAGAAAAGCACTGGGAGGAGCATTTGGAGGGAATTCCAGCAATTTTGTTTGGAAAGTGTTAAGTGTGAGATATTTATGAGATATCCGCATGGAGCTGTTTGGTAGGCACTTTGATATATGAATCAGGAGTTCAGGAAGAGATTCATGGTGGAGATAAATTTGGGAATTCGTTGGCATTTAAAAAGGTATTTAAGGTAATAAGATTGGTCCCGGAAACTAAGAGAATATGTTTAAATGAATAAGAAAAGGCTTACTACAATGTTAAGAGGTCAGTAATAAAAAGAATTAGCAAATAATAATGAGAAAGAGTGGCCAGTGAGGAAACAGCAAAGTTAAGAGATGGTTGACAAGTCTTTTGTTTGTATTATACAAAAATTTTATTGTAAATGTATTTTAATGAACAAATTACAAAAATTTTCTTAAATTATATACTAGAAAGAAGTCAGCAGTTATTTTTTAACCTATTTTAACCTATCTGAATATTACTATGATTACCTGGTAAATATAAATGAAAGTTCACCGAGCTTGATTATTTTGTTGGACTATGAATAAAAGACTTCCTCTTAATTCAGTTAGTTTACATGTGTGTCTAAAATCTTTCTCAGTTAGAAAGGATGTCTCTGCATGAGAATAGTATTAGACAATGACACCAGAAACTTCTCGTGACTGGATTTTTCTCATCTGTGTGTAAGTGTAGACTTTGACTATGAGACACCAAAAAAGTTCATCAAAAAAGACAAAAATAAAAAGAAGAATAATCAGTGAAGCATTTCGGTAGATATTTTAGATATTTATATCTTGCAGATACTAAATTAAGAAATCTGCATAAATGTTTCAGTTTATGTAGAAATTGTGCAATCATGCAGCTCACCATTTGATCTCAAATTATCCTATGATATCAGTTTGGTCCCAACAGGAAACAGACAGACTATTGAAAATAGGATAAAACAAAGTTCATTTACAAATGGGGCTAATTTATAAAGGTGTGGTGAACTCAGAAGGAATAGTGCATTAATCAAGAGCTTGTGGCAGCAAAAGTGCTATTACTCCTACGCTTAAAAGAGTAAGGAAGAGGGAGTGGTTATCACAAAGAGAACAGTGTATGAACTCTTTTGAGAAGAATAGTCCCCTTTCGGATTTTGGGAGACAAACAGGACTAGCTTGAGGTACTCTTGCAAGGAAAAAACCGGGCGGGGAGTGGGGTGGTGGGGTGGGACTCAATATTCTGACTTAACTTGCCTATTTCTTCTGTTCTTCTGCTCTTTGGAAGAACCCCAGCCAGATGATTAAGAGTATGAGAATGTTCGTGCAATCCCTGCAAGTCAGCCTTCCAGGAAAGAGAGCATAGTGGAGGAGGAAAGTTCCTGAAAAAGTCACAAAATGGTGCTATCTGGCATGGCACGCTACCTTTCCTTTGACTTGGTCAACTTTCCATTAGTCTATTTTACACCTCTGCTGAAGAAATAATTCATATTGGGTAAGGAGGCTTTCCTCTGCCATTGAAAGTCGGGCTGCCAGTAACCATGTAAACTCTTCTTTGAACTCTCAAAAATTGTCCAAATAATGTAATGCAATTTTAAAAATAAGCATCACAGAATAGCTAGATTTTTCCATCAGTCTATGGCATATGACATTACTCGTGAATAAAATAAAATCACCCACGTTAAATAGCAAAACAATATTATTAATACTTACGTGAATTTATTTAAAGGAAAACTGGTATATTTTTTCTTTCTATTCAAGAGTCAGATGTATATTTTTTACAAATGCAACAAATACAAATACGTTAGTAGAATTCTAGGAAGACACAAATAATTATAAGGAAATCACAGTTGTATATATGACAGGTAGATGTCACATTTCTGAGAAACATCACTTATAATTGAAATTCACTATTATACTTCTAGCTGAATATCCTAAGATTCAATATCTTAAGAGCAACCAATGCTGCAGATGCCATTTTTATGGGAACCATGCACTGCCAAGAACCTCCATCCATTTTAATTTCACTAACAGAAAAATAGAAAAGTCAATGTTCACTTTTAAGAACCATACTAACGCTTATTAATATATTCCTGTAATCTGTTTGCCATCCTTGGAAGGTTCAAAATTCATGGTGTTTTTTAAAGTGTGGTCATAACTTTTCAGACCAATCCCATTCAGTGCTTTGGATGTCCGGAACATTTCATTCAAAAATGCCTGTGTGAACTATAAAGGCCATATTGGTAACCCTTCTTCTTGAGGTTCATCTCTACAAGCATGGGATCCATTACTCATGCTGATGACATTCCAATAACACGCTGCATGATTTTATACTGAGTGAGCAAATCAGCAGTCTAGACTAAGAGAGAGAAAGAAATTAAATTAAAGGTTAATGTCACTTTTTATAGCAGGTTGGATCTCTTAGAAAGATGTACCAAAACGTGGCCTCTAAAGTCTGGTATATTTATTAGGCATGGAGACAGCAGAAAGGATCATGTACAATGTCAAGGTGGAGTCCTTTCTCCCAGGAAGAGAAGTTACATGGGGTCATCCTGCAGATGGCTTTTACCATTGAAGCTATCAGTCTGCATGAGTTCTAATGAGCTGTACTTTAGTTTCAATTTCATCTTGGATATGAAGTCAATTTGAAAACTGTGATAAAAACTTGAAAGAAAAATACAAATATAGCCCCACTAATGAACAATGCACATTTCTAACCAAATAAGAGGTTAGTGATCTCTATGAAAAATCTCTATTAGTTTTAAGTGAAAGTGTGAGCTTCTATTATTTTGTAAGAACCAAAGAAATTAGTCATCTCTCAATAATAACCTAGTGGCATAAAGCAGTAATGACTTTCTTTTCACAGCTGCTCTCATCTGAACCAGAAAATGATAGCTATTCTGGCCCGTTCTAATACCTGACTTTCTTCTGATACTATTTTTACCTAGATTCTGGAGTTAAAAATTGGTAAAGTTAGCTTTTCCGTATCTACTACTAACTTATCAAGAATTCATGGAGCTATAAAATCTCCTAACATCCAGTGTACATATTTGATGCAAAAAAAAAAAAAAAATGGAGAGAAAGCCTACATTGTAATTTTAATCTCCCAAATTTAATGGCATTTTTGAAAAAGTCAAAATTAGTATTTGTGAGAGCCTGATGAAATTAGATGGCCACATATGTGAAAAAATAGTTGCACCCAACAATTTTATTGAAGTATAAGTTTAATATATTGGTTGGTGCGCACAGTTCATTGATTTGTTTGTGCTGTGGATGTGAGCTAGGATAATGAATGAGTTCCATATGAATTGAAAAACTATAGGCAAAATATATTGATTTGCCAGTAAATCAATATTTAGAAAATATATTGGTCATGGCTACACTTCCATAGTGGTTTAATACATTAGCTTGGAACACACTTTGTGTGTGCATGCAATATGCTGATTTCTTTGTTAACTCCATGTTTAAATAAGTGTAATTGTTAGGGACCTTTCTTTTTAAGGAATTGAAATGTGGAATTAGGTGACTTAGGGAGGTAAAATTCTTGTCATCTTCAGAAAATAAACTTGAGATTAATCTTATATGTAGTTAGGCTCATCATATGTCTATAAATTTTATTTCAACACAAGCACTTTCACAGACTTTAGCATGCCAAATAAAGAATTCACTATTTATTAAAACAAATTCCAAGTGGTAAAAATTATTAACATATGAATGACAAGTACAAAAAAATATATTCACTACCAAATCTACTTAGCAGCCGTATGAAGTAGTAAGACACTGGTTTTAAAAGCAAAGCTTGGTTTTCATTCCTGTCTCCTGCCAAGACCAGCACGGTCATGGAGACCCTAACCCAGGGGTGCTAGAGGAATTAAAGACACACACACACACACAGAAATAACGCATGTGGGGTAGGAAATCAGGGGTCTCACAGCCTTCGGAGCTGAGAGCCTCAGACAGAGATTCGCCCACATATTTATTGACAGCAAGCCAGTGATAAGCATTGTTTCTATAGATTATAGATTAACTAAAAGTATTCTTTACAGGAAGCAAAAGGATGAGCCAAAACAAAGGGATGGGTCTGGCTGGTTGTCTGCAGCAGGACCATGTTCTTAAGGTGCAGATCACTCATGTTATTGTTTGTGGCTTAGGAACATGTTTAAGTGGTTTTCCGCCCCGGAGGGTGGCGGGGCAGGTGTTCCTTGCCCTCATTCCGGTAAACCCACAACCTTCAGCATGGGCATCATGTCCATCGCAAACACGTCACTGTGCTGCAGAGATTTTGTTTATGGCCAGTTTTTGGGCTAGTTTATGGCCAGATTTGGGGGCCTCTTCCCAACAGTCTCCAAACACAAAAGTTCTGTCTTCTTAATTGTCACTTACTTAAAGCCATTGCACCTCATCTTCAGTACTGAGGTAATCATTGTTACCTGACTATCCAGGCAGCCACTGCAATAATAATATATCTACAAAATTCATGCTCTACATAAAAATTAATATTGATTGGCATACTCGGTTTTAAGGCCGGATAGAATGGGTCCATAGTCAAGATCTGTAACATATTAGGTGTTTTATTATTCTTATGAAGCTTTATTGAGGTATAATTTATATAACATAACAGTTTCCTTTTTTTTTTTTTTTTTTTTAAGAAATGGTGTCTTGCTCTGTTGTCCAGGCTGGAATACAGTGGTGTGATCAGAGCTCACTGAAGCCTCAAACTTGAGTCTCCTGGGTTCAAGTCATTCACCCACCTCAGCCTCAAAAGTCACTCTTTCAAAGTGCGCAGTTTAGTGGTTTTTAGTGTATTCACTGAGTTTTGAAATTTTATGCTTTAGTTTTAGTTTTAGAACATTTTCATTACCCCAAAACTAATCCTATACTCATTAGCAGTCATTCTCCATTTTTCCCTTCTCCAAAATTCTGAAAAATAAATCTGTTTTTTTTTATTTCTGTGCATTTGCCTACTCTGGACATTTAATACAAATGGAGTAATACAGTATGTAGTCTCTGTTACTGGCTTTTGTTCACTTGGCATAATGTTTTCAAGATTCAGCTATGTCCTAGAATGTGTCATTAAGTCACTCATTTTTTATTTACAAATAATTTCCTATTATTTGCACTAAGCCTTCTGTGTATCTATTTGCAGTTGATAGATTTGGATTAGTACCACTTTTTAGCTATTATGAATAAGGCTGTTATAAACATTCATGTATGTTTTGCATGGAGATATCCATTTCTATTGATTGTATAAATAGGAGTGGAATTGCAGGGTCACATAAAAATTTAAACTGTGGCTATGCTTTTGAGGAACTGCCAAACTGTTTCCAAAGTTGCTTTATGATTTTAAAATCTCACCGTCAATGCATAAGGTTCAAGTTTCTCCACATCCTTCCAACACGTAATATTGTCAGTTTTTGAACTTTAGTAATTCTAGTGGGTATGGAATGATTTTGATTTTCATTTCCCTAGCAACACTAATGTTGAGAATCTGTGTGCTTATCAGGGGCTTCTATATCTGCTTTGGAGAAAGGGTCATTCAAATTTGTCTCCCAGTTTGTAATTGAGTTATTCAACTATTTATTGTTTAATTCTAAGCTTTTTCCATACAAGTCCCTTATAAGATATATGATTTGCTAATATTTTCTCCTGTTCTTTGAGTTGTATATTTACTTTTTTAATAATGTGCTTTAAAATACAAAATAGTTCAATTTTTATTGTGTCTAATATATTTATTTTTTTCTTTTGCCAGTTGTGCTTTTGGTATAATACTGAAAACATTGTTACCTAATCCGAAGTTGTGAAAACTTGTTCCAATGTTTTCTTTTTTTCTAGGAGTTTTAAAGTTTTAGCACTTACATGTAGGTCGATAATGAGTTCAAGTTAATTATTGTAAATGATGTGAGGTAACTTTATTTAAATTTATGTGGATACCCAGTTGTCCCAGCACCACTTGTTGAAAAAACTAATCTTTCCTCATTTCAATGTCTTGGCACCTTTGTCCAAAAGTAATCAATCATAGATGTGAGGATTTATTTCTAGACACTCAATTCTATTGCACTGATCTATATGTCAGTTCTTATCTCTATACCACACTTTTTTGTTTACTGTAGTTTTGTAGTAAGTTATGAAATCGGGAAGAGGCAAGTGCTTTATTTTCATTCTTGTTTTCCAAGACTGTTTCAGCTAATCCAAGTCCTTTTCTTTAGATCAGCTAGTCAAAAAAAATCTAGCTGTGATTTTGCTATGTTTTTTCTCATTTTTACATAGTCAATTCCTTTCAATGATGCTTGGTTTATTAATAGAATAAGCATTCTTCCTTTTACCCTCACCCCCTAACAAGGTCCCCTTTGTCTCTCAGGCTAGAGTGCAGTGGTGTGATCAAAGCTCACTGCAGCCTCGACCTCCTAGGCTCAAGCAATCCCCCTACTTCAGCCTCCTGAGTAGCTGGGAACACAGACACATGCCACCATACCTGGATAATTTTCTTTTTAATTTTTATTTTTTGTAGAGAGGGTTTGTCTCCATATGTTGCCCATGCTAATCTTAAACTCCTGGGCTCCAGCCATCTTCCTGCCATGGCCTCTGAAAATGCATTACAGGCATGAGCCAACATATCCAGCCAGCATTCTTTAAAACAAAATATGATTGTATGAGAATAAATAGACATCAAATTAATAATTAAATACATTAATGGGTGAGCACAACAAACTCTGATTTAATGCAGGCCCAAAGGGTAAGAATTCTTTGAATAAAGATTATCATTTTGAGAATTTAAATAAATATCCTCCCCAAAAATTATTTAGTTTTACCATTTTCTTTGATTTTAATTCTTATATCTGTTTACTAATGTTAGGTGAATACATGATTTTCAGTGCTCACAAAGAAAACATGATGGTTTTTATGCTCTACATAAAGATCTGTAATTTATTAGGTGTATTATTATTTTTATGAAATTTTATTGTGGTGTAATTTATATAACATAACAGTTTCCTTTTT
>NW_012109808.1:5495727-5498120 GCF_000951045.1 Mandrillus leucophaeus | reverse complement strand
ATTTATTGGGTACATTTGGAGATTTCTCATGGAGTAGAGAAATGTATGTTCACTGGAACCGCATACTGAATCTGCAACTGGGAAATAATTAGGAACAATGAAATTGTTTCACACATCTCTCAGTCAGCAGTGGTTTTTCTTTTTTTTTTTTTTTTTTTTTTTTTTTTTTTTTTTGCTTTTCATGGTCCAGATATTCTCTCTTTTTTTTTTTTCTTCCTCCCTGAAGAACAGCTTTCTCTATTTTGATGTGAACATGGCCACTTGACAATCCTTGACTTGTTGTTCCATCTCCTAACAGCGACTAATGAAAATCTCCTGTGTCTATATTCCAAAATTTTCTACAAAAAATAGAAGCTGCTAACCTGTGACCCATCATTTCTTTATCTATTCAAGTGTGGCCCAAGATCTTTAGGGTGACCTAACACATGCCTAGCTGCAGTGCTCAGAGACTAAAATATAAGTGGCCTTGAATTGCATCCCAAAAGAAATCTAGACCCTTGGCTTTATGAAAGGGAAGGAAGAAAGATAAACCCTAAGAAATATTGAGAGAAAAGCTGTCTTTGTAAAGAAAATTTTTCAATGATTGAGAGGTAGATCCTCAAGCAGGGAAAATAATATGTATAGATTAAATTGGGGACCCTCACTTGTTCTCCCAAACTTTTGCAGTAATGTATTTTTAGAGCGGGTTTAACTAGAAGGTCATGAATTTAGTAATTTCAGGATTCAAGTCTATGTTTTTATACTTATTGATTGTGTGCCATATTTGCCATTAAACGTCAATGAACATAGGTTGTAATTGGTGTTGCCACAACATTAACATCAAATGCTAGCTGATAAATACTAACTTATAATATATATGTGCACCCTCTATGTAAGTTTATTACAAATAGTAATATACTATAAAGATTTTATTAAAATACTTAAAGTTATTTTAGAATCAGAGCTTCTTTGCTCTCATACACTTGGATGTTTAGAAAAGTAGTGATGAATCTTGCTGGCCTGATGTTTGGAAACTCAGGATCTTTGTCACAGTTCTTGAAATAAGCAACTGGGGCTTTGGCAAGTCATATCATGTTCCCTCAAGCTGACCCATCTGGTAAGAGCAGTTTGATTTTAAATTCTCAAGCAACCTGCATTTGAGTCCATCTTATCATTGCCGTAAACATGGGAGTTCTTGATGATGGGAACGATAACAGCAAAACACAGTTGGTCTGATCATAACACCACCAAACATAAACTTTGCTTTTTGAAGGCAGAGAGATAATAGACAAAATTTATGGGACCAAGTAAATCTTTTATCATAATACTTACCTTAAGTAAATGAAATCATTCCCCATACCACAAAGGCAGGTTTCAAGCAACTACACACTGGAGAGTCAAGCATTGTGTTTTCAAATGACATCATATCTACTCATTTCTGCTTCCACTTTAAGTGGTTTTTCGTGTATGCAAGCAAAGTGCACAGCTTATTTATCATAAAGCTAAGATCCATAAAAGTCTTTCAAATGTTTCAATAAACTTATGAAAAAGTATTTTTCAAAAAGGCATCCAACTAGCGTTTATTTTTCTCATGGTTTGAAATATGTTTAAATCAAATTTGATGTTATGATCCTTCTCAGACTCTGCAGATCCTGTGGTTCTCTTTGACACTTCGATTACCTTAGAGAAGCATATTCATTTGAGTGGATAAATAACAAGAACTGAGAGAATTCTACTTTTAAAGAAAATATGAATTTGAAGGTATCATCTTACTCTCCCTAAATTCAAATGAAGTTAATTTAAGGCACATGTATTCTGTCATGTTTACAAGTTATATTATAATTAGTATAATATGCATTATACTGAGAAGCCAATTACTTTACTCCAAGGACACACCGTTGGATTTATCTAAAGTAGCAGGAATGCTCAGAGTTAATTAAGTTTGTCTTATGCTAACAAGAAATTGTGTCATAATATAGAAAGATTTTAGGATACTAAAGGTCAATCTGTACCATAAAATATCTGCACATAAATGTTTTATGAGGGATTGGCATAGAATAACATACGAACAAAACCATAATCTATGCTTAATCCTCTAATTGGAATGTGTGTGTATGTGTGTGTTTAAGTTCTATATTTTAATTAGGAGGGCTTCAGCTGCAGGTGACAGAAAATCAGATATAAGATTTACAAGCACAGGAAAATTTAGGGATGCATGTATTTTAAGTCCAGAGGTGGCTCAAGTCTAATGTTGGGTTTAATTTAGCGGCCTTTGTTTTGCTTCTAAGTGATTGCAAAAATATAGGCTGCAGTTTTAGACTTCTCAACTACATACAGAGTTACTCAGGGGAAAAGAAAGCTTTCTTTCCTTTTCTCTTTTCTTTTCTTTTTTCTTCTTTTCCCCTCCCTCCCTC
>NW_012109808.1:5450277-5495380 GCF_000951045.1 Mandrillus leucophaeus | reverse complement strand
TCTCCTCTCCTTTCCTTTCCTTCTTTTCTTCTTTCTTTCTTTCTTTTGATGGTTTTCTCTCAAGGGAAAGAAGATGTCTTTTCCAAGGTTTCATAACAAAAATATTGTCTTTATTATAATTGCCTGAATTTGGTCACTGTCTTAGTCTGTTGGAGCCACTAAAACAAAATACTATAGACTGGGTAGTGTATAAAGACTAGACATCTATTTCTCAGAGTTCTGAAGGATAGACTGTTCAAAATCAAAGCACTAGATAATATGGTGTGTGAGGAGGCCCCTTCCCAGGTTCATAGACAGCACCTCTCTTTGTGTCCTCACATGGTGAAGGGGTGAGCTTTACCATGGTTTACATGAGTCTGTTTGAAAAGGGTACTACTCCCATTCATGAGAGCTCTGCCTTCACGATCTAATCACCTCCCAAGGGCCCCACCTCCTAATTTTATCACATTGGTGATTAGGTTTCAACTTATGAATTTCTGAGGGCTAAAACCATTCAGATCATGGTGTTATATTGCTATTTTTGAATCAATCCCTGCTGTACAGTGAGAAAACAAAACAACAGCAAATCAAGACATGGTTACTTTAGATATTAATTATTGAAAAAATCATTGTGGCATAGGATTGTGGGAGGTAGTGAGTGAAGTACCTCCAAGGCATTCAGGTTCTTGCAGAAGTCCCGGTAAACATCCGCAAAGTACATGGTCTAAGTGTGTGTGGGAGTGGAGTGTATACCTAAATAAAATTATAAAATGTTTATGATGGAGAAAAGTAGGAATTTCACTGGATAGGATACCCACAATATCTACTATAGTCTGTAAACAAGTGGCTTGGAAACATGTGATAAGATGAAGCCACACCTAACTCTAAAGGTTTGCTTTACTCTGCATAAAAATGGCAATAATAAAAAAATATGTCTAACAAAACTGTCCCAAACACCAAATCTCATATCTTCAGTATGCCACTTAACCACTGCATATAAAGGGAAAAAGTCCATTGACTGCAACAGAGCAATTAGTCTTTTCAAAAAGTCAAACTATCTCTTGTCCCTACCTCACATGGTCCCATATGGGTAACGACTGCCAGCTAAAGTCACTCCTCTGCTCAAGTCCTTGCACTCACTGTTCTTTACACAAGTCTTGCTTACTACACTTCCCACATTTTTGCACAAGTCATGAAATGCCCTCAATATATCTCTCTTCTTATGTAAACCTAACCGTGTGGCAAACTGGTCTTGGCTGTGAAGACATCCCTATCTACTTTAGAGCTCACTAATGGATGTTTCTTTTCTGATCTGCAAAGACAATTGTAGTCTAAAACCTTACTCCCATCATTCATGTATTAAAAACAATTATTGATAATGTATTAACTGTCTGATAGTCTTCCTGGAGGTCAGGATAAAGATAGAAATATTTTCACATGAAGTTTCTGGTATGTGTGTATTTGTGTGTATATATGCATATGACACTCTCATTTCCTTTAACAAGCTTCCATTTTGTTAAGTGTCAGAGCTATTTCACAGAGTTGTTTCCATTCCCACCATCTAGTGTTGATTCTGCCCTAAAAGAAAAGAGACTCAACAAGACGGTAGAAACCACTCAAAATTTTTGTGGCTTGATGTTTATGTTTCC
This sequence comes from Mandrillus leucophaeus, assembly GCF_000951045.1. Taxonomy (NCBI): domain Eukaryota; kingdom Metazoa; phylum Chordata; class Mammalia; order Primates; family Cercopithecidae; genus Mandrillus; species Mandrillus leucophaeus. Next base: position 5,493,752 of record NW_012109808.1, on the reverse strand, counting down.
AGGATACTGGGAAGCAAAAGAAGGATGTTACTGAATTACTATGGCCAAAGTAAAACAATCTCAAGTCATTCTGAGATTTCTGTCTGCATTCAAGGAGAGGAGAAGCCCTGGTCTTTGGAAAATGTTGCCTTTAATTTAGCTAAGTTGTAGCAGAAACTGTAAAATTTCTTCTGTTTGCTGCTCCTTTATCAATACCATAGATGCGGGTCGAATTTCATGGTTTTTAGTTAAGGATGGCTTTTGCCCTTCACCTAGGGCTATGTAATTTACTTACCTCTTTCCATCTTACACTGATATTACCTGTAGCAGGAAACTCAAAATGCTACATATAAACAATAATAATGTTTTCCACTCAAATATGTGTGCCCACACCACACACACACACACACACACACACACACACACACGTGAGCCCCTCACTGTCTTTGGTGAAACTGTGGATTACCTATCAACCTGCATAGAAAGTTCCAGTTCTTCAGTCTCAGGAGGTGAAAATTACAACCTTGTTTCTTGGTGTTCAACATATATGTTTATTAAGTCTAGTGTGGGCAACATTTAATCAACATATTCATTAAAGGCTTCCCTTTAAGTCCCAAATTTTCCATAGAGCAAAGACACTTTGACTTCTTTCCTCTGGTCCCACCTACTTCATACATGATGACTTTCCTCTGCTTAATTACTATTATTGAATAAATGAACATTTTGTTTCCTACTGCCTAGGAAACAGGCTCCATAAATATATATGCAATTTCTACTATTGCATAACCTATTTCAAATCTATCCTACTTTTACCATCCTCACTTCATTCCGTGCAATCTCTTAGAAATAAAGGAGGGGTTTGGGGGATCCTCTCTCTTTTTTTTTTTTTTTTGAGACAGTGTCTCACTCTGTTGTCCGGTCTGAAGTGCCGTGGCAGAATCTCGGCTCACTGCAACCTGCACCTCCCAGATTCAAGTGGTTCTCCTGCCTCAGTGATCAGGCCCATGGACAAAAAGGAAAATAACAATGAAGTTAAGAAGAGGCATCTCAGGATTATGGGGAATTAAATATGAAAATATGAATTATTGACATCTTGTAGAGAAGATGAAGACGTTTGGACCTCATGGAGAATTTTATTTTTATTTTATTTATTTTATTTTTACTTTTTTTTTTTGAGACAGAGCCTCCCTCTACTACCCAGGCTGGACTGCAGTTGCACGATCTCAGTTCACTGCAGCCTCCACCTCCCAGGTTCAAGCGATTCTCGTGTCACACCCTCTCAATTAGCTGGGATTACAGGAGTGTGCAGCCACGTCCAGCTAATTTTTGTATTTTTAGTAGAGACAGGGTTTCTTCGTATTAGCCAGGCTGGTCTCAAGCTCCTGACCTCAAGTGATTCACCTGCCTTGGCCTCCCAAAGTGCTGAGATTATAGGCGTGAGTCACCACGACCAGCCTCCCCTCTTTTTTATACTGTGTGAGATATATGGTTTCTAGGATATGGGCCTGGGTGATGAGTCTGCCATTAATTAGTTTAATTGATTAAATAATGTAGGCACTCTTTTCCCCAGTTTTGACCACTATAAATTGCAATGCTGCATGCGAGGATAATTAGGTTCCTCTTCATTGCGTCTAGTCTGTGGTGGTACAATCATATATATCAAGATGAACCCTGAATAATCAAACTTTTTATAGGAGGAGAAAATAAACAGTGCAGGTTTTTAAGGAGGTGAGGAGATAATTGAATTCTTTCACCTCAGTGATTGACTATCTTTTAGGAGACTGTCAACTCATATTTGAATATATTTATTTTTAAAGTAATAAAATATGGCTCATTTTTACTTAGTACTTAAATATTATGCAATCTATCAAATAAAGAGAAATGAATGTAATTCCTTCCTTCAAACAAAGGAATTTGCCATTTGACATGGTCATTCATATGTCTTTGACTTATCACCTTAGTGCACAGATACGCTTAAGCCTCTTTTATACTTGGGCAATTTGAATTTCATTGTGGGTGCCCCAGTGATCTAATATTTATTAACAAACATTAAAAATAAAATGAGACTTTCTTTTAAAGAAGATTTTGGATTATTAAAAGTGACACTTCTTCAGCTGCAGCTTAAGAGTAAAACATTTAGGAAAATTGTAATCATTCTAAGCTAAGTTTGGATTTTTTAAATCATTTCCAACACATGTGGTGAGCTGGTGTTATATTGGAAATGAATTTAATCTAAACTGGCTATGGTTTATGAACACTGCCAAAGCCAAACAAAGCATAATGAAACTTCATTTTAATGTTCTCCATTTAATATTTTCTAACATTTATCATTTGTTTATTAGATTTATGTAACACCTATTATCCAAACAGCTCAAGACATTGTTGAAAGAATATTAAATTAAAGCTTTTTATATGAACCTTTCCTGAGAGGAATGGGACAATAGAAGAGAATTCTTGACAAACAACATTCACAGAAAGAGAATCCCAGCCAGAATATTTGAGGCATTTTTGTCCCCATCAAAAGGTTTTTGGAAATACATCCCTGGGCAATGATATTTCACTCTACCTGGATTACAAACCTCAAAATTAACTAGTTCTGATTTACGTTGGATTCCTATATAAATTCCATTGATTTCACATGCATTCGTAAAAAAATAAAGTTTGTGACATCAAAAAAGAAATTTGGCATTTAACACTTGAAGTTTCTTTTTATTTTCTATTTTAAAATTACTTTTATGTTTTGCAATTATAGACAAGTTTTAATATTTGGAACCAGTTCTTCAGCTGTTACGGTGAATAATAGTTGTCTTAAATTTACATGGGAAATGTTTTCATTCTTTGAAGATACACAAAAATCTTCCACACAGCAGCAACTAGGCCTTCTCCCTAATCAATTCAGAGTTTATCTAGTGCAAGTCCTTCATTTTGAAAACAAGAAAATCAAGACCCAGAGATTTAGATAATTCATACAAGGTCACTGTTTGAGTTTCTCACAGAGCTGGAGCTAGATTGAGTCTTACTCTAATCATTTTTCTTCTTTTAAAACAGTGCTTTTTAATAAATTTCTCTGATTTTTAAAATGACATTTGCAAACAACTAGGGATGAGTGTTTTCAGGACTCACATTGTCTGTTGAACTTTGAGCATCTCACACTTCCAGGCCTGACTCATTGCAATAAAGTTTCCCATCCATCGTGGGGCATAATATGACCAACCTTATTTGCCATACTTTACCAATACTGCTACACAGAGGGCTGGTTTAGGAGTTAAAAGCCCTGTGTAATGTCAGTTCCTATTGTTGAATGGAAATTCACCAAGGCATCTTAAAGCAAAACAGTGTGAGTTAATGCTACTCTCTCACCGATAGAAATGACTTTCATACCTCTGTGCTCTGCCATGGACTTTACTAATTAGGCAACTCCAACCCTTCAGAGATGTTCAGTGTCTCTCTCAAGGCGACAGTCCTTGTTAGTCAGTACTTTTGACTCTCTAGTGTTGATTGTGTTTTATACCTGGGTAATAATTTCGGAATTAGGTACAACATGGAAAGTGAAGCTAGTCTCTCTGACAACAGACATAAATTCTACAATTTACTGTCTGATCTTAATCTAGTTAATAAAGCCCACTAACAGGCTTAGTTAACAAATTTGCAAAATGGAAATTATAATAGTGTCTGTCTTATATGGTATGATGAATATGTATTAATGGTGTTTTTATTAGTCTAACTTGTATGTTTTTTCATCAGTTCTATCAGCACACACACACACGCACACACACATATGGTTTAATTAATACAATTATATTATTCCCCACTATTATAGTCATGGGAATTTCAGAGAAATATTGTAAAATGTTTGGATAAAATCATTTGACAGAGAAAATTTCACGTGTTGGACTCAAATTCTTCGAGGAAAACTCCTTATCCCTCCACCTCTACCCCAATCTCTTTACTTGAGAAATGAAACTGAAAACCTAGTCATCACTCCCTATAGGGGAATCTCCATAGAGCATTATAATTACATAGGTTAAGCATGAGAATTGGAAAACTATTAACATTGTATGACAAAATAAATAAAAAGTTAATTACTATAAATGTTAGCCACATAGCATCAATCCTTAATTACTATGCAGATGAATAACCTTAAAATGAAAATAATATATGTATATATACACACACATATATATACACATGAATACTATACACACAAATATGTGCTATATATATATGTTAATGTGTGTGTGCGTATGCAAAAGAGAAAAAAAATAGTTTCCTAATACCATTAAATTGCTTAGTCACAGAACTAGGCTTTCATATTTTTGTAAATTTTGGATTTCTTATGTTTAACTCTTGGCTAGATTTATATTTTCAAGTTCTCCTTATCCAGCTATATTATAGCCTTAAAGGCCAACATTGATGTACGTAGGAAATACTCCAAGATATCTAGTACAATCACTAGTTTCACAAGGGTAGAATAAACAAAAGAAACATAGAGAACTGCTACACACTCGCAAGTAAAAGGATAATAGGTGTAAAGTAGTCTATAATCAATCCCAAATAGAGGATGATCTCAAAGTCTTTCCCAGTCTCTATGATTCAGAACTAAATAATTCCACATGGTTGAGGCTGTATTTTTCTTTTCTTCATTTCCCTTCTGTAGAAATTACACATTTGCTTTCTTTATTGTATTATCTTTAGCTTGAGATGGGACATTTTGTTGTTATTTTAGCCCTTAGTTCTAAATTGTTTTACTACTAACAAATGAAGTGTTTAGGCAGATTAAGTTTCTGTTATGTATTTTCAGAAAACACATAACACTCATTATTTTTAATAATTGACATAACAATCTAAAGAGATTGAAAGTGTCTCTTTGTACCTGCCCACTTTCTAAATTCTATAAATCTTACGAAATTTAAAAAATCCTGTTTCCTGTCACTTTGGTAGGAAGTATATGAGATTGAGACACTAGTTTCATCAAAGTATGATCACCAGGTAATTTATTGCTGATGCTTTGACTTTACTTGAATTAATTATTAAGTTAGTAAGCTAAATTTTGACATTCATGTTTGTTTCTATATCAGCCTATTTTTTGTTTTCATATCAAACATCAGCTTTCTGGATACTCAACCTCTGCCCACTTACATGATGTTATATGACACTGTGGACTTGGACCCAGTTTTTACTATTTGAGGCTTAATTTAACCTGGTTTCATGGTTCCTAAGTGTCTACTCCTCTTGGGACTCTGTCCTTTCTTTGTATATTAAATTTAATCATTACCTAGTTTATGTAACCAAGATTGTTAATCTCTGGGTAAAGGAACAGGTTTAAATTCCCTACCATTTATGTCAGTCTCATTATAACTTTGCTGATTAAGAAGTCACAGACTGGGCTGGGTGCAGTGGCTCACACCTGTAATTCTAGCACTTTGGGAGCCTGAGTTCACTTGAGGTCAGGAGTTCAAAACTAGCATGGCCAACATGGTGAAACTCTATGTCTACTAAAAATACAAAAAAAATTAGCGGGGCGTGGTGGTTCATGACTGTAATTCCAACTACTCTGGAAGCTGACACAGGAGAATCGTTTGAATATGGGAGGTGGAGACTGCTGTGAGCCAAGATCGCACCACTGCACTCCAGCCTGGTCAACGAGATTCTGTCAAAAAAAAAAAAAAAGAGAGAAAAGAAAAAAGAAAAAAAGAAGTGACTGACTGGAAAATGTAAAACGCTTTCCCTGGCTGTAGAAACACTGAGTAGTTGCTTCTCTCTCTTCTTCACTCTTCCCTTGCTCAAACTCACACCTATATAGTCTTTGTTGAGTCTTTGTTGAGTACATCCATATGGTGCTGCACCATTTTTCAATGTCCACTTAAACACTTGAGTACTTAATCCACAGATTGCCTCTCTTATGCTAATCAAACTGTATGTCGGCAAGGCATACCCATGGCTTTAATATTAAACTCTGGCCATTTATGAGGCTGGCTTCAATTTATGCATTAAAAATTGAAAAGAAGCAGGACTGGCTGTTTCAAAATTGTGAAAATAGGCAAGTGTCCTATTTTTTACTTCCTTTTACTTCACCTATAGAACGATTTTTTCTTCCTATTTCACTCACTTAATCTCTCACTTCCTCATTACCATCAAAAGGTGGATGCTCCAATACTAGTCCTTTGCATTTATTGATTAGTTAACATACTGTAATTTTAGTATTAATTATATTCAATCTTATGTAACATATTCATATTAGAGTGATAGCTACCACGATTAGAGATACCTAGGAGTTTTATTATTTTTTTTCTCTAAAAATTTCTGGGTATAATAGCAAGTGTCAACTTATCATCAAGTTCTGGAAAAAGCTTTTGAAAGTGCTTCATCCTCTTCACTCAACCCCTATCCCAATCTCTTTACTTGAGCAATAAAACTGAAACCCTACTTATCACTCCCTATAGGGGAATCTCCATAGAGTGTTATAATTACATAGGTTAAGCATGAGATTTGAAAAACCATTAACATTGTCTAACAAAGTAAATGTAAGGTTAATTACTATAAATGTTAGCCACATACCACTAATCCTTAATCATTATGCAGATAAATAACCTTAAAATGAAAACATTATTTTACATATATACATATATATACACACACGCATGCTATACACACACATACGTGTGTTATATATATGTGTATATGTGTGTGTGTATGTGTTAGTGTATGTATGCATATGCAGAAAAGAAAAACAATAGTTTCCTAATACCATTAAATTGGCTGATCACAGAACTGGACTTTCATATTTTCATAAATTTTGGATCTCATAGAATCATTAAGAACTTACAAAATAAAAAGAATACAAGAAACAGGAGGATAATCTTCCTAATACTAAAAAGAATGTGTAATGATTGATTGAAAGTTGACTTAAGTATTAAGTCAGCAGTAACAAAAGTCAAAAAAAGTATATATAAGTTTAAATTCATAGTACATCATATTAAATATAAACATTCTGTCTGGATGGTGGTGGTGTACATGTTCATAAGGGAGAAATGTAACATATAAGTATTCTGATAGAGAATTAACAGAAAGATGCTTTGTAGTATCCAGAAGAGAATTCAATCCGTGAATTCAAAGAGAAAATAACTTCTTTAATTATAATATCTAGATAAACCTCTCAATATGTTTTATTTTTCTAAAAACCCAGTAATACTTGTCTATATTAAATAATTATTTTGATATATATACTAAAGCTTTATAAATGAATAATTTATACTATTGCCATAATCTTAATATTCTGATTACACAATCAAATACTAAATATATTATTATGACAGAATACAACACACCATTAATTCAAAGCTAAAAATGCTTTTAAAGATTTGAATTCTATAGCTTTCATTATTTTTATTATTTGTTTACTTCATCATTTGTAAATTTCAAAGTCATCTAGGTTTGCAGCAAATGTTCTGAGGCAGTTACTAACTACCATCTCTGCTGAGAAAGTGTGAAGGTCATAGCATTTAACAGAAGCCCAAGTTCCATACTGGATTCCTTCCAAGCTGTTCTCGTTGTCAAAAGAGGAAACTAAATCTGTGTTTTTGTGCTAGCATAAATTCTCCATATTTCTGAATTAAATGTGGTACTACCATTTCCCTTGACATTAGTTTCTACCTTCAAACTGGAGTGGACAGAAAGGTAGTCCTGGTAATGGTATAGTATAAAACTAAAGGGAGGAGGACAGGTGCTTCCAGAATGTCTTGTTTCGTCTTAACGTGTTGTCAACATCTTTAGGGACATAAGCATCTTCTTCAGTTTCTGCATAAGTAGCCTTGTTGTGATTACACTTTGAATACTTGTTAAAGGAGCATAAATAATGTCTGCTTCTTCATTGAAACAGTTAGGGTAGATAATTTGCAGTTACATTACTTCTTCTATTAAACAACAGGATATGAGCCTACAGGGATGAGTTACTCTGGGTATGAAATTCAAGTACATTAAAGCATAGTATGGAACACTAAATATCGTATTTACCTGAAAATCCATCGTTCTATTATGAGATCTTTGCAAAATAGAGAAAGCCATCAAGAGGGAGTTTTTTTTGCAAATCTTGTCTTGTACTTCAGTATCTCAAAGCAGTTCAGTAGAAATAATCCATCTGTAGGACAAGCAAGTAGCTTATAAGCATAGTTTTAGTTTTGATTGCCCTAGTGGTAACTATGATGATACTCCCTTTTGCTACTAACACTTCAAAGACTCATCTATTCTCATTTTCTCTTTCTTTCTTCCTTTCTTCCTTCCTTCCTTTCTTTCTTTCTTTCTTTCTTTCTTTCTTTCTTTCTTTCTTTCTTTCTTTCTTTCTTTCTTTCTTTCTTTTTCTCTTTCTCTCTCTCTCTTTCTCTCTTTCTCTCTTTCTTTCTTTCCTTCTTTCAGACAGAGTCTTGCTCTGTCACCCAGGCTGAAGTGCAGTGGCGCGATCTGCAAGCTCCGCCTCCTGGGTCAACACCATTCTCCTGCCTCAGCCTCCTGAGTAGCTGGGACTACAGGCGCCCACCACCACACCCGGCTAATTTTTTTGTATTTTTAGTAGAGACAGGGTTTCACCGAGTTAGCCAGGACGGTCTCGATCTCTTAACCTTGCGATCCACCCGCCTAGGCCTCCCAAAGTGCTGGGATTACAGACATGAGCCACCATGCTCGGCCTATATTCTCATTTTCTTGTTATCTGCCAGTCATCATTGCTTAAAAGATTATCTTCTATGGTAAACAGCCAGCTGTGATTAGAACAATGCAGTTAAGTTTATGTCCTGAAATAGAAGAACATTCACAAATTATGATCCCAGATCAGGATAATAAATGGCTATACGACCAGGAATGCTAAGACAAGACAAATTAAGAGGTCTCAATGAGATTAAAGAAAGGACAGAGATAAGTATGCTGAGGGCAAGATTATAGTATCTGGTCCACAGCAAAATGTGCATGCCCTTGCTTGATATAGGGAAATTGTAAATCAGAATCTGGGAAGGGTAGTTTCTCCCTCATGACACTTATACTTTTCAAATTAAAAGATCAGAAGTCAGGAAAAATCACAAAGAACCATGAACTGAAGAGAGAGAGCTGGGTGAGCAGGAAACAGCTGTGATATGGCCAACCCAGGAAATCCTGGGAATTCCCAAAGGAGGAAATTATCTTCTACCATCAGTATGTTTCATGAGACTTAATGCAGAATTACTTTTCACTTGGAACTAGCCTTGAACTTGGGAGAGGAAACAAGTAAATTTTAGTTTCATACTGAATGTGAAGCTAAAAGGAAACGAAAACTGAAGCATAGAATAATGCCTTAAATATTTGCGGTTAAAACTTGAGTGAGGTTACATGGATTCCTTTTTATCACATTTATATTTTTACCAGATTTGTTAATTACTTAGTTATCCATTTTTCCTCCATTAATGCTTTTCACTATAGAGCTGACTCAGAGTTTTGCTACATAGATATAATGTCTGCAATATCTTAACAATATACTTTATTAGAAACATTATGTGATAACCTGTTTTTATCCCAGTTCTGCCCATGCTGCCTCTTTGGGCCTTTTTTTTTTTTCCCCCCATATGTGAAATGGGAATAATATAATGATGTCAACGGTAAGTGGAAATTATTTGAGATAATTTATATCAAAAGCTCGGGCTTATCAAGAACTTCCCACATTCCAAGCACTGTTCAGTGTATAAAGGAAACATATGAGAAACTTGGCTTTGAGAGGTTTATATTTCATACTTGCAAGATGTTTTCCTTTTCGATCTTGAAATTAGTGAAGTTTTCCAGGGCACTGTCTTTACTTTATAACCCCCATTCTCCTGGAGCTAGCTAAACGTACAGCAAATAACAAGCATTCGACAGAGTAACTTTGAGTTGCTCTGTGTCCTTGTGAAGTAAATTGGGAAGCTGTATAATTTCTGTTAGTCAATCCAAAGAGGCCAACACAGGTTATCAAGGGTCACACAACAAGGTTATGGTGAAGGCTGGTCAGAAACACACTCCTTCAGATTCTGAAATTAACAATCACCCGTACTCACTCTACTCATGCTTAATTTTATAGGAATATACTTCAGCAGAAAGGCAGCTTTGAGAAATTTGGGCTTTGGAAGAGATAAACATATCATCTTTGTTTTAATGATGAATTGCAATAGAGAATTCCTAAGATAAGCATCTCCCATAAGAAAGCACATTGCTCAATCTGGTGAGCAAATGTGCAGACAGTGCATGAAACTCAGATTCTGTCTCTTTATGCATTCAATACCCCCAAGACTTCCAATTAGGCAGTTTCCTCCCTGCTAATGGGTAAAATTAGGAATGCTTTATGTAAAACTTGAAAACAAAATTAATAATTCACAACTGTGTTCTAACTGCTACATAAAACTTTATAAACTGTACTTTAGGCACCTAATGTTTAGGCTATAAATGCTATCTTGTTCATAGGGAATATGTATGCATATATTGGTCCTTTAAAATTATTTATTCATTGAAAATAAAATGCAGGCCCTTTTGCCTATACTTCATGTGGCATATATATACTGTACAGAGTATAGTTTTGAGATCAGAAGGGTTGTAAGCCATTTAAATTGAATTACACTTTTATTTAGCTAGTGCAGAATAAAATTGGGAAGAAAAGTGATAATCTTTTCCTCTGTCTTATTTTAATTAAAATGCAGATATAAGATTTGGTCTGAGAAATTGAAGACACTTTAGAGTTCATCAAGGTCACCCTCCCACTCAGTGCAGAAAGGACCAGTATAATAGTTTTGGTAGGTGTTCATTCAGCTTCAACTTCAACTCTTTAAGTATCTCCTTAGCTCACATATGCCATTTGGACACGTCCTAATGGACTCTTCTTCAGCATATTGAGATAAGTTAAATTTACTAAACCAGGTATGGTTCTAAACAAAGAGTTGCATGGAATGTCTAATTCTTTTTCCATGTAGTCCTCAGCTATGTTGAGAAAATTGTTGTGTCCAATCAAAACTCTTTTACAGTGAGCTTTTTCAAATTCTTTCAACTATCCCTCCTACAATATGCTTTTCAGACGTGTTTATCTATCTCGGTCTCTCTAACCAGGTATTAAATACTTCTTAAAATCATCCAGAATTGAACACAATCTTAGGTGTGCTGCAATCATGTACAAAATATTATGCCAAGCTATATTTATATGTCAGGAAACAATTTGTTTTTTTTTTTAAATAATTCAGCCAAAAATAATTTTCACCTTTTTTAACCACTATATCACACTGTCTTCTTTTTTGAGCACGTCAAGGAAAAGTTTGGTAGAGAATTATTCTCCCTCTCTCTGTAATGGTGTCATGATTTTCTTAAATCTATAGTGGAACTTATTTTTTGCATTTATTTTGTTTGGGCTGATTATGCCAGTGTTTCGACATATAGGAAGCAGGTATATATCAAATCAGAGTACCTGCTCTATTTGAGTCTGCTGCCTGCATTCCAATCTGGTTCTGACACGTACCTGTGTATTAGTGGGCAAGGCCATCGGCTCACTAAATTTATTTATCTATAATAGAAGAATGATAATAGTAGCTATTCATGAATGAGATGAAGTATGTGGGCCTTTAGCTTAGTGCCTGGCATGTGAAAATTTTTGAAAAATCGTAACTATTATCATTGTCATTATTAAAGTTACTTGCTATCAAAACAAGCATGGTAACAGGTAAAAATACATAGCTTTTATATATTGTTAAGTTGTAGTAAAAATTGTGCATGGAGATGGACTAAGCACAGGTTAGAGTCTACCTCTCAAATTGTTACTAATATCTTTTGAATTATTGGCCCATTGGAAACCCGACTAAACTGATGTTCAGAATAAATTCTTATGCAATAGCTGTTGCCTGTTGAGGATCATAATATTCTTTTTGGATTGTTTGTATAAAATGTATTTAGCAATATGTATATTTTGTTTGGAAGTAATGTCAAGTTCCTTAAATTTTAGCTTTAGAAATCAGTTTTCTCCAATTTATAAAACATCAGAAATATATTTATTTGTTCCCAGTTTTATCATATGTCTCCCATCTGCTCTTCATTTTTAAAGATCACACTGGCATTTTAAAAAGTTTTGTGCATTCGTTCAACACATATTTTTTGAACTATACTGTGATAATGAAAGTTTCCCTATTTTAAATGAATTAATGGTCCATGAGACAAACTGAACATGATCTTGCATTTTAAATTCCAATTTATGTATTATAATAAAAGCATGAATATGAAGATAATTACTTATCTTGGTAAGATTTTCAGCCTCCGATATCTAATTTTCATGAATCTTGAGTTTGCATTCATTAGAAATACTAAGGTAATTCCTATACATATCTTAACCTATTATGAATGCAATTTCTTCTTGAGACCATGTTTTTTCTTTAGCATCCCCATAAGGCTCATTCTTATTGATAAATCACTTAGAAGAAGAATCATTTTCAGTAGTTTTCAGCTTTCCTTGTCACCTCTTAAGTACGTCTGCCCAAAGAGTGCATCCATGAAAGTCTTTGCACTGTAACATCATCTATGAAGCTCTATTTTATTTATGACATGGTTTAAATATTTCACCCTTTTTGCTTATAATTTTATTAGACAGTATATCATATGTAAAAGTGTATATATAATTTTATGTGTGCTATTTTAAATAAGAGTAAATTGATACTCCATATGCATACCACAAAACTTAAGACATAGAACATTTCAGAGGCTTTGAAGCCCTCAGCCTGTTCCCCGCCAATTACATGATGCTTTCCACACAAAGGTAACCACCCTGGCTTTCATGTTGATAATTCTCTTACTTGTCCTTATAACTTCATTCCATAAGTCATCAGCTAAAGAATACGATGTATATAACAAAATTTTAAGTGTATTGTGCAGTTTTATGTAATTTTGACTCACTATACTCAGTCTTTGAATTCAGCTTTATTCAATAATTTATTTTTGAAAGGTACCTATGTTCAGTGTTTAATATTGAAATCTCACTGTACATTTTGAAATTCTATTTATTTTTCTTTATTTTATTTTATTTTATTTTTTTGAGACAGAGTCTTGCTCTGTCAATCAGGGCTGGAGTGCAGTGGCATGATCTTGACTCACTGCAACCTCCATCTCCAGGGTTGAGCGATTCTCCTGCTGAAGCTTCCCAAGTAGCTGGGATTACAGGTGCCTGCCACTATGCCTGGCTAATTTTTGTATTTTATGTAGAGATGGAGTTTAATCATGTTGGCCAGGCTAGTCTCAAACTCCTGACCTCAAGTGATCCGCCTGCTTCAGCTTCCCAAGGTGCTGGGATTACAGGCGTGAGCCACTGTGCCTGGCCTGAAATTGTATTTATTTCTATTGATCAAATGAATTGTAGTGCATTTTATTGTATAAATAAACTATGTTTTGCCCATGATGATATTGTGAACAATTTTCTTCTGTTTCTGCTGGGACATAAAAGAACATCATTAGGAATATATACCTACATAACAGATCAATTGCAGGGCTTAGTTTTCTGTCCTCACATTGCCAAATAATGCTATATTATTCTCTCAAGTAGTTGAGTTTGTTTATATTCCCACCAGCAATATATGATACCTCACCTGGCTTCACATTCTCACCAACCCCTGGTATGACTAGATTCTATCACTTTTGTAAATTTTATGAGTATAAAGTTGCATCTTTTTGTGATTTTATATTAACAGCTGTCTCTTAAAGTAAGATTATGGAGACTTCAAAGGAAGCCAGTAAGTATTAGCAAGTATAGAACCACGCATTTTTTAATGCATGTGGTAGGGAGAAAGATTCTGGAGGTGGAGTGTAGAAAATTGGGCAAAAGAATAGTACTGAAAACAACCAGGAGGCAAGAGCGAGCATAGGGCATCTATTCCTGAGCACTGGGCATGTCAGGTATTGAAAGCATTTCAGAAGATTGAAGAAGAAGAGAGGCAGGAAGCAAGGCTACAGGAAATAACTGGGGAGTGTTGGGATTCAAAGAATGTGTCAATCACTTAAGGAGTTAGAATGTTATTGAATGAGTACATTCAGTAGACGAAGAACTCTTATACTGGTGTCAGTGGGGGAGTTACTGTCTACACTTGAAGTGTAGGAAGATTGTGCAGGCCACAGTCTGAGAAGAGGACCACATGAGAGGCAGAGAGAACAGTTGTGGTGAAAGACCAAAATGGCCCAAATTAAAGTTGGTTTGTGTGGACCAGGAGAAATGGACAGATTCAAGGGCTGTTTGGATGATGAATTAGTAGGTAAGGGAAAAGAGAAAACCCTTTTTATCTCTTACTCTATTTTACAAATTCTTATTCCCTTATCCAAGAAAAGAGATGACAAGGAGAGATTTTGTTAGTGTTTTAGGAGCAAGCTGTTCTCTCAGCCACTGGGAAACACCACTATTAAGAAGAAATGCCTGCCAAGGCAATCACAGGGCCTCTTGGCATTACCCACCCTGTAGAAAATGAGCCACAATGGAAAGGAATCTCTCTCATTTATGTGACCGAATGGTATGAGGGATGAAGCCACCTCAGCAAGCACAGCTGGCAGCTAGCCACTTGACCCCTGAGCTTTAACAGGTAGGTTCCTGCTTGAAAGGACGGGGAGGAGATGGATTCTCCAGCTGCTGCCTTTAACCGTAGATATCCCAACAGGTGACAAAATGTTTTTGGTAAACTAGAGATACTGTTCCTATATTTGGTCTTCATTTACTTTTGCAGTTCTCTTTAGCAGCTTGTGGATTCCTATCCCCTGAAAATAGAGAAAGCCCTATGATGGAACCTATATTGCAGAACAGATAGAAAACTTGAACCATTCTCTCATTATTTCACTCATACGATCTGTAAGTGTGCATATGATTATGTTGGAAGTGGACTGAATATGTGAAGTTGCAGAAATTACACAGGTTTTGTCATAAATTAAATTTACTTAAAGTCAGATATGAGAGGTGACTTTCAAATGCTGATTTCTTCCTGCATTTCTTTTAAACAGGGATAAATACTTGTTTGAATTTGTTGAGAAACATAGAGTCTCAAAATTTTCCCGAATGATTATTTGCAATAGGATTGTGAGACATGCTGGATAAATAATAAGAACATGAATAAGAACATGATTTTCTGTTTTTGTACCAGTATCATGCTGTTTTAGTTACTGTAACTCTATAATATAGCTTAAAGTCAGGTAATGTGACGCCTCTAGCTTTGTTCTTTTTGCTTAGGGTTGCTTTGGCTTTTTGGGCTCTGTTTTGGTTACATATGAATTTTAAAATAGATTTTTTTTTTTCAATTCTGTGCAAATGACATTAGTAGTTTCATAGGAATAATGTTGAATTTGTAGGTTGCTTTGTGCAGTATGGGTATCCCCAATGAAACCGAATAGAAAACCCAGAAATAAAGCCACACACCTACAACCATCTGTTCTTCAACAAAGTCAACAAAAATAAGTAATAGGAAAGGACCACTGCTTATTTTTATTCAATAAATTGTCTTGGGATGACTGGCTAAACATGCACAGAAGAATGAAACTGGACTCCTGTCTGTCATCATATACATAAATTAACTCAGGATTTAAATGTAAGTTCTCAAACTACAAGAATCAGATAAAAAAACTTAGGAAACACCATTGTGGATATTGTCCTTAGTAATGAATTTATGACTAAGATTCTTAAAAGCAATTGCAACAACAACAAAAATTGACAAGTGGGACCTAAATAAATTAAAGAGATTCTTTACAACAAAAGCAACTACCAGCAGAGTAAACAGACAAACTACACAATGGGAAATATATTTGCAAACTATGCATCCGACAAACGTCTAATGTCCAGAATCTATAAGGAACTTAAATAATTCAACAAACCAAAAATAAATAACTCCCATTAAAAATGGGCAAAAAGACATGAACAGATACTTATCAGAATAAGATACACAAGTGGACAACAAACATGAAAAAAATGTTCAAATCACTAATCATCAGAAAAATGCAAATCAAAACCACAATGAGATACTATCTCACACCAGTCAGAATGCTTTTTATCAAAAAATTAAAAAAAAAATAGATGCTGATGAGTCTGTGGAGAAAAATAACATGTACACACTGTTGGTGGAAATGTAAACTAGTTCAGCCACTGTGGAAAGCAGTTTGGAGACTTATCAAAGAGCATAAAACAAAACCGACAGTCAACTGAGCAATCCCATTACTGGGTACATATATATACAAAAGAAAACAAATCATTCTGCCAAAAAAAAAAAAAACCTGCATGCATTTGTATATTCGTCACTGTGTTACTCACAATAGGAAAGACATGGAATCAACCTAGGTGCCCATCAACAGTGGATCAGATTTTTAAAAAAGGTGGTACATATACACCATGGAATACTACACAGCCATGAAAAAGAATGAGATCATATCCTTTTCAGCATCATAGATGCAGCTAGAGTCCCTTATCATAAGCAAATTAATCCAGGAACAGAAAACAAAATACTACAAATTCTTATAAGTGGAAACTAAACAATGTATACTCATGGACATAAAGATGGCAACAATAGAAACTCTAGGAACTGCTAGAGAGGGGAGGGAGGAAGGGGAGCAAGGGCTGGGAAATTAACTATTGAGTACTATGATTAGAACTTGAATAATGAGATCATTAGTACCCTGAAACTCAATATCATGGAATACTGTGCAGGTAACAAATCTGCACATGTATCCCCTGAATCTAAAATAAAAGTCGAAAAAAAAATAGAATATGATTTTCCAAACAAAGTGCTGTGTATATTATTTTCAACTTTTATTTTTTGAATAAGCCTCTTCAAATATCTTATGATTTCCTGCCCTTAGAATGAAAATTCAATGTCATTAGAGATGCTGCTTCTCCTTTTCTACATTTTTTCTCATTCCCAACTCCTGCAAGAAAAACTACATGAGCAAATGAATATAAAATGCCAATAGTTCCCTAGATAGTAAATATGCTATTATTTTTGTCATCATTATACAAATAAAGTTTCAAATTAGTAAAGTTTATTAATATATATTTGATGTACGTAGAACATTTGTAGCATATATGTAAGTGATGAAGCATAAAAATTAAATGAACAGCTATAAATTCACCATTCCTTATAAGAATTAGAACATTAGGAATGTCATTGCATATAAATATATGCTTATATTTCTTCCTTTCATTTTTCTTTCTCCATCAGGTAACCATTTCCATGAATATAGTGTCTATTTAATTTCATTTTCAGTTTTTGTCCTTGAAAGTGGCAAAAGTGGGCTTGTGATAATCACTATGGTTTTAAGTCAGACTGCATTATTCTTGAATGTTTTCCAGGAGACTTCTAATTTTAGACTCATTCTGTCTAGTCTGTTTTTAATATTGGGTTCTGGCTCCATCTTCCATTGGTGACCCTGATTCACCTTCCAGATCTGATATTTTGAAGTGCATTCAATATATTTTACCACTAATTTTTCTAGGAAAATATTCATAGGAAACCCCATCACCAACATCTCTGGTCCTTGAGTCAAATCCACCTTAGCCATCCTGTTGAAGGTGACTTCTTTGAAGTCAATTATTTCTTAATTCAAGATCCAATGACCATGTATCTCTTGGCCATGTTTTTCCTCATGCAGACCCAACACAGGATGATTAAACAACCTGTAGCAGCCAACCCACCCCAAATTAACCTAGAGTCAATCGGAAGATATTGTGCTTGCTATTCCAAGGCAGCTTCGAGGCAAGTACCTTAGCCTAACTCCAACACTTCAAATCATATCTGGCAATGAAAAGCCCTACAAAATGGTAATTCTGTGGTTTGCCTTACATGAGAGTTACTTCTACATAGCATCATATGAAATAAATCTAGTCAAAAGGATGAAAGCATGAAAAGTGAGGCAATTTTATTCAGAACAGCTACAATTAAACAATACATTTTCTTAATTTTGATATAAATCAGATCAAAGGTACATAATTAGAATTAAATCCCGTTGGATCACCTGCCCTAGCTTATGCAGATATCTCCTATAATACATCTTAGCGTGATTTTCCAGTCTTCGCTGTCCCAAGTTAGAAAGTTTCACCTGTTCAAATGGACAATTATGCCATAAGATAATAATTTCTCATAAAACTCTTCCAGCTTAGTTTTTTTCCTTCTCAATATGACACCATTACTTCTTATCGAACTTCACTTTTTATGATTTCAACCTTCTAAGGTTTCCAAATTACTTCTCTTATGTAAATATATTTGCCTATGATAAATTTTCTCCATTTTCTTTGTCCTTTTTTGTTTGAAACTATGAATCATTAAGTTCCTTTTATCACTTAGGAATGAATACAAAGTGTGGTTGCCTATAAGTAATTAATAAAAAATGAGAGGGCCCAACAACTACTTGATGCTCTTCCATATAAGTTATTTTACCTGTGAAGTGCATTAACCAATTGCTGTCATGTCTTACCCTCCACCCCAAAAATAATTGTTTTGCCACCTTTCACTGTGTCTATATAGTATATCATATTTTTTATTATTATTATTGAGACAGGATCTTGCTCCGTCACTCAGGTGGAGTGCAGTGGCACCATCACAGCTCACTGGGTCCTTGAACTCCTGGGCTCAAGTGGTCCTCCCGCCTCCTGCTTTCAAATCACTGGGATTTCAGGTGTGAGCCACTGCTCCCCGCCTGTAGCATGTTATATTGCTTCCCATTTTTAGTTTGTTTGCAATTTGGTTTATTGACTGTCTTAGTCCATTTTTGCTTCTATTACAGAACCCTAGAGGTTGGATAATTTATAAGAACAGAAATTTAGTTTTTACAGTTCTAGGGGCAAGGAAATCCAAGATCAAAGCGCTGGCAGATTTGATGTCTAGTAAAGGCTTGATCTCCACTTCTGAATGCTGCCATCTTCTAAGGGGAGGGAAAGGAGGGACACTGTTCTTCCCGTGAGAGGAAAGTGAAAGAGGCAAGAAAGATAGCCCACTCCAAAAAGCCTTTTTTAAAAGGTATTAAATCCAATTATGAGGGCAGAGTTCTCATGATCTAATCACTTCTCAATGATCCTACCTCCCAGTACTATTACATTGGTAACTAAATTTCAACAAGAGTTGTGGAGGGGACAAACATTCAAGCCACACCACTATGTTCTTGCTGCTTTTCAAAACCTGACATTTTCAATAATAAATGACATATGGTTAGTTTATTTTCATTTATATAACTACTTCGCCACTATTTGTTTCTGAAATTTGTATCTAAGAGTCTCTGGACTTAGAGTCTTTTATTTAGTCTAATTACATATTTTGTTAATTAATTCATTACTTATTAACTTCTTTCCAAATGTCTCAGTTGGGAATATCTAACAATAGTTATAACCCAGCCCTGCTGTGAATCTATTCCCTAATAACTGCATTGCTGTAGCCCACTGTTTATGGAAAAAATTAGAGACTTTAATATGATATTTTTATCTAAGTAGATTTAGCCAGAGTTTGCAAATATAATTACTCACAGATCTTAATTAAATAAATGATGTCATAATAGCAGATGGTTTGTTTCTAAAATTGAAACTTTTAAATCTTATTATTGGAAATAGAGAAAACAGTGTCTCCTTGGTCTGCAAACTTCAAGGAAGTGTTTACTTCCTCACTATGTTTTATTTTAATAGTCATCTACTCTGACTTCACACTGAAATGCTTCTTAAAAGTACTGACATTTAAACTTGATGTCTTAGCTTTCTGATTCAATTTATGTGAATTGAGGCCCAGGTTTCAATATCTTAAAAGCTTCCCTGATAATTCAAAAATGCATCTAGAGTTAAGATCAATTGCTGTATTACAACACTTATTTCAGTATGCATGCTAATCTAGCGAACAGTTCTAGACTATATTGCCGATTGACAATCTATTCCATCATGACAGTGCTGTCCTGAGGTACTGGTTACAGGCTTTGAAATCAGAAAGCATGTGTTTAGAATCCTGATTGTGTTGACTCTGTAACTTTGAAAAATTGACCTAAAATCTCAAGTTACTTAAGGGTACCTGGGTTTTCTCAATTGTAACACTAACTTCACAATATTATAAAGAAGAACAAATGAATTAATACACATACAACACACCAACTATTTGACATAATACTTGGCATACAATAAACTTTCAATAATAATACTTCTTATTCAATTACCCCCAAAAAATTCAGATGAAAATTTAAACAAATTGATATGAATTCTAATTTGTCTATGTAATACATATACGTGTGTGTGTGTGTATATATATGTTTGTGTGTGTGTAGGTGTGTGTATATATATGTCTATATGTGTGTAACATGTATTTCCAAATGGCAGAAATAAAATCAATATAAATTATTTAAAAAGTAGTCCAGCAAAAAATATTTTTTAAAATTAAACAGACATATATTAAACAATTTTGTGTCAGCTATGATGTTTCTATGGTGACAAATAATTCAAAGTGTAAAGAAGAAATGAGGTGATTTAATTTTGAAATAAGATGGTAAATAGTGAAACAAAAAAAATTGCTTGCAACTACAATACTTTATTTTAAATGAACTGAACTGTCACTTGGTGGAAGTGGTTCGCTTATTTTTCCTCTAGTATATAATTTCAGGGACACTTAGCTCCCAAAAGAATGGGAACTTTTAAAAAAGGAGACAAAGGATCTCACAGATTGATACAAATGTACTCACTACCTTTGCTCAAGATGGATTTTTCTCACAGAGGAAATTCCTAGAACATAGAAGAAAATTTAATTACTAAGAAACACACTCAATCCAAACTAGACAGACTTACACACGAGACAGTCAAGACTAAGTGTCTACACTAGGGGAGAGGATAAGTAAATTAGAATGTGGCATGAAAGGAGTCTAGTGTGGTGCTTGAGAATGTGTCTCTGTCAGTAACTGGCTGTGTAGCTAAAGGCATGTTACCTAACCTATGCATGCCTCATTTTTCTACACCTATAAATATACAACTGTATAGTATTTTGTGAGACTCAAGTGAGGTAATATAGTTATGACCTTAGAACATTTTATATATAATCCTATAAGCGGTATCTACTCCTATTATTACATCTGTAACAGAATATTATGAGAGTATTCCATTATGTTTTTTTTGTTTGTTTGTTTGTTTGTTTGAGACAGTCTTGCTCTGTTGTCCAGGCTGGAGTGCAGTGGCCGGATCTCAGCTCACTGCAAGCTCCGCCTCCTGGGTTCACGCCATTCTCCTGCCTCAGCCTCCCAAGTAGCTGGGACTACAGGCGCCCACCACCACACCTGGTTAATTTTTTGTATTTTTAGTAGAAACGGGGTTTCACTGTGTTAGCCAGGATGGTCTGGATCTCCTGACCTCGTGATCCACCCGCCTTCGCCTCCCAAAGTGCTGGGATTACAGGCGAGCCACCGCGCCTCACCTCCATTATGTTCTTTCAATCACAAGAAAGGGATTATGATATTATTATGTGAAAAAAGAAAAAAATAGTGCATAAGGTTTATGACTTTACCTATATGAAGATCACACATAAAAAATTACAAAAATTAAAAAATAAGAAAACATGTTACCAGGAGTAATGTCTGGGAAGTGAGAAATTGAGTTACTTAATTTTTATTATATTTACCTTTATTCTTTAATTTTCTTTTTTTTTTTCTTTTTGAGATGGAGTCTTGCTCTGTCACCCAGGCTGCAGTGTAGTGGAGCAATCTCGGCTCACTGCAACCTTCACCTCCGGATTCAGACAATTCTCCTACCTCAGCTTCCCTAGTAGCTGGGACTACAGGTGTCCACCACCACACCCGGCTAATTTTTTTTTGTATTTTTAGTAGAGATGGGGTTTCACCATGTTGATCAGGCTTGTCTCAAACTCCTGATCTCATAATCCACCTGCCTCAGCCTCCCAAAGTGCTGAGATTACAAGTGTAAGCCACCATGCCCGGCCTCTATTCTCTAATTTTCTAAAATAAGTTTGTGCTTTTATGATTTTATAACTAAAATAATACTATAATCATATCATGTCATATCATATTATGTAATATGCATTTATATGCATATGAACTTTTCCTTATTGTCTACTGTAAGCATTGATAGAATAATAATATTATTTCTTTCTTAAATGTTTGGAAGAATTCACACGTGAAGCCATCTAAATGAAATGTCCTCATGGGATGGTTTCTATTCATAGATTCATTTTCTTTATCAGCTAAACTACTATTGAGATTTCTGGTATCTTTTTGAACTAGTATTATAAGAAGTGTTTTTCAGGGAATTTGTTCACTTTGTCTACCGTGTTATATTTATTATATGATTATTTTTACAATGTCTTATTTTCTTATTGTCTGTAAAATGTGTAGTAATCTCCACTGTAGTTTATTTATTTATTTTTTTTCCGTTTTCTTCTCACTTATTCGGAGTTTATCAATTCTATTGACTTTTCCAAAGGATCAACTTTGTGCTTTATTGATTGTCTTTTATCTCTGGTTTCAGTCTTATTGATTTATTGTTTTATCTTTACTATTTGCTTTCTTTTTTAATTTATTATTTTATTTATTTACTTATTTTTGAGGCAGGGTTTTGCTCTGCTGACCCGGCAGGAGTGCCGTGGCATGATTCTAGCTCACTTCACCCTCAAACTCCTGGGACCAAGCCATCCTCTCACCTCAGCCTCTCAAGTAGCCAGGACTACAGGATCACACAACCATGCCCATTTTTGTTGTTGTTGTTTTAGTTTATAGACATGAGGTATTGCTGTGTTGCTTAGGCTGGTCTCAAACTCCTGGCCTCAAGCAATCTTTCCACCGAGGGCTTTGAATATGTTAGGATTACAGGTGTGAGCTACCACATCTGGCCTTATTTGCATTTTAATGCTTATGTTATTTTTAACTTGTTGTTTTTCCTAGTAGGAGCTTGAAGTAGAAGCTTATATTATTAATTTTTCTTTAAAAATTACTAGGCGAAATGAATTTCACACAAAAGTAAAAGAATACTGTAACTACTCCCCACTAGTTATCATCCAGCTTCAATGATTGTCAATATTTCTCCCAAGCTGATTTCGTCTATACTGCTCTACCACCTACCCTCTCTGGTAAATGTTTTATAGTTCTATTGAGACAAAATGTATATGCCAATCATCTAATTTAAAGACACAAACATATATTTTAGTAAATTTGTAGAGCTGTAAAACCATCACTACAGTTCAGTTTTAGAACATTTTCATCACCCCAACCTCCATTCCATTCTGCAGTCAATCCCCACTTGGACACCTAACCCAGGAAACCACTGATTTTTTTGTCAGAGATTTAAGCTCTTCTGGGCATTTCATTTAAAGTGAATTATACAATATATAGTATTTCAAATATGACTTCCTTCCCTTAGCATTATGTTATTATGATGCCTCCGTGTTATAGCATGTTCGATTTTATTGCTGAATGGTATACCATCTTGTGGATAAATCACATTTTGTTTATCTATTCACCGATCAATGGACATTTAAATTGTTGAAGATTTTTGGTGATTATATATAATGTTACAATGAATATTTATGTATAACCTCTGTGTGGTTATATGTTTTCCTTTCTCTTTTATAGATATCTAGGAGAGGGGTTACTGGAAAATGCCAGACTTCTATCATTTTGCATTCTTAGGAACAATGCAACTAGTTTATAGTTTCTCTACATTCTAGCTGATACTTGTTATTGCCTATAATCGTTATTATAGCCAGTAAAATGTGTATGAAGTTATATCTTAATGTAGTTTTAATTGCATTACCCTAATGATTAAGGACACTGAGCATCGTTTTATGTGCTTATTGATAATCTATATAATTTTGGTGAAATGTCTATTTACATCTCCTATGGGCTGAATTGTGTCCTCTGAAAGATATTTTGGAGTCTTAACACACAGTACTTACAAATATAACCTTATTTGGAAATAGGGTCTTTACCAATGTAATAAGTTAAGATGAGGTTGTACTAGAATAGGGTGGGCCTTAATCCAATGTGGTTCACGTCCTTCAGAAGAGTAGAGACACACAGGGAGGAAAACGCCATGTGAAGACACAGACCTAGCAGACATTACCGTATGTAACAGAGGAAGAGGTTGGAGTGATGCAGCTGCAAGCAGAGAATCGCCAAGGATTGAGGGCAACCACAAGAACCTAGAAAGAGGCAAGGGTGGATTCCACACAGAGTTTCAGAGGGAGCATGGCCCTGCTAACACTTAGATTTTGGACTTACAGCTTCCAGAAAAGCAAGACAATAAACTGTTATTTTAAACCACCTAGTTTGTGGTACTTTCTTATCAATACTCAGAAACTGTAGAACATCTTTTGCTCATTTCTAAATGGGTGATTTATTTTCACACCATGAGTTGTGAGAGCTGGTCTGGATATGGGTATTTTACCAGTGATATGATTTATAAGTATTTCCTTCCAGTCTGTGACTTGTTGTAATGCTATGTTTTGCAGTGCACTCATTTTACTTTAAGTCCAACTTAAGAGAAAAAAAATTATGGGATTTAGGACTAAATTCATCCCTTTATATAAGAAATTTCTATTGCCACAGCATCATTTGTTGAAATTCTCCCATTGAATTTCCTTGACGTCTTAGTTGCAGATTGGCTGGCCATAAATGTAAGAGTTTATTTCTGGATGTTAATTTTGCTTCATTGATTTGCGTACCTGTGTCTTCATCAGTTACCTCACTGTCTTGATTACAGTAGCTTTTTAGTAGGTTCTGAAATCAGGTAGTTAAGTCCTTCACTTTGTTATTTTCAAAATTGTTTTGCCTATCCTGGACCCTTCTCATTTTCATGTACATTTTGGAATCTGCTTATAAATTTATATTTTAAAATTTGATGGATTTTAATGGGGATTCATTCAATCTATAGAAAAATTTGAAAAGAGCCCTCTTCATAATTTAGTCTTCATGGATATAAAAAATGGGATGTCTCCATTTATTTAAATCTTTAGCCATGTTTTATAGTAGTGCACAGGTCTTACATTTTTGGTTAAGTGTATTCTTAAGTATTTTTTGATGCTATAATGATAATAATTTTAAAATTTTGTTTAATGATTGTTTATTGCTATTGCTATAGTATGAATACAGTGTTTATTTTTGTGTACTGAGTTTGTATATTGTCACTTTGTTTAACTCAATGATTAGTTCTAGCAGGAATTTTGTGAATTCTTTAGGATTTTGGCATTCAGGATCACATCACCCTAAAATAAAATCAGTTTATCAGTTTTCATGTCCTCTTCCAAACTGTATAACTTTTATTTTTCTATTTTTATTTTTTGCCATATTTCACTGGCTAGAATCTTTAGTGCAATTTTAAATGGACATGTCAGGAGAACTTATTTTTGCTTTGTTCCTAACCATACACTCAGTCTTAAACCACGAAGGGTGATGTTTACTGTAGATTTTCTAGATACTGTTATTAAGGTGAAGAAGTTGCCTTCACTTTCTAGTAGTTGAGACCATTTATCAGAAAAAGATTTTGAGTTTCTCAAGTATTTCTAAATATATTTGTTGAAATAAATGTGTGATTATTTTGTTCTTTATTTTGTTAAAATAGTGTGTTACATTAAGTGCTTTTAAAATTTTAAATCAGTCTTTCATTCCCTTTACAACTTACATTTAGTTCTGATATATAATATTTTTTATGTTGAAAGATTCTATTTGCTAATCTTGTTAATGGTCACATCTTTTGTCTATGTTTTTGAAATAACATAGATTTTTGCTTCCTTACTATTGGTCTGTAGTTTTCTCATGATGTCTTGGTCTGACGTCAGTGTCAGACTAATATCAATCTTCAAAAGTGAGTTGTAAAGTATTTCCTCTCTATTTTCTGAAATACTTTGTAAGGACTGATATTTCTTCTTTAAACATTTGTTAGGACTCTCTCCAGTGAAGCCATGTGGGATGGACCTGTTCTTTCTGGGAAGGTTTTAATAACTAATTCATTTGTGTTACTTGTTATAACTCTACTCAGATTTTCTATTTCTTCCCTTATCAATTTTAGTAATTTGCATCTCTCTTTCAAAAAAGTTATTGATTTGGCTGTGTTATATGAGAAAGAAATTCAAGTCTCAGGAGTACAAGTCTGGGAATTAGGGTCCCAAGATAAGATCTGGGTTTTTCTTTGAGATTGTGTTGTTTGGTAAAACATTTCATTTCTGTGTGCTGCTAAACCTGTCACTTCGCCCTAGAAGGAATTGACTAGATAACGTTTGAGGGACTAATAATAGATTCTTTCACATTAGGAAGAGGAGAATATCCAGTTGAACAATCAGCCATTTATTTGTTCGTTAGTAGATGTTTTATTTTGAAAGTTCTCGTATTGTTTATAAGTGTTATTTTTTGTCAACGTTTTGGTTTTGTTCTGGTTTTTGATATTGTATATTCAAGGTTTGAAAATATTTATAATAACAGGCTTCCTTGTCCTATTGTTTCTAGAGCAGGAGGCATGAATAACTAGGGAAACTCATCTGAAAAGCAAATCAAAAATTTCATGACATTTTACACTTTTTGCCAAGTCTTGGGATTGGAGAAACAGCAATTTGACAGTCATGGAACCTTTTTCTCTCATTACAAATCTACAAGTTTATATGATTTGTAAAAATAATCAACATCTTAGGAATCACTGCATCATTAATAATGCCTTCTATAAAACGTTACATTTACATTTACTTCCATTTATTTTAGATTTCTTAATGTAATAGAATAGTACTCAGATATGAGACATAGCCTAATCCTGTGGCTTTCAAATATGTTTTTCTTTGACCCATAATAAGAAATGCATTTTATATCACAAGTTAGAACAGACATAATATCTCCTACTCCCCAGCCCCCAGGACACATAGTCATAGACATAAATATTTCCAAAGTAGTACTTGGAGAATGTAAAAGTGCACTTCGAAATTGCTATTGTGTTTCACTTTATTTGGTTTCCTTCTTTTGTCAGGGTGACAGAAGAGGATAACTCATTAAATGGATTTTATCACTCACTAATGGTCACTAACTACAATTGGAAAAGTATTGGTCTAGTAAATGTAATTGGCATTTAACTAATGTACCCTACAGACCTCGAAAGTAGTTGATCTTCCAAAGGTGGTAGGCTCATATTATTTAGAGAGCTGTTCAGAGCAGACTAGTGAGTGGGTCATTAAAGAGTGCCCTTTAATACGCAGAGAGAATTGAGAGATGCCATATCTGTTTGAGTAATTAATTTTATGTTTCAACACCACCACCTCTTATCATACCTACTTTACCCATACTTTGTCCCTAATACAACAATTTAGAAGGTAAAAGGATGTATAGACAGGTCCTTTTTGCAATCAGGGCAACCTGAATTTAACTCTAGGCCCCATTTAACAAAGGACCACAGACTGGGAGTTAAAATAACAGAATGTTATTATTTCACATCTCTACGGGCTTTTAGTCAAAAATCAAGACGTCTGCAGGACCACGCCCCCTCTGAAATCTCTAGGGCAATCATTCCTGGCTTCTTCCTGGGTCTGGTGGTTTGCTGGCCATCTTTGCAGGCTTTGGCTTGCAGCGTATAACTCCAATCTGTTTCATCATCATTACACAGTGTTTTCCCTGTGTGTTTCTGGCTCTATGTGGCTCCGTTTTCCTATGCACCCCAATTATATTGGATTAGCTGCCCCTCTTACTCCAGTATGACCTAATCTTGACTAGTTGCATCTACAACAACTCTACTTCAAAATAAGGTTGCATTCTGAGGTAATGGAGGTTACCACTTCATCATGGCATTTTGGGGGAGACACAGTTCAACCCAAAACACTAGGAATCTCATTTCTGGTTGCCTCTCAGGTTTTAATTGTGTTAGCAGATATGAGTCTATTCTCAGAAGATTTAGAGAAAGGACTATTGATGAAATTAGTGATACCAGATGAAAGGGAAAAACAATGTTGATTACAAGTAGGGAAACTTCAGAAGGGAAACAATTTAATTGCAATTCCACCAAAGGCTGTGTCCCATTGTATCACCCAGAATCCTCTCAAGCACCACTCTTGACAGGCAGGATCTCATTTCCTTTCAACTCCCAACTTCGACACAGACTCTGGGACTTTTCTCTCTCCTCTTCTTTGGCCTGGAAATAATCCTAAATTCCTAAAGTCATCAATTCCAGTGTAACAACTCTAGTTGGGTTCACTGTTCTTTCGTTGTATTTGCAAGAATGCTGAGCTTTGGATTAAAAACGAAAAAAAGAAAAAAATCCATCGGCGGCTGCCTGGCTTTCCCCTACAGAACCAGAGGCCGGAAAATAAATGTTTGCACCTTTAATGACCTCCATTGTCCTGACTTCACAGAATCCCCAGGGGCAGCTAATCCTCTGGAACAATACAGTACAGATGTTTCACACGATAAGAGGGCTAATTCCAGACCAATCAGAGTCACTCCAAATGTCAGCATTCCAAAATAAAGTTAAAATATGGGGCAAACAGATGCAACCTCTACAGTCTGAGCTCTTTGTCAGTGATCTCTGCTTTGTTTAAGGCTATGGCCACTTTCTCCTTAGTGAGAGCTGAGCTGTGCAGGGCGTTCTGCTGTATTTGCTGTGTTCACCACTTTTATAAGTTCCCTTCCAGATAAATATTGCTTAACATTTTCTGGACTTTTACACACTCCTCTGTCTCTGTGAAAATTGCCAGTAGGCAAAGCAGTTAGGAATCATGGTTTTTAAATCTGAATAATAAAAATTTCAGTCATGCTCAATGATTCAGAGTTTTCATGGAGGCAGAGAAAAAGTTCCCCAAATCTCCACTCTGAGGTAAATAATTCCTTTGCTTAAATGAAAAAAATGTTAAGAAATTTGCTGGAGTTACCCAGGTACATGCTGTAAACTGTGTGTGTGTGTGTGTGTGTGTGTTTGATATAAAAGTAATTCTAATATTACTACTAATTTCCTATTTATGAATTAATAGTATAAGTGAATAGTATAAGTTAATAGTATAAGTGAAATAGTATAAGTGAATATTAATAATAACTATAATACACTTAATTCTTATCTATATTTTATTTTATTTTATAATTTACTATTTCACCTATAGATTATATTTTGTAATTTTTTTTATTTTAAGAATCACACAGAATTAACTGTTTTTCCATAAAAGACAGATTATATTCAATGTACAAATCAATGAAAACATTTTCTCAACATATGAAACATTAAAATGTAAAGAATCAAATATTAAGGTTGAGAAAATGTGGAAATGCTAAGTGCTATATAAAATTATCTACATTGTGGAAATCCAGAGGTGTTTTTGATTTAAAAAAAAAAAAAAAAGAATTTGTGCTTTTGGTATTCTTTTAGAATTTGATTTAATTTTTAACCATTTTAGAGTCATGCTTAAAAAATTATTACTTGAGAGGTATAAGACAGTAAAAGGATTCCTAAGATTCATGAGGGAGTCTATCTTTTTTTTTTTTCCTTGTAAATCTAGCTTGGCTTTAAACATTGTGACTCATCCCTCTGCCATCTGTAAGTGATGAGAGTCATTCCATAGATTTTCAAGTATTGGAGCCAATGGATTGCTAAAATAAAATAATTGAAAGGATCTATTTATGACAATAGGTTATCTAGTGTATTTCATTGGAAAAAAATTGTGCCCTATGACAAGCTTCCAGGTTTAAAATAAGGTAAACAATATAATCTTGTTTCTATTTGGAAGAGGGGATCCAAAATCATTCTACACCAGAGTTACATTTTCATATTATTTTGTTGAAACAAACTGCAAGCCTATTGTCATAGTTGAGATTCCACTTCACAAGGTTAGCTTTTCCCTTGTAGTTCTTTCTTGGCCTTATCAGCATAATCTCTTGTCTCCTCAAAGAATATCAGCTAAAATGCAGTTTTATGCTTGTTTGCTTTACTTTTTAAATGTCCTTATTTTCCTTTTGGTTATTGAATTTTAAAATCAAGAATCTATTAGGTTACCAAAAAAAAAAAAAAAGGTATGTATCTGTATAGATTGATCACCCATAATTCTTCTGGACAATAATCTGTATCTTCCTAAGAGTTCGGTCATTTCTAGGGCACGTGATCAACTGTTGATCAACACTATTGTTTGGCCAAACGGGGAATCTTATCTGAGTCACTGAAAGAACAAGAGAAAAACATAAAAAGAGAGGATATTAATTCCCCCACCCCCTGTTTGTCTCTTTTCCTGTTCCTATCTCTCCCAGTCATTTTTTATGTCCCCATTGTCTATCTTGTTTCCTTTTTTCATTATTTTTGTTAATCCATAATCTTTTCTTTCTTTTGATTTATTGAGTACCTCTGCTGTAAAAGTGATTTCACAATAAAGTTGATTTGAGAGCAGACCAACAGAAAGTTAGATTTTTCTGGTAAATCAGCCCAATTATTTAATGTACTCATCATGGTCACATATCATCTTTTCCCTAAATTCTCTTTTTTTCTCTCTCTCATATTATTATTTTTAAAACATTGTCTCATTCTGTCTGTCACTCAGGCTGGAGTGCAGTGGTGTGATTATAGCTCTCTGCAACTTCAAACACGACTCAAGTCACCCTCCTGGCTGAGTCTCTCAAGTAGTGAGGACTAAAGGTGCACATCACCATGTTCAGCAAGTTTTTGTAGACATGGGGTCTCTCTGTGTTGTCCAGGCTGGTCTCAAATTCCTGGTCTCAAGTGATCCTCCTGCTTCATTGGGATTACAGGTGTGAACCACTATGTCTGGCCAAATTCTCAGTTTTAAAGTAGTTTTATTGTAGTGTTTCTCTGCTTATCTGTTTTCATTTCACTTCTTGAAAAATAATATCAGGATATAATTGGAAATTTGTGAATCTGAACTACTGTTCAGCCTTGCCAGCAGAACTATAACTAACCCATTGGCATGCTTGCTTTTTCTTTGTTTGTTTGTTTTTGTTTTTGCTGTTTTCTCAAAGCTGCCTGTACCCAGGAGTTGAACAGTTAGTAGCCCTAAACATTTACAAGATGGTTATTCAGTTAACGTGTTTAGTTGAAGGGTAATCCATGCAGCATGTTTCTTCAAGGAGAGACCAAAGTCTTTCCAACTCAGTTCATGATCAATTTATGTCTTGACAGCTGAGAATGGAGTTTTATTATTTAAGCCAACAGAGTTGATTTTTAAAATGTTCATTTAAACAGCTCACATATAAATAATGATGTGGTCTTTGTACTTGAAAAGAACCTTATGGAACATGAATAATAATTTTAAAGACTGCATTTGGCTGCTAGACTTGGTTGATTAGCGTTCCCATAAAAACCTTAATTTCAATCTTTGAAAAAAATATGTATGAATATGTAAGCCAAATTGATACTAACTATACGACAACAGCCAAAAAGCCATGGAAGTTCAGGACCTTTGTAGAAGAAGAAAATACTTTTTATAAATTACTAACTCTGTGGGGATAGAGATGGAAAGAAAATGCAGTGTTTGGCATCAATTGGTCATATGAAAAGGATGGCTAATTTAGCATTCTACAAAATATTTCTTAGAAGCAAAAGCCTGGAGATCTTTCAGATCCACTGAAAATGCATGGTTTGTCATCATTAATACAACATTAATAAGTAAATTGAATACATATTACTTTTATCAAATCAAATTCATGGTAATTATATTGGGCTTTTTTGCTTTTCTATTTGATCAAATCTCTTCTTCTAAAATAAGCTTTATTTAATCTGTTCTGAAAAGTGTTACCATGGGCTTCATGAACTATTTTATTATTTGGTTCTTCAAAGTGTTAGGATAATAAGAAAACTATGCATGAAGATCATTATCTGAACATTTGTAGGATCATTTATCAAAGAGAAGAAATATTTAAATATTCTGGGACATTTTTGCTTGGAGCCATAGGTAAGAGAGAAAATTTATTTAAAACAATAAGATTTTTTTCTGGTCACGTGCCATATTTCCTGATCCATTGTGTTTGGCACCAGGAAACCACTTGGCATGAGCCACTAAGAAATCCATCAGCAACTGTGTCAACTTTATCACTTCCTGAGCTCATGCATGCAGGAAGTGGATACAAAAACAATGATTTCAAAAAAGAAAAATGACTCTTTGCTATTCGAAAAATTTAAAAAAATACACATTTAACACTTATTTGCTATCTACCTGCAGTAAATAAACTGGATATTTCCCCTAACAATTGACAATGAATATATTATAATGCATCAAATGAGCCTTCATTTCTGAAATAAAATTAAAAACGAATTTCCTTTTTCTAATTTGTTTGTTGTGCTTTTTAAAAACTGAAACAGACCAGATAAATCTAAGTATGTGTTTAAGAGATAGGAAAAAAAGGATGATGAATGTAATGTCAAATTCAGAAACACTACAAGATGCTACTGCCAGAGAAAAATAGCTATTTTACTCCAAATGACTAAGAAGATTCACAGAGCAGAATGTCTGAAACACTTCACTGGGGCTTTTAAACAAAATGAAAATACACAAAATGTTTCTCTATGTAACGTTTGGATGAGAAAACATAATAACTAAAAGATCACGAATTCTCTTTACTTGGTACCTTGATCTTTCATGCCATGGACTATGAAACAAACCCATTCTTAGCCCCATTCCCTCTGGATCCAGTTTGGCTACTGGCACTCACCTGATATGTACCTGATGTTTGCAGCTGAGGTATAAATAAGTGATCATTACTAAATATGTATTCCCTAGAAAATAGACTTGGATTTTTAATAGAGTTTTATTGCCTTACTTACTATCAAAATTCCTTCCCAAGAGCTCTGCCTCCAAACCTGATTAACTCCTCCATGATCAATTAAATCCAAATAGTCCTTGGATGAAATTATCCATCAGAATGGCCTAAATATTCAGGCAAGCAGGCAGACAGAATCCAAAAAGTGAAAAAAAAAATAAATAAGACTTTTTTCTATTAATGTTTCTGTCTCCTAAAATAAATAATTAGGTCATATTTATATTAGATTCACAATTTGGTAAACAAAGATTCTAGGGCAAGCCTATACTCATATGCCTAGATTATTAATGTCTCAAGAATACCTTCTATTTCTATAGTTTCTAAAAATTATTTAATAGAGAAGTGTATTTTTGTACATTGGAAATCTTTTTCGTAAGTAAGAATACTGAATCTAGTGACATAATTAGCTCATCCATGTCACACAAACAGTAAGTACAAAACCTAGGCTAGAAATCATGTCTCTTGATTCTAGCATGCTATTCTGTATGGCATTTTCGTGTATTATTGACTATAGAATCCAGAGGAGATTGAGGTCAAAACTCAGGGGATGTCATACAAACTAGAGTACTACCACTGAAATGTCCCCCAAGCACTCCTGCCACTATGCAATCTAAGCAACTCCATTTGGACCCATTTTTTCATATTGAGCTTTCTCACAAGTTTTTGTTTATATAGAGATTTGAAAAAATCTATAGCACTCTGTCATTCCTTCCCACATATTACTGACATAATTATTTATGCACTAAACCTAAATTTAAGTTTTAGACTGACTAATAAAAGATTAAAGACATAAATTATGGGTCCTCCTAACATGCCTCCAACCTGATTTCATAGAATAATGCAATTAAAAAGGACTTTAAGGAATAAACCAATTCACTTGTTTATTTATTAAACAATCTATATTAGTAACAAGACAGCATCACCCACACCCCTAGCTGGCAAAAAAATAAATAAATAAAAAGTCAAATGTAGATACAAAATGGTAAATTTATCATGTAAAAAAATTTAAAATGCAATCATAACTTTTTTTTGACTGCAAAACTATATAATAGAAAACAGAAAGTCTCAGGCAATAATAGTGGCTTGGTATTTATTTTTGGTCCAATAAAAAGAAAATATTGAAAAAGTGATTCTCCGAAACTCTCAATTGAAAATAAAACTGTTATAAAATATTCCAATTTTTACTAAAATAAAGAATATAAATAAAGTTTTACTAAAATAAAGAAAATAAATGAAGCTCAGAGTTAAAAGAAGAAATAGAGATTTCAGAAAAATTAATAATATTTTAGTAAAAAATCTACAGTTAAACTATGCTGCCTCAAGTGACGGTATATGATATGTCAATAGAGTACAAATATTTGATACATATGTTATCCATTCATTTTACTTATATATAGATGATTCTTATTATTCAAGGTAATTATGCTCTATAAGGTTACCGTGAACAGTGAATTAGCAAATATTGAACCATTGTTCCTAGAAGAAATAACATGTTATTTCCTGCAAGCTTCTGGTCACATTTTTTGTCAATGAATTAATTCATTATCTTGTTAAGTGTATATTTTTATTTAAAGATAGCATATTTAGTATTGTTGATTCAGACGATTGAACTCACAGCCAACAACCCTATAAATTATGCCTGAATAAAGCTTATTTAACACATATATTTTCTTGATAAGGCATATCACAGCCTTTTTGAGCTCAGGGAAACCAGACAACACTTTAGCATTATGATTGGGTGCCATTTCAAATTGTGAAATCACCACACACAATTATGAAATGAAAGCAAAATTACTAAAGAGACTGAGAAAAAGACATTTACTTATGGTATGTGAGATGAACCAAGAAGGCAGAGCATTGCCTTGTTCAATCTTAGTGGGAAATAAGAATGTCAGATTTTTTTTCTCCTCTATGCATGTCCATAAATGACTATGAAAGCACCATTAATAGTATTTTGTGATTACAAATAAATTTTAGCAAGAAGGTGAATTTGCAATAATGGACTCCGTGAATAATGAGGACTGACTATACTTCTTGAGAGGTCTCCATATCTGTAAATGAAATGCATTTTTTTTCAATATTTATTTTTCTGGAAATCTCAGCAGTTATAACTGTTCAACCACTCCTGCCTTTTGGAAAGTTTATCTTATTTTCTTCCCCAGGATATTAAGTTCTCTTTTCAGATTATCATCTTCTTCCTCAGCTTTCCTTTCTCTGTGACCTTTGTGGGTTTAATATTCTCTACCAGATCTCTAAATATTGAACCTCTTTCAGGACTAATCCTATACCCTTTTTCTCCCCTCATTCTGTACTCTCTCTACACTGACTCTTCTATACCCAGAAGACTCACATTTTGCCTTTTATCTCAAGTTCAAATCCGTCCTCTTGGCTTCAGATACATAGACAGTGGACTACTAGACAATTCCAAGTCAGTGTCTCAAAGACACCTAGAAATCATTGTGCATAAAATTAAATTTGTGATTTATCTCTATAAAACTTGAACATAAAATCTGAAGACTTTATGAGAAAAAGAAACTGTTAGGATATGAGTCCTGAGAATATGTAGAAAGTAAATTTAGGTAGAATGCAGTGGTAGGGACAGTCTTCTTCTCATCATTACAAATTTGGGTTAGTCACCAAAGTAGAATACAGATAGGAAACTTTACAGTCCAGCCATATAGAAGACCTTCCATTCCGAGGTGCAAGACCATCATCTCTTCAAGTTATATCATCACCATCTCTAGTAATATAGTATGCTGAGACCAGGACTCTGCTCAAGATGATAAAAGCATCAGAGAAACTCACTAAGTTTTTTCCGAATAAGCCAGAATGAAAGTTCTATTCCCAGTTATGATATTGCACTTACAATTTATAAATCTTACATTTCCCTACTTTCAGTTTTTTTGGTGGATATTTTTACAATGAACCAATAAATTAAAGTTTATAAAATAATATATTTTTGATTATATGTTTATATCTTCCAAATCTATGCAAAGATTATGTATTACTTTTAACTGATAATTAAACATGATCATCCATAATAATACTGAACATAGGTAATAATTTTAAGCAGGCTTCTATAAATCCTGTCTATTTTATCAAAAATTTAGTCTTTGGTTGTACAGATCAAGGGAAGTATTCATTAAGAATACGTGAATGGCACTAGTGAGGTTTTAAAATTCTAGTTTAATTTTCTAGTTAATATAAATTCTGATGTTCCAAAGTGTAGATTTTGGAATCTTGTAGATACTCAATAATTACTTTTTGAATGAATTGATGAGATAGATAATGAGAGAAGAAAAAGCTTTTAATTCTATTTTCAGGTGGGTTATTTTTTCTTTGCAGACAAAGAATAAGCTTTCTTTAATGGCCAAACATTACTTGTCCTCCTCATTTTTTTGAAAGACTAGTTCAATTAACTTTGCAGCTTATGAAATTTTCTTCTAGTTTCTGACAACAAATTGACTGATAGTTCTAGTTTACAATGTTGCTTTAGCTTATCTTTTTCTGTGTTACCAAAGATTGCCTCAAAGGAAGATAGTCAGGTTAAACTTTACAAGAAGGATGCTTCATTAATACTATGAATGTTACTACATAGGTCTTGAAAAGTGACTATCTGTATTGAAAATCTGGAAAAATCTATCCATGTAAAATAAAATATAAAGTAACAGCAATTTTTTCAACGCATCATATTTTCTTAAGGTAACATTAGCTGTTGAAACAAACATCTCCAAGTTCAGTAGCTTAAGTGTACTTTTTCCTCAAGTCACAGTCCCACAGATGACTCTCCTTAGTGAGTGGTCATTTTGTATGATAATTCAAGACTCAAGCTCCTCTCACATGGCTCTGATTTATTCTAAAGCTTTTAAGACTTACGCTTGGGGAAAGAGGGTAGGAAAAGAATAACTGCTCCTCAAGCAACCAAGAAGATAACATTTATTCTTAGAACCAATGTGAAAACTACTTGATGCTTTTATCTAGTAACCAAATAGCTAATGGTTTTTATGTGAACAAAATATACAAAATATATGTAAATATACTAATCCATAATGGCAGATCCTTGAGGTCAAGAGCTTTGTGTTTTGCTCACCTCTGTTATCCACCTTACTGTTTCAATTTTCTTCTCTCTATATTATCATTTTATCCATTCAAGACCTTTTAGCCATCTTGCCTCACATAAGGGAGAAGAGAGCGAGAGAAAAAAAAAAAAAAGAAAGAAAACTTGTAAAGATCACAGCCTACAAACACAGGCCTACTAAAAGAATGAAATTAATAATAAATTCATCTCCTCTATACCTTACCACCACTACACCAAAAAGGACTTAATATAATAATAATGAATTATAGCTGAAATACCTGCAAGATTAAAAGAAGGAGTGCTAAAGGAAGTCCAAAGTTGATAGAGAAGAAAACACAAAAACACAAAATGAATTTAAAACTTCTGCCACCTGAAGCTACAGCAAACATTAAAGATAGCGCAACTGCTAGCCATATTAAACCCTATCAATAAAGGATTATTCATATAAATATAAGTTCCCATTACCTGAAAAAATATGCCTACTTCTTAAATGAATAAATAAATAAATAAAAATAAGGAATTTGACTGAGGCAAGCCAAAATAACCTCTACATAACCAAAGAAGGAACCAAATTTGATTCAAATATGATATGCATGTTGGAATTATCAGGAAAAGAATGTAAAATAACTATGATTAATATGTTAAATAAACTTTAAACAGAAATGAAGAATCCCCTTGATAGGCTCATTGATAGACTCAATATGGCCAAGAAAAGAATCAGTAAGCTTGAAGAAATATCAATAGTAACTTACAAAACTTATATGCAATGAGATTAAAACAAAAACCACTAAATTAAAAAACAAAATATCCAAGTACTGTGAGACTGTGGGACAATTTCAAAAGGTGTAATATATACCTTATTAAAACATCAGAAGAACAGGTAAAAGAGCCAAAGAAACGTTAGAAATAACATTATTCAAGCACTTTTCCAGAATTAGTAACAGACACTAAACAACAGATCGAGGAAGCTCAGAGAGCTTTCAAAAAACTGCACCTAGACACATCATATTTGAACTGCAGAAAACCAAGGACCAACAGAACCCCTTAAAGAAAAACAGAGGAGGTGAAAAATATACGCTTCACCTTTAGAGGAGCAAAGGTGAGAATTAAATTAGACGTCTCAGAAAGTATAGAAATGAGGAGAAAATAAAGTGAAATATTTAAAGTATTGAAGGAAAATATTCAACAACCTCAATTATGATATCCAGTGAAATTATATTTCAAAAGTACAGGAGAAATAAATACAATCTCAGACAAACAAAAAGTAATAGGAATGCTTAGCTAGCAGACTTGCACTTCAAAGTGGTTAAAAGAAGTGATTCAGGGAGAAAGAAAGTGATTCAGGGTAGACAGTCAGATCTACATAAAAAGAAAAGAGGGTTGGAGAAGAAATATATGATGACAAAATACAAGTAGAAGAACAGTGCTTATAACACCAATAATTTGTTTCATAGGGACGGTATGATAAAGATGATTCCTTCATACATTTTTGATAAAATTGTGTTATTCTTTTAAGTAACCATGATCCTAACTAAGTTTCCAGTTCTTCATAAGTCCATTTTCCTCAAAGATTACTTTTCTGAAACTTCTCTAAGAAATGATCCAATATACGAAGCTATGATGGGGTGAAGAGTTATTGTATGGATGTTTCTAACAGCATTATTTATAATAAACAAATGAAAAAAATAAAACACAGGCTAAACAACTACTGATCCATTGGAATGTTCCGAATCTACAAAAATAAACTTGTATCAGATTTCCCAGCATAATGTAAAAGTGATTGTATGAAGAAGAATGAAAGGATTATGGGTGATTATATTTTTTGTCTTTCATTTTTTAACTTATCCAGTACTTTTCTAAGTTGAAATGTAAACTTATAATAAAATATGAGTTGCTTTTCAGAGTTTTTGTGAATATCCTGATACAGTTTGTAGAGTCTACAAACTTGAATATGGCAGGGGATCTCTATTAACTCTAGAATTTCACGGACAGTAGCTTATATTTCCATATATAGGTGTGACACACTAAACAGGTTTGCCTCTCAGATTTTAGAAGAATTTTCTAGAAGTAAAGAGGCAAAAAATTGTGAGAAGGGAATGATTTGGTGAATGTTATGATTCACCGGGAGTTCATTTTAGACAGGAAAATATTCATTTCCTCATTTTCCCTCCTAACATTGAATATCATGGTACATTGACTTTTGGGCACGTTAATATTTCCATCTGTTGTGTTTTACAACCACAAAATGAGATACAGAAGAAGCAAGAATATGGACATTAAAATAATGAAGTTCTGCTTTAAAGTATTGGTTCCATCTGTGACCAGTGTGCAACTTTAGACAAGGCATTAATGTTTTCTATGTTTGAGTTTCCTCATCTCAAAAACAGAAATGATGTACATTGGGCAAGATTTACTGTGAAAAAGAAATAAAATTAGAATATATGGGTAAGTGTTTGACATATAGTAGACACTCAAAACCTGAATTACTCCTTCTGCACTATCACCTACTCTCTAACCATGGACAAACTATATTATATTGTCCTTAGGTTAGTGACTACATCATATATAGTAACACAGAGTGTAATTATTTGTATTCCTTCCATCATCTATCATGTTGCCTTGAACATTATACATAGTGTCTCTACAAACATTTGTAGATGGATTTACTGACTGGAAAATGCCTTTATGATTGAAAAGGTTTCTGTAAATCCAAAACATTTTATTTCTCTTTTTCTTCTTTAAAGTGTTATTTATACTAATTAAAATTCCATTAATCAACACATTCCACCTAACAGACTGGTTGGTAGTTTCTTTTGTTTAATCAGACTAATTAAAGAGGATGAAATTAATGTTGCCGCTCTATTCAATGCAGGTTTCTTTACCAGATATACAAGTAAATGATGAGTATGTTCATTAAAGGAATAAAAACAGTAAAAAAGGTTGATTTTAAGGAAAGCCACCATGATCTCACTGTCTTTCAAGGTTGTACAAATATGCAGTAGGAATGTTTAAGGGGGAACTGCTGTTAAGACTTACGTCTTTAAATGTGTTTTGTATCACCAAGGAATTTTACCTCCATAATAACTAGGCAAAGAATCACAATTACATTTATCTGAGAATGAATATGTATGTGTCTTTATTTGGGTAGAAATTTACCTCTGCATTGAGGTGATTAATAGTCATCATCTTTAGCCCACTGTGAATGGATAGCTTTTGGTAAAGAAATGACTTCTGCAGTAAGACTTCCTTGTCTATGAAGTTATTCACTGAATGTCCCAAGGACTGGTTCAGCAACACAATGTCCACACAGACTTTGGCTGTGGTTGGAATTTTGCCTCATTAGCTGCCATTATTGTGACAGTCATTTATCATAGAAAGAAGCCATATGTGAGGTTATCTTCTTCCAAAGGTATATGAATATTATAAATATCAAGCAGAACAGCAGGTCCCACTTTTCCACGCCCCTACACAGCGTCTGCCACATCTCAAGTTAACTACTGAATTGCTTTGAAAGAAAGTGATAGAGAATAAAAAAGAGTTACTCTAACCACAACTTATATGAATTTTATATTTATTTGGGATTTAATGTGAATGATGTTGTTGAAAATAAATTCAATTACATTTTAGTTGTATTACTAATGACTCCTTATAAATAATTATTTAACAACAGTTGACAAATTAAGTTTATCCAGATTATCATGATTATATACTCTTTATTAAAATATTTTCTTCTTCAAGCATTCTTCTGAATTTACTTATGTAAAATCACACACTAATGGATTAAATGTTATTGTTTAATCAAAACTGAATGTCAGAATCTGAGAATAACTCAAAAAATATTTCTTGAACATAAGCTATATGGAAGACATTGTGTTTAATTTTCTGGGAGATGTAATTATGAAGAAGTCAAGATACCTGCTCTCAAAGAATTCATAATTTTGTTAGTATGCAGACATTTAAAAATTTTTGTGACTATGATATTCATATTATATAATGAGAATAAAAATGTACATTTATTAAGCATTTTATATGTGACAAGTTCCAACTTTTAAGGACAAGATGATGGGATATATAGTAACTTGTGGGCATTGAAGCCAGGTATTCCAGTTTAAATCCTTATATTGGCATTAAGTACTGATGGGAGACTGGAAAAAGTTGGTTAGATTTCCTGAGCTGCATTTGCAAAAATCTGTAATATAAAAAATGACTTTCATTGTTGTTGTTAGGCCTGGAGCTAATGTAAAGCAACTGAAACATAATGATGTATAATATAAATGGTTGTTATTTTTATATTATATGAATGCTCAGTGTCATTTAATTCTCAACAAAATTGGAACATATCATCATTATTTCCATTAAACAGAGAAACTAAGGCAGAACAAATTTAAATAATCTTTCCAATTAATATAGTTTGGCTCTATGTCCCCACCCAAATCTCACCTTGAATTATAATCCCCATAATTCTCATGGGTCAAGGAGAGGACCAGGTGGAGGTAATTGAATCATGGGGGCAGCTGCCACCATGATCTTCTCATAATAATGAGTGAGCCTCGTGAGATCTGATGGTTGTATAAGCATCTGGCATTTCCCCTGCTTGCACTCATTCTCTCTGCTGCCACCCTGTGAAGAGGTGCCCTCTGCTATGATTGTAAGTTTCCTGATGCCTCCCCAGCCAAGAGGAATTGTGAGTCAATTAAAACTCTTTTCTTTATAAATTATCCAGTCTTGAGTATTTCTTCATAGTACCATGAGAACTGACTAATACAGTAAATTTGTTCCACAGACAGTAGGGTTCTGCTTTTATACCCCAAAATGTGGAAGCTACTTTGGAACTTGGTAATAGGCAGAGGTTGGAACAGTTTGGAGGGACAAGAAGAAGACAGGAAGATATGGGAAAGTTTGGAACTTCCTAGAGACTTGTTGAATGGCTTTGATCTAATGCTGATGGTGATATGAGCAATGAAGTCCAGGTTGAGGTGGTCTCAGATAGAGACGAGGAATTGTTGGAAACTGGAATAAAAGTAACCCTTGCTATCCCTTAGCATAGAGACTGGTGGTGTTTTGCCCTTGCCCTAGAGACCTGTGGGACTTGGAACTTGAGAGAGATGATTTGAATTTAGATCTTACGTTTTAAAAGGAAGCAGAGCATACAAGTTCAGAAAATTTGCAGCCCGACACTACAAAAAAGAAAAACCCATTTTCTTAGGAGAAATTCAGGCTGGCTGCAGAAATTTGCATAAGTAGTGAGGAGCTAAATGTTAATCACCAAGACAATGGGGGAAATGTCTCCAGGGCATGTCAGAGGACTTCATGGCAGAACCTCCCATTATAGGCCTGGAGGCCGATGAGGAAAAAATGGTTTCGTGGGCCAACCCTAGTGCCTTGAAACTTTCGTGCAGTTTTGAGGCTTGGTGCCTTGTGTTCCAGCCGTGACCCAAAGGGGCCAATATACAACTCAGACCATTGCTTCAGAGCGTGCAAGCCCCAAAACTTGGCAGCTTACATGTGCTGTTGAGCCTGTAAGTTCACAGAAGTCAAGAATTGAGGTTTGGGAACCTCTACCTAGCTTTCAGAGGATATATAGAAATGCCTGCATGTCCAGACAGAAGTTTGCTGCAGGGGTGGAACCTTCATGGATAACCTCTGCTAGGGCAATGCAGAAGGGAAATATGGGATCAGAGCTCCCACACAGAGTTCTCACTGGGACACTGCCTAGTGGAGCTGTGAGAAGAGGACCACCATCTTCCACACCCCAGAATTTTAGATCCACTGACAGTTTGCACTGTGCACCTGGAAAAGTTGCAGACACTCAATGCCAGTCATGAAAGAAGCTGGGAGGGAGGCTGTAACCTCCAAAGTCAAGGATCAGAGCTGCCTAAGACCATGGGAGCCCACCTCTTGCATCAGCATGACCTGGATGTGAGACTTGGAATCAAAGGAGATCATTGTGGAACTTCCATGTTTAATGGCTGCCCTGTTGGATTTTAGACTTGCATGGGGCTTCTAGCTCCTTTGTTCGGTCCAATTTCTCCCATTTTGAATGGGTGTATTTATCCAATGCCTATACCTGCATTGTATCTCGATGTGACTAACATTCTTTTGATTTTACATGTTTATAGATGGAAGGGATTTGCCTTGTCTCAGATGAGACTTTGAACTTGGACTTTCAGATTAGTGCTGGACTGAGTTAAGATTTTTGGGGACTGTTGGAAAGGTACGATTGTGTTTTGAAAAGTGAAAACATAAAATTTGGGAGGGGTCAGGGGCAGAATGATATGGTTTGGTTGTGTCTCTACCCAAATCTCACTTCGAATTGTAGTTCCCATAATCCCTATGTGTTATGGGACGGACACAACAGGAGGTAATTTGTTAGCCCTGTGCTGCTATTCTCATGATAGTGAGTGAGTTTTCACGAGATCTGATGGTTTTATACGGGGCTTTGCCCACTTTGCTCAGCACTTCTCCTTCCTGTTGCTACATGAAGAAGGACATGTTTGTTTCCCATTTCACCATGATTGTAAGTTTTCTGAGACCTCCCAAGCCATGCTGAACTCTGAGTCAATTAAAATTGCTTTCTTTATAAATTATCCAGCCTCAGGTATTTCTTCGTAGCAGTGTGAGAACAGACTAATACAGCAATTTATGAAAATAATAAGATAAGATAAACTTTTTTAATTTTCATTTTTCTCACTTTAAACCCAATTAT
>NW_012109808.1:5447950-5450227 GCF_000951045.1 Mandrillus leucophaeus | reverse complement strand
TTTGCAGCCCGACACTATAAAAAAGAAAAACCCATTTTCTTAGGAGAAATTCAGGCTGGCTGCAGAAATTTGCATAAGTAATGAGGAGCTAAATGTTAATCACCAAGACAATGGGGGAAATGTCTCCAGGGCATGTCAGAGGACTTCATGGCAGAACCTCCCATCATAGGCCTGGAGGCCGATGAGGAAAAAATGGTTTCGTGGGCCAACCCTAGCACCTTGCAACTTTGTGCAGTTTTGAGGCTTGGTGCCTTGTGGTCCAGCTGTGACCAAAAGGGGCCAATATACAACTCAGGCCATTGCTTCAGAGGGTGCAAGCCCCAAAAC
Organism: Mandrillus leucophaeus; assembly: GCF_000951045.1. NCBI lineage: Eukaryota > Metazoa > Chordata > Mammalia > Primates > Cercopithecidae > Mandrillus > Mandrillus leucophaeus. Next base: position 5,449,900 of record NW_012109808.1, on the reverse strand, counting down.
TTTGCAGCTTACATGTGCTGTTGAGCCTGTAGGTTCACAGAAGTCAAGAATTGAGGTTTGGGAACCTCTACCTAGCTTTCAGAGGATATATAGAAATGCCTGCATGTCCAGACAGAAGTTTGCTGCAGGGGTGGAACCTTCATGGATAACCTCTGCTAGGGCAATGCAGAAGGGAAATATGGGATCAGAGCTCCCACACAGAGTTCTCACTGGGACACTGCCTAGTGGAGCTGTGAGAAGAGGACCACCATCTTCCACACCCCAGAATTTTAGATCCACTGACAGTTTGCACTGTGCACCTGGAAAAGTTGCAGACACTCAATGCCAGGCATGAAAGAAGCTGGGAGGGAGGCTGTAACCTCCAAAGTCAAGGATCAGAGCTGCCTAAGACCATGGGAGCCCACCTCTTGCATCAGCATGACCTGGATGTGAGACTTGGAGTCAAAGGAGATCATTGTGGAACTTCCATGTTTAATGGCTGCCCTGTTGGATTTTAGACTTGCATGGGGCTTCTAGCTCCCTTGTTCGGTCCAATTTCTCCCATTTTGAATGGGTGTATTTACCCAATGCCTATACCTGCATTGTATCTAGATGTGACTAACATTCTTTTGATTTTACATGTTTATAGATGGAAGGGATTTGCCTTGTCTCAGATGAGACTTTGAACTTAGACTTTCAGATTAGTGCTGGACTGAGTTAAGATTTTTGGGGACTGTTGGAAAGGTACGATTGTGTTTTGAAAAGTGAAAACGTAAAATTTGGGAGGGGTCAGGGGCAGAATGATATGGTTTGGTTGTGTCTCTACCCAAATCTCACTTCGAATTGTAGTTCCCATAATCCCTATGTGTTATGGGACGGACACAACAGGAGGTAATTTGTTAGCCCTGTGCTGCTATTCTCATGATAGTGAGTGAGTTTTCACGAGATCTGATGGTTTTATACGGGGCTTTGCCCACTTTGCTCAGCACTTCTCCTTCCTGTTGCTACATGAAGAAGGACATGTTTGTTACCCATTTCACCATGATTGTAAGTTTTCTGAGACCTCCCAAGCCATGCTGAACTCTGAGTCAATTAAAACTGCTTTCTTTATAAATTATCCAGCCTCAGGTATTTCTTCGTAGCAGTGTGAGAACAGACTAATACAGCAATTTATGAAAATAATAAGATAAGATAAACTTTTTTAATTTTCATTTTTCTCACTTTGAACCCAATTATCTGTTCATTACACATTGGCCTAAAAGCAATGTGTAAAAGCAATATTTGATGGCTTGTCTGAGTGTCACAACTAAACCAAAATGATTAAGGTTTAGCAATTACAACAGAAGAGATTATAGTTCCCATCAAAACAGTACCAGTGACCTACAGTGTGCAAAGTGGTGTTCAAATCTCAAAGACCTAGAAAGCTGCTGAAGATGAGACTGGGGGGACTTGTCCACATAATGGAGTGGGCCACAGTGATAAGGCTTTTAGGAAGATCTGGGTGTCAGTTGTGCCTGAAGTCATAGTTCTGCATTAAAGCAAGGATTGCTGGAATAGAATATAGCTTCAAAAAAAAAAAAAAAAAAAGTACACTGTATGTATGTATGTTTGTAAGTACATTTGGTGGATGAAGATAGGCATCCTAGTTGACCACACACTTAAAGGGAAATAGATTAAAACTACGAAATATGGACAGGAGGAAACAGGCTTCAGCAGAAGTTTAAAAAGATGCGGATGACATTAAGGTCAGAGTAGTTAAATAAATATGTGAAGAAGACTGACATAAGACAGGGAATGGAAAGACTATGCCCTACCTAAAGACATTCAAAGTTTAAAATTAAGGGGATCATAAACCTCATAAAGTAAAGGGCCATTGAAATTAAGTAGATCAGCCTGCCAGTCCGCCCTCTGGCTCACAGGACATAAATCCTGGTTAAAGTGTAGACAAAGAGGAGTGAGAAGAAATACACA
>NW_012109808.1:5446185-5447594 GCF_000951045.1 Mandrillus leucophaeus | reverse complement strand
CCCCCCCCAAAAAAAGTTAGTATTACCAGTGTATAATAGGTTTTATTTTAAATAGTTCAGTGCTTGGTGCAGAGGGTAAGGGGAGAACGTGTGTGTTTGTGTGTGTGTGTGTGTGTGTGTGTGAGAGTGATCAGGTAAGTAAACCTAAAATCACTGACTCCTACCACCTACAAATGAGTCAAACAAGGGAAGGCAGAACAAACCTAGAGATAAGAGTTGGAATGGTGACTCATATCTACCCTTGTGCAGCACTAGTATAGTGAAACACACTAGGTGGTATACATTTTATGTATCACATATATCTTTTTATATATAAATATGTCTACACAAATATATATACATATATGCTTTATATACACAATGTATGCATATGTATTATATGGATTATATGTAAAATATATAGCATAGTTATATGTGATTATATATGCATATATTGTGTTATGTGATATGTGTGATATGTTATGTGATTATATGTGATTACGTATATTATATACACATATATTATCACGTATAACTAAGTTTGATGAGCGGTGTTTGGTAGGTGCTATCTCCTACATCTGATAGGTGGTGTTTGGTAGGTGCTATCTCCTATGGCTGTATTTTTTTTTAACCAAATAAAATTAAAGGTGGAAGAATGTTGAAGGGAATAATAATAATATTAAATCAACAAATAAGAAATGGGAAATGTGATGAATTCCAGAGGCTATGTACACAAAAATCAGATTTGTTATTTTAAAAACCATCTCACAAAATTCATTGTGTACATTCAATGCAGTTTAAATATATGAATTACAGAAATTTAAAAATACGTTAAATTATTCCTAAAAAATACACTATAGGAGTTGTTGAGTACATATGCGTACAAAATAATGTAGACAGATTATGTATATTTCCCTAATTGTGAAATTTGGGTATATAATTGGATGGGACCAAACAAACTGGATTCAGCATTTATTTTAATAAATTTCAGTGTATTAGGATATTCTGGAAGCATTAATTTTCATATTTCTGCTTTGTGACTTACATAAGTACCTTTTTAATTTAAATGATTTAGAATATTACCTATATTATTTTTTATATAATTCTCGCATTCATCAAAGTTTTAATTGATGATTAATTTATATACTTGCATTGGCTAAATGTTTCATGACAGTAACAGTAGGACTTAGAGCAACTACTTGCTTCAGTAAGTTGGGTTTTTTTTTGTTTTCTTTTCTCAGATGGAGTCTTGCTCTGTCATCCAGGCTGGAGTACAGTGGCGTGATGTTGGCTCACTGCAGTGTCTGCCTCCCAGATTCAAATGATTCTCCTGCCTCAACCTCCTAAGTAGCCAAGCAGCGGGGATTACAGGCATGTGTCACCACACCCAGCTAATTTTTGTAATTTTAGAAAAGATGAGGTTTTAACAT
>NW_012109808.1:5420378-5445146 GCF_000951045.1 Mandrillus leucophaeus | reverse complement strand
AAATAAAATAAAAATATAACTTTAGTTACTTAAATGTACTAAACTACAAACAGCAGCAAAGATGCGAGTAGAAACCTCATGAAGAAAGACCATGGTTTCCATAATACCAATGTTAGATTTTACCACCTCTTTAAAAAGCAAGAATTGTAATGCTTTCTAACATTTGGATCTAAAATGTAATCCTTGAGATAGGATAATATTGTTATGAAGCAAGTCAGAAATCCCAAAGAAGGAATAAGTAATGCAGTATATACAATATGCCTTGCAAAATTACCAGAACAATAACTACAAAGATATTAAGAAAAGTGTTTAAGGTCCAGGAAAATTACTGGGCAGAGTAAAGACAGAAAGGCATAGATCCCCTAGATACACAGATGTCTTCTCCCAACACAACAAATCATTGCAACACTTATGTAAGCAATGCACACAAAATAGTAAGCAATTTTAATTTGGCACTGTAGGGCCCTGCAGATGAACTAGGCACATAGATGAGGAAAGGGTACATTTGGCCTTCAATAAAATAGATTCAAAGTTCCAGGTCTCTCGAAACTGTGCTGGAGGGATCAGCTATGTCAACCTTATGTTGTAAATGGTCTGCACGTTTATCGATACTGTTTTTTTTTTTTTTCCTACTCCTCAGCAGCCAAACTAGGAGCTGAAGCCATATGGTCAATGACTCACTTGATAGGCAAAGCAATGGAGACATAGGATACAAGACTAGCATTGATCAAACTAGACAAAAACACAACTGTGTAAAACTACACAAAAACAAACGCTTCTCCCACCATATCTTCAGTACAGCTTCACTAATGAACATCCTCAAATCATACCAGACACTCTGTATTTATTTTTCTGATGTACTTCTCTATAATCTGTTTCAGACTATTTTTATTTACAGAAATGATTTTTTCCAAGATTGGGACCGCCAAGAAACTACACATGCAGACAGATGTCATATCACTCCTCTAGTCCTGAATTCATATTATTATTTAACTCAGTTTTTCTTTTTACCTGAGAACAAATAAACAAAAATAACAAACACCGTCTCCCACCAAAATAATAAAAACAGCCATGAAAAACTTTTCTAAGTAGCTGTGAGTCAAAACGGTGAAATTTCATTGAGCTGCAAAACTAATCTGACAGTTTTAGGACATGTTCACGTTTTGGTGATCTAGATGACTATTTCTATATTTCTGTATGATCCAGGATGCCAAGGGACCTGCTGCCTGTGGCGTTGAGATTTAGAGGGCTTTGTCTCTGTTGCAGTGACTCAGAGCAAATGGAAAGAGTGCCCATTTTTCATGGATGATGATGCTTGTAAATTTTCACTCGTATCTTTGACAACTGATGTACTTAGCAACTTTCAGATAACATTGTTTAGGGTGAGCTCTGCTTATTTTGGTCCTAATTTAGAAGGAAGACAGATAAAATACTCATTCTAAGTATCTACTTTTTGTCAGGAACTATGCTAGGTACTTTATACACCTTGTGTTCATCAGGGTTTTCCAGAAAAACAGAACCAATAGGACACACACACACACACACACACACACATACATATACACATGGATTTCATATCCATGGATTCTACCAACAGATTATAAAACACATTCAGAAAAAAAAATTCACAAATTTCCAAAAGGCAAAATTTGAATTTGTCATGTGCTAAGTATCACACAAAACAAATAACATGTAGGCATTGTATTCGGTTGAATAATTAATCTAGATGGGTGTGGTGGGTCACGTTTATAATCCCAGTACTTAGGGAGTCCAGGCAGAAGGACTGCCTGAGCCCAGGAGTTTGAGATGAGAGTGAGCAGCTCCAGGATGTATTCCTGGCTCTCTGTTTATAGTATTCACTTTATCAGTCTGGGTCAAGTTTACCTGGATACAGAAAAGAAGAAAGAAATGGGGTTTAACACTGAGGACATACTATCTTCTACTTACTTCAAAGCACGTGGGTTTATGATGAAACAGATTTTTGTAAATCTTGTCAAATTAGAAAACAAATCACTGACAATGTGCACAATCAGAAAAAAATACCAATAAAAATAATATTATTGACACTCTTGAGCCAGCTCTGTTTTTTGTTTCACTCAGTTTTCACATAGATTTGCTTTAATAGTAATGATGATGAAGGTATTTTCCTCCTAAAAGATACTTAAAGGACACTGCCCTTAGGAAGCATTTTATTCACTATTGAATTTTGCGGTGGGAAGCAGCAGCTGGAAAAGTGTTGTCCTGCTGCACCATGAAACCTGGTACCATAAAAGGAGATGATTTGTCAAGAGGTGCCAGATTTTCTTATTAAAAATTTGGCTGACGATGTTAAGCAAAGCAATTAGACATAACCAGCTCCAAAGTTGCCAAAGTTGCGGTGAGTATGGGAACCAAAAAAATGCATTTCACAGACTCCAGAAAAGTGAGAAGTAATACTGAAGATGTTGAGATATAGATGGATAAAGACTCTGGTTTTCTAACTGATGTGTATTTATATAACTATGACACCAGGAAAGCATCGGATTAGATGATCTCAGTCCCAAATACGCAGATTTGATTGTTAGTAAACTATAAGCTCTAGGATGCACTTTCATTCCAAGTTTTAACATTTACACAGGCAAAAGCAAGTTTAATGGAAAAATATCAAAACCTATGACCTGTACATTCATAATGACATACTTCATGATGATTTGGAAACACCTGACTTCCAACCCACACATTGTGTAATGAAATGCAGAGATGTTCACGCTGTGGACAATGTAGTCAGGTACTCCACCTGGAAGAAGAGGACTCGATAAGTCAGAATTACGACTTTGAAATTACTCGAACTGTATGGGTCAAAAGAAATGTGGAGGCCGGACGTGGTGGCTCATGCCTGTAATTCCAGCACTTTGGGAGGCTGGGGCGGACAGGTCATGAAGTCAGGAGATCGAGACCATCCTGGCTAACACGGTGAAACCCCATCTCTACTACAAATACAAAAAATTAGCCAGGCGTGGTGGTGGGCACCTGTAGTCCCAGCGACTCGTGAGGCTGAGGCAGGAGAATCTCTTGAACACAGGAGGCGGAGGTTGCAGTGAGCCGAGATTGCACCAGTGCACTCTAGCCTGGACAACAGTGAGACTCATCTCAAAAAAAAAAAAAAAAAAAAAAAGGAAAATAAAACAAACGAAAAGAAAAAAATGTATAATGAGACGTTAAAAAGAAATGACAAGGTAGCCTGTCATGGGTGATAAGTTCTAGGTGATGGAAAGTTCTAGGTGATGGAGCTTCCCATCAGCCCAGTCTCTGGAGAACTTAGACACCTTGCTGAAAACAATGTAATTTAATCCATAAATATGAAAACGCTTTTTCAATTAGTTACATAACTGACCCATGTGAAGAATGACCATAAGCTACCACATTTTTATGGAGATATAGTTCCAGGGGAAAAAAAAAAATCTGAGGGCTTATAAAGACAGAGTAGTGATACTCGTTTGATCCCACTACCTAGTGTTCCCTAGAGTGACAAAATGGGTAAACACCTTGCTTCAGGGCACTATCTCCAGAAATGACTCTGCTGTAGACATGAGAAAGACTTGTCTAGCAACTTTCATTTTCCTAAATTCCATATGATTATTATGCTCTTCTGTTCATATCTATTTCTACTGTCTTTGTTCATTTCAACACAGAGTACTATTGATGATACAGCAGTAGGAGAAGTATGAACATAGATTCTGAGTTCAAGCTGAGTTTGAATCCCAGCTCCATTACTGACTGGCTCTACAGTTTGGGGTAAGTTACTTAATCTCACTGTTCCCAATTTCCTGCTCTGTAAAAGGAGTTAACAGCATCCCATGTCATAGTGGCACTGTGAGGATAAATCAGTTCAAATGTCTTAAAGACCTAGCACAGTGCTTTGTATTTTATACTTACCAAGTCCTCATTTTTTGCTAAGTGCATTTGTTGCTAAGTGCAATGGAACATGTTTGGCGATATTTTCATTGTTTATTTATTTAAAAATGTATATTGCTTTACTTCTCAGAAGTGTTTTTTCAATGACCAATCTCGCTTACAAAGCATGGATTCTTGATTTTTTTTATTTGTATTTGCTTGCTTAAAGGGTACCATGCTATGCACATTATATACAGCCACATTTATTTTTCATAACATGACTATGGAAAACATGATTCATTACTTACTAGATATTATTTCTCTCTATCTCCTTTCTTCTTTCTACTATAGAATCTTGATCTGCTCACAGTACCAGTGTGGACAGCCCCAGAAGATGCACTGATGAACAAAGTATTTTCTAAGCCTGTCATAATCTTCCCATATGTTGTTGCTTGGCAATTTCTTCTCCAGACTGCCTTGCAATGAGAGAAGGCCATGAGACTGATTTTAGGTAATGATATTTTAGGGCAAGTCAACAGAGACTTTTTGAAGTATTTTCTTATGCTCATAAAAGGAGAAGGTAACTTAGAGTAGAAGTTCTACATCTTTGCCTTGACTCTACTTTTTTTATTATTATTTACATGTTGTTGGCATGCTTGGAACTGGGGTCGTTAACCTGCTATGAAGATGTGACAAATGTAAGATCAAATAGCTCACTGTGCTTAGGTCTCAAACTCTTGCACTCCATCAATCCTCCCGCCTCGGTCTCCCAAAGTGGGAATACAGGTGTGAGCCACCATGCCCAGCTGGAAGATCATTTTTTAAATATAGTTCCCTGTACCCCTAGCTCACAAATTCCAATTCAGCTTTTTTTGGGTAAATTTTGAAGTAACTTTTTAGCTTTTTGAGCTTCTAATACAAAGTAAGATCAGGACAATTTAAAGCTGTAGTTTACCATTATACAATTAGTATTTGACGGACATTTTGCTATATATTTTATATAGGTCATATTCAGAATAATTTCATAAGTAGATATTATTACTCTCCACATTTTACAGGTGAGGAAACTGATGTTAGGGAGGAAATCAATATGCATAATTTTAAATGACTAACAAAAGACAGAAGAAAGATTTGAAAGTACACTATTAACCTTTTTGCTACATTACTTTATCAGGCCATCATGCTTTTTCCCAAATTTATATGCCCTTTTGGAGCAGATACATGTGAATTACCTTTTTTTCCTTGGTGATGAGTAAATGCATAATCATAATCCTAGTAGAAAACTGTTGACACACTAGAATTGAGTAATTTGAGGATACTTTAATAAGTCAATTAAAAGAAAACAGACTGTAACACCATATGCACAGCTATTTCTATTCACAGGGCTGAAGAAGTTAAGTGGGCCATGGGGTTATTGGGAATTATAAAAGATGTGTGAAAGGGATGGTCTGTCCACCCCTGTAGCCTCTGGCAGAGAAAAGCACCAGAACCAGTGGCCTGCAGAGAGGGTGTGGGAAAACAGGTCAAGTTCTTATTTTTATCTCTTCTTCTAATGAACTGAACCCAACAGGCAACCAGAGGATGAAAGACCCCATAGGTGTAAATCCACAGAGTCAGGACAGAGAGGAGGTTAGAAAAGGGTAGAGACAGAATCAAGAGAAGAAATGGGAGACATGAGAGGAAGGCAATTTTTCATGTTCTGTTTTTCCTTGGGGACAAAGTCCCTACCTGTCACCCAGGCTGTAGAACAATGGTGCAATCTCAGCAAACTGCAATCTCCAAATGATTCTCCTGCCTCAGCCCCCTGAGAAGCTGGGATTACAGGTGCACACCACTACATCTGGTTAATTTTTTTTTTTTTTTTTGTATCTTTAGTAGAGATGGGGTTTCACCACGTTGGCCAAGCTGGTCTTGAACTTCTGATCTCATTATCCATCTACCTCGGCCTCCCAAAGTGTTGGGATTACAGGCATGAACCACCATGCCCGGCCAGAAGGCAACTTTTCCATAAAAAGCTAGCCAGTAGTTAAGGAGATGGAGAAGAAATCAGTTGGAATCAAAGCATCCAAAAGAAGATAACCATAAACATCAGCCAGTCAGGAAATTTCATTTTTACCCAGTGGAAGGAAGGCTTAGGCTGCGTATCCCAAAAGCAGGCTCACACAATTGTCTAAAAGCACATAGATTCGGTTAGCTGTGTTCTCAGGCCTAGCCAAGCTGATCTTGTGTCTAGAATTGGTGGGTTCTTGGTCTCACTGACTTCAAGAATGAAGCCGCGGACTCTCACGGTGAGTGTTACACTTTTTAAAGATGATGTGTCCGGAGTTTGTTCCTTCAGACGTTCAGATGTGTCTCGAGCTTCTTTCTTCTGACGTATTCGTGGTCTCGCTGTCAGGAGTGAAGCTGCAGACCTTCCTGGTGAGTGTTACAGCTCTTAAAGGCAGCGCCTCTGCAGTTGCTTGTTCTTCCGGGTGGGTTCGTGGTCTCGTTGGCTTCAGTAGTGAAGCTGCAGACCTTCGCCCTGACTATTACAGCTCATAAAGGCAACGTGGACCCAAACAGTGAGCTGCAGCAAGATTTAGTGCAAAGAGCAAACCAACCACGCTTCCACACTACAGAACGGGACCCAAGCGGGTTGCCGCTGGTTGGGGCAGCCTGCTTTTATTCCTTATCTGACCCCACCCACATCCTGCTGATTGGTCTGTTTTACAGAGAGCTGACCGGTACATTTTACAGAGAACTGATTGGTCCATTTTGACAGAGTGCTGATTGGTGCATTTACAATCCTTGAGCTAGACAGAGTCACAGAATGCTAGTTAGCTAGACACAGAGTTAGCTAGATACAGAGTACAAATTGGTGTATTTACAAACCCAGAGCTAGACACAGAGTGCTGATTGGTTCACATACAATCCTCTGGCTAGATATAAAAGTTCTCCAAGTCCCCATCCGCCTCAGGAGCCCAGCTGGCTTCACCTAGTGGAACCTGCACCGGTGGGAGCTGCCGCCAGTCCCGAGCTCCGCCTGCACTCCTCAGCCCTTGGTCAGTAAATGGGACCAGGTGCCACGGAACAGGGGGTGGCGCCCAATGGGGAGGCTCAGGCCACGCTGGAGCCCACCCCAGCAGAGGAGCTCAGACATGGTGGGCTGCAGGTCCGGAGCCCTGCCCTGCAGGGAGGCAGCTAAACCAGGTGAGAATTTGAGTGCAGCGCTGGTGGGCAGGCACTGGCTGGGGGACCCGGGGCAACCTCTGCAGCTGCTGGCCCGGGTGCTAAGCCCCTCCACTGCCCTGGGCCGGGAGCGCCAGTCGGCCGCTCCATATGCGGGGCCCTCTGAGCCTGCGTAGGCACCCGGGGGATCTCACACTGGCCCACCAGCAAGCGCAGCCACGGTTCCCACCAGCGCCTCTCACTTGACACCTCCCCCCAAGCAGAAGGACGAGGCTCCAGCCTCAGCCAGCCCAGAGAGGGGCTCCCACGGTGCAGTGGCAGGCTGAAGGGCTCCTCAAGCCCGCCAGAGTGGACTCTGAGGCTGAGGAGGCGCTGAGAGTGAGGACTGCTAGCACATTGTCATCTTTCAATATCAACATTAACTAAGATTTTTGTGCATGGCTTCTACAAGATGGAAACAAAATGTCCAGTTTCCTAATCCTGATTTATTCATCTGGAAGCACAGCTGAAAAGATTTGACTATGAGTAATAATCTGAACTGTCATTAATTATGAAGCAACCTCCAGTTCTCAGCAGGTTCTTTGAAGTAAATATAGATTGATAAGTAAATTCCAATCCAACTTGAGTTATTAACTGATTCATTCTATGTTCATGTTCTACTTAAAGAATAATAGAAGGCAAATAAAACGCTTTCTTCAAATATATATTTATTTCACCTGGAGGTTAACAAAGTAACTGTGTATGCTACAATAGACAAAGTGAATGGCTCCTAAATGAAATGTTCTAATTAAAGCATTATAATGATAGTGACATATTTCGATAGCACCTTTGGTTACAATATTTTTCGTTCATAATACTGCTATTTCACCATTCGTTTAAGACATGGTAGCTGAATATTTGTCAGGTGCTAGGGAAATAGAATTTATATTCTATGAAGGAAGACAGATAAGATTGAGATAGGAAGAAACTTCACATATTCAAGAAGCAGCAGGGCAGCATGTGTCAACATGAAAGTTAGGAAGGGTAAAACTGGTAGTGGAAATGGTTGAGAGAAAGGCAAAAACCAGACCAGAGTAGGATCAAAGGACAGTAGTAACGATTTTAGTCATAGAGTGATGGGGAGACATTGGAGGCCACTGAGCAGGTGAATGGCATGATCTGATTTCCATTTTCCAAGGATCACTCAAGCTGCCCTATGGAGAATAGTTTATACAGGAACAAAAGAGGAATCACAAAAACTAAAGAAATGTTTCCCCAATTAATTAGAACCAAAGGTAGGATTAGAACCTAACTATACTTTCTCAGAAAACATGCCTCCCATCGTTACTCTAAATCCCTTCCCATACTCAGGGCTCGAGCCGTCTTTCTATTACCTGAATAACCAAATATTTGCCTGCCATCAGGCCAAGTGTAAACATAAACCTCTTTATTAGAAGCACCTGTGCTGTAAACACTTTTGGAAAAAAAATCATGATTTTCTTTACTTCTTAACAGGACAAATATAGCTCTCCACACCTTCACAAAGTTAGAGACAGAGACAGCTATTTAAAATTCCTGAGAGTTCTTAGAGAGGCTAGGATTACAAAGGTAGTTTTGTCTATAAATTACCAAGTGGCTGTACATATGACATAAAATCATTTTTGTCTTCCTGTCCCGTAGGAAGGTGAACTGATTGCACGTGTGTACCTAAGTATACATGATGAGCACAGAACATTGCATAGGGATACAATAGACAAAGTGAATGGCTCCTAAATAAAGGACATATGCGTTTTATCATTGATTGTTGTGGCAGACTGAATGTTTGTTTCCCTGCAAATTTATATGTTCAGATTCTAACTCCTAGTGTGACTGTATTTGGAGATGGCCCCTCTAATGATGTAATTAATGTTAAATGGGGTCATAAGGGCAGGACCTTGATCTGATAGAATTAGTGTCCTTGTAAGGACAGATACCAGAGAGCTGACTTGCTTGCTCTCTTTTACAGCACAAAGAAGAGGTCATGTAAGCATAGAGCAAGAAGGCAGCCATCTGCAACCCAGTGGAGGAGCCCTCCCCATACACTAACCATGCTGGCACCTTGATCTTGAACTTCTAGTCTCTGGTACTGTGAGAAAATGCATTTCGGTTGTCTCAGCCACTCAGTCTGCAGAATTTTGTTATGTCAGCTCGAGCAGATTGATGCAGTTATTGAGATACTGAAGTTTCTATTCTATTTGCGTTTCCTTGTTTTGTTTCTGTTGTTGTTGTTTTGTCCCGGGCATGTAGACCAAAGCCAACAGGCAACGTCACTTCATTACTAGGAACCAAGTCTAATCATTGCACCAGAAAATACAAAATTTTATGCATCTAGCTTTTTAGAAAATTGTATTTCAACTCATTACAGGATTTTCATAGTTTATCACAATATTTATGTTGAGAGAAAAGAGCCCTAAAGTTTCAAGAGAATTAAATTCTGGAAAATGAGAAAAGTAGTCACTTTTTATAAATTAGTAGGTAGCATCTATTTTTCTTTTTTTGGTACTAAAATGATTACATTTTTATTTTTACCTTATTTTGTACCAAAATGGGTCTAAATGTCTCAGTGACTCATTTCAAACCTTGCATTTTCATTTGTGATTAATCCCACCTACAATGAAAAGTTTTTGCTTGGTTTTTCTACTGAGATGTGGGTTCCAAGCCTCAGTATCCTATGGATGTACAGTTGTACAATGTAAGTTGTCAACTGTTATATTTGGGAGTGAAAGTAGAAACTACAGGGATGAAAAATGAGTGGGCAAGTTTTCTTTTCCTGAAGGATGAATCACTGGAGAAGTGCCAGTGAATTGGAAAAAAAAAAAAAAAAAAAGTCTCACCGAGGAAATAATAACCAACAAGCCATGTTCTACTGTCTTAAACAAAGAAATGCAGTTTATCTCAGGGCACATATTGATGCTGAAAATGATTCAACTTCACTATATCATAAGGGGAACCATCAGAAGCATATGCCTGGAAACCAAAGCCTCTTGGGAGAAAGTTCAAGGTCCGAGTTTTTCAATTTTAGACATCGACCATATGTTTTAATGGAAGACTTGGTCAAATATCACCCACTTCTCTCTCACTTTCTTTACATATACTAAATAACTAAAATAATACAAAAAAGGGATTTCTAAAACTTCCGTATTGAAAATATAACACACATTTGCATCTTTAAAATGGACTATGATCAGACTATAATCAGATTGGTAGCATCAGTTTGAAAGTGAAAAATGTAACAATATGGCAGATCATTTCTCCCAAGAGAGTTTTAAACATTGCTGAGAGTTCTTATTGTTTATTTAAACATTGCTGAGAGTTCTTATTGTTTATAACATGTTAGATATAAATAATGAGGAAAGATCACTGGAAGAGTGATTCAGACTATGCAAAAGTCAATATGCCTCAGATCCTTCATTTGGAAAATGTACAGAATAAAATATATGTCATAGAGGAGCAATGAGGTTTGAATGAGGCAATGGATACAGGGTAATTGTCATGCTATAGTTGCTAAATAAATGGTAGCTATTCAGGTGCATTTTCCTAACTATTATCAAAATCTTTGTCTTCCACAAGATGAATTATTATTAAAACAATGTTTTCTAGAGAAGAAGGAAGAGGCCACAATGGTCGTGCACTATGTGGAATAGGAGATAAGCATTGTAGAGTTTATTAAAAATAAATTTCAGACTTAAGAAAGTTCTAGAGATTGAATTATGCCCCCTGAAATTTTTATGTTGAATCCCTAACCCCAGGTGTGATTGTGTTTGGAGAAAGGGAGGAAGTGATAAGGGTTAAATGACGCCATAAAGGTCAGGTCCTAACTTGATGAAGCTGGTGCCCTTGTAAGAATCGGAAGAGACACCAGACCTCTCCCTCTCTGACATGTGAGGACACAAAAAGGCAGCCATCTGCAAGCCAGTAGGAGAACCCTGGCCAGAAACAAAATCAGCTGGTACTTTAATCATAGACTTTCCAGCTCTCAGAAGTGTGAAAAAGTAAATTTCTGTTGTTTAAGCCACCGACCCTAATGGGGTTTTGTTATGCCAGCCCAACACAGTAAGACAAGAGGCATTAAAGGGTAATTATTTTTGTTTTTTGTTTGTTTTGTTTTGTTTCAATTTAGGCAAAGATAGAAGTGAATACATAAATAAATTGCATTACCTGAAAACAAGTTAAATCATTGTAGCCTTTAAATTATTGAACCAGAGATGGGCACCATTGACATATATATTAAAAGCTACATTTCAATGCCCTCAATATTCTCACCTCAGAAATCATAAAATGTTTTGCAATTAGTGAGTTTAATACTTCTATAATTAAGACATATGTCTTAGAAGTTTATTCTGATCAAGACTATTTTACATGCATGAAAAATGCCACTGAAGAAGCACAAGAGTGATAGCAGTAACACCCTATTATTTGTACAAAGTAACATAGTGAGAACAAATGGCTATATTTGAAAGCAGTTGGCTGTCAGAGCCATATAAAGAAAACACAAACAGAAGTAATTTATTCAATAATATTATGCTTCATTAGGCTTTGGATTTAGTCTTTAATGTTGCCAGGAGGCAGAATGTTTTACTGAGGGGTTTTTTTTTGGAAATTATTGCAAAATATTATTAGATCCCAAAAAGCACTTTTATTCTTAATACTCATTACTGCTTGGAAATTCTTTCCTGCATCCATACATATTTATACATATAGCTATACATATGTATTTGTATTATTTTGTGTGTGTGAATTTATTTATATTTTGGCAAAGTCAAATATAACTATGGTAGAAAATATCTCTTTAATTTGGTAGAGAAGCAATATTATTAACTCATTTTACTGAATGTGGTTTTAATACTAGAAATCTAGAATGACACTTGTCTGGTTAAAAATGTCAGAAAACAATGAATACAGCAAAAATTCAGAATCTCTTTTTTCAAGCTAATCTAATTTTATGTGGAAAATATGGATAAAATATGAGTTTAAAAGTTTACAATGGCATTTCTCTTAATCTAATTTAACTTGCATTGAGCTGTGATGGTTTGAATGTGTCTCTCAAAATTCATGCATAGAAAAGTTAATCCCCAATGCAGCAGTGTCAATGGGTGGGACCTAAAAAGAGGTGATTAGGTCATGAGGATTCTGCCCTCATGATTAAATTAATGTAATGATTGTGGAAATCAGTTAGTTATCTTCAAGATGGGCTTGTTACAAAAGTGAGTTTAGCCTCTTCTTTAACGTTTGCTCTCCCTCCTGCCCTTCTACCTTCTGTGGTGGGATGACACGCAAGAAGGCCCTCACCAGATGCCAGTACCATGATAACTGAACTTACCAGCCTCCCAAACTATAAAAAATATTTTTTTTTCTTCTGTAAATTGCCAAGTTGGTGCCATTCTGTTATAGAAACACCAAGTGGACTAAATCATGAGCTAAGAAGAGGTTTCCTTGCCCTAACAATATGTAGCGTGCCTGGACTTATTATGCTAATTAGGTCAAGGGAATACTTTCTCCCTCTCACTACTTCAGGGGCCACAAATAAAAATTTCAGCCTTGATTAACCATGCAAATTTATATTATTTTCCCAAGGGTAGCATATCTGGGTTGTTGTTGTAATACATTTGAAATTAACCCACTTATCTTTAAAGTCAATTATATATCTGAAATAGACTCTTTATATGTAGGAAACAAATATCATGTTCTCATAACAACTTTGAACGTGTGTCAACTGTAGAATCCTATTAGTTCAAATTATAATTTTTCATGTAGGTGCTTGTCTTTCAAACAAAACTGTGGGACCCTCTATTGTTTGTTACCTGATCATTTTTTTTTTTTTTTTAATTCTCAGAGTATAGCACAACACACAAAAGATAATTTGACAAAATACAAGAAATTGAGTTAAAAGAATTAGCTACTTAGAAAAAAAATTCTGTAGTTTTTGAGAGTTTGCATTGAAAAATGTCTACAAAGTAACTGTAGTACAGATAATCCTACAATGACAGTTAAAATGATAGAGTGATCATCTGAAACACCCATGAATAAGCTATACCAACAATGTTTCTCAACAGGGTGTCCATGTGTGCTGTCTGAGAAAAAAATTATTTTAATGTCTCCTGACTGATTTAATTATATGAACATATAATATTACAGATTATTTAATGTTTCAGTGACTGAGTGAATGAGAAGCTCTGTTGTATATGGCTTCAAATCTTCTTGGCCTTATATCTTATTTCAGCCATTGCTGTTATGAATAATTCCATGGAGGCTTTGTGCAGCTTGGCACAAGTGTGATCTGACAGTGTCTTGACAATGCACAGCAGGTCCTCTGACTTGCTGCCCAGAGCTCCTCTGACACAGGGTGTTCCTCATGAAGAATTTGGCAATCAAGCGTGTGCAGCACTTATGTGTTGGAGACTAAAACAACAGACAAATGATTTTCCTTTTTACTTCTGTGGTGGGTGGTTCTGAGACATACCAGAAGGCTTCTTAGAAACTTTCTTGGGCTAACCAAATTATCTTCTCTTGAGGTGGCCAATCAGTAACACATTTTTGAATGAACTTCCTGTCTTGTCCTGTTCACTCCAACACCCTTTAATCTGGTTCCCTGAAATCATATTTCTGAATAAGCCATTAGCATATTAGCCTTTATCAGTCTGCTTTGGGAAAACTGAAACTAACACATTGACTCTCATTATTAAAGATATTGTTGGTACCAAATGGTTCTATCAAATTATAGAAGCAAATAAATGAATCAATTTAAAAGCAGACTTGGCCGAGGCGGGTGGATCACAAGGTCAGGAGATCGAGACCACGGTGAAACCCCGTCCTACTAAAAATACAAAAAAAAATTAGCCGGGCATGGTGGCGGGCGCCTGTAGTCCCAGCTACTTGGGAGGCTGAGGCAGGAGAATGGCAGGAACCCGGGAGGCAGAGGTTGCAGTAAGCCAAGATCACGCCACTGCACTCCAGCCAGGGGGACAGAGTGAGACTACGTCTCAGAAAAAAAAAAAAAAAAAAAGTAGACTTATATTCATGATATATCCTGAGAAGTGATAGAATATATGACTTCATACCATATTTGAATTGAAGTTTCCCAGAAATTTAAATTTTTTTTAAAGTGATGAAAAATCTGTGTTATGCTCACACAGTCTGACTGGTAAACACAAAACAAATTCAAAATTCCCTCTAACTACAATATTATCATAGTCACACATGGGTAGCAATTTAAATTCTCTAAAACTATAACATCCCTTGAATTACATTAATGTTATTAATTTGAAAAGTGTTGATTTTGTAGGTTGGCTTGGAGTTAATATTTATATTTTTCTTTGTTTTTTGGTATAAGAATGATAAGCATAAGACGTTTAAAACTAGATCCATGTCTACAGTTGTTTATATAACAGTACATTAAAATGATTTAAGTCAACATTAGGGGTGTATGAGTAGATCTCCTCAAACCGTATCCATATATTATTTCAAAAACAGTATTCAGAGGTGAGGACCTGGACAAAGTTTCATTGGAGTCATTCGTAACTATTAATAAAAATTCAGGAACCAGGTTTATCAGTGAATGCAATCAAGGCTGTCATTAAATATTGCATTATGATATTTATTTGTATTAAAAATGAAATAAATTATTTCCTACAGCTTTCTTCATGCTCTTTCAAAGGTGACAATGAATGTGCAATCTAATGTCCATCCACCTGAGAGAGCTGCCTGTAGTCACTCAAGATCAATGTAACCCAGCAGCTGTTTCTGCTTTAAAGGTCGTTGAGAATTTATAAACAGTGTTTTTCTTTCCTGTTTTTCTTAGGCTTAAATAGTTCCATAATGAAAATTAGGCATATTTTAATATGTCTTATGAGCGAATCCAAAGATGATAAATATCTCCAGAATACTGCCCTTTACAGAAGTCTATTTTGTAAGAACTGGATAGACCTGTGACTAGTTTTGTAGTCCTATAGAACTGTGTTCAAATTCTCACTCTGCTATTTGGTCTCTATATGACATAGATGGTCTTAGACAAACACAGTCTGTATCTGAGTATCAGTTTATTGATCTGGAGAGTAAGGTACATTAATATTAATTTAAGTAATGCAGACAATATCTTTAGTTTTTGCCATGTTTGAATGTACAGAACACAGAAAGTGTTTAAATAAATAAATATAAATACAAATATATATATGTTGATTATACCTTATGTATTTTCTATACCTTTAACTATTTCTCTAGTTTATGCTTTGTACTTAGCCTTTTATTAAGAGAATGAGAAGAGTAAAATAAAAAACAAAAGTAAAATAAGAAAACATGTTAAAACAATGTTATACATCAATTTAGGTTTGGAGCAGATCAAAGGAAATTATATATGTATTTCAAATATATATATGCATATAAAACACACATATATTATATACTTTTGTATTAAAAATATTTCATATTAAAATATACAAATATATATTAAAATATTTCATACTAAATATATATTTTATATTAAAATTTAATATATAAGTATATAAACAATATAAATAACATATATAAATAAATGACTAACTGTAACTCTTGGCAAAGAGCCACTATTCTTGTAGTTTTCATCGTTTTTTTTTAAATGAGGAAAAATTAGAAGATTTTTACCTGTAACACAAAAACAAGAATAAAGTAAAAAATGTTTTTAAAACCAAATTAATGGCCAAATAAAAGGAAATATCAGGTTGCAACACCTTAATGAGAGATAGGACTTACTGTTTTCAAGAGACATAAATAGACTCTGATGACCTGATCAATGTGTGGGAAGAATAATGGTTAACTTGCAAAATTAAGTGAAACAGGCATGAGAATTACAGAAGTCAGGGCTAGCAGGGGCTAGGACATTAGCTAGTGAAGACTGGTGAGGACAGTATTTCAGTGGAATCCATTGGTGATCTTGTTTGGGTCATGCAGTTGGCTAGGGAAGGGAAAGTAGGGAAAGAGAGGATGGATTTTTAAAAATATGCACTTTTAAGCATGTTTTTAATTTTTATCTTTAATTGACACATAATGATACATATTTATGAGGTAGAATGTGATGTTCAACATGTATACACTGTGTAATGATCAAATCAGGTCAATATGCATATCCATCACCTCAAACATTTATCTTTTTTTGTGTGTGATGGGAACTTTGAAAATTCTCTCTTCTAGCTATTTTGAGAGATACCATACCTTATTGTTAACTACAGTCACCCTACTATGCAATAAACACCAGAACTTATTCTTTCTTTCTAACTGTAACTTTGTACCCATTGACTGATTTGTCATGGCTCTCCCCTCGTTTCCCCAGCCTCTGGTAACCACCTTTCTATTTGCTCCTTCTATGAGGTTGATTTTTTAAGATTACACATATGCAGTGAGATCACGTGATGTTTGCCTTTCTATGCATGGCTTATTTCACTTCACATAATGTCTTGCAGGTTCAACCATGTTGTTGGAGGTGACAGGATTTCATTCTTTTTAGGATTAAATAGTATTCTGTTGTGTATATATAACACATTTTCTTTATCTGTAGTTGGGCTCTTAGGTTGATTCCATATCTTGACTACTGCAAATATGGAATCAACCTACATGTCCAACCACAGGTGAATGAATGCTTTTAAACTGCAAATTCCCTCAGGTCAGCACATAGTAAGGATGTAAGAAAATTAGAAAAATCTCCGAAATGAAAGCTGGTTTCCTCTTATCAGAGAAAAAAGGAATGCCTAGCAAGGCCAAAATTAGCAATGTTTATTAAGACTTTAAAGCCTGATAATGTGTCACTGTCATGTATTTAAAGCCAGAAAGTAAGTCAAAGACATATCTGAAGAAATATAATGGGTCAATGAGTGATATCCTTCAGGCCTGATGACTAATTCCTGTATGTAAAGAATAAGCTGACTGCATGACTTGTGTGTCTATCCACTTCAGCATTTTTCTGACAGATCACAGCGTCAGGGGCCCTCTCACCCTCGAATAAAGGATAGGACTGTTCTCCATTCATGGACAAGCCTCAGTAACCTGTGATACAGGAATAAAAGTCATTTCTAGGTTCACATTAACCGTTGATGAACTTCAGTACTTCTAAGCTTTTATTTCCTACTGCTGAAAGCTTTCTAAGGTAATAGTAATGTAATTATTAAGTATATTTTTCAAGTGTTTTTATATCTTCCTTCCTTCCTTCCTTCCTTCCTTCTTTCCTCCTTCCTTCCCTCCCTCCTTCCCTTCCTCCCTCCCTCCTTTCCTCCCTCCCTCCCTTCCTCCCTTCCTCCCTTCCTCCTATCCTCCCTTCCTCCCTTCCTCCCCTCCCTCTTCTCCTATATGACAGAAACTGAAAAGAGCTATGCAGTTCAATTATTCTGATTCTTTAGGTTCCATCTATATGAAACAGGCCATGCATCAGAGACATAGACACATCAGAATTCCCATCTGCACTGCATTAAACACTACTTAGGATAATCAGCCTCAGCAGAACCAAACCTCTCAGTCCCACTTGCTGTCATGTGTGCCGAGCCAAGCTGCATAGAGAAGAAGAAAACCTCACTGATAGGGTACAGGGTGCATGTGAAATTTCTAACAGTGCTATCTATAATCACTAAGATAAGATGCATGGGTTGTCAGAGTTAACTCTCCCACTGAACTATGCCTAAAGCCATGTGCTCCAGTGGCTAAATGGAGGCAGACATTACAAAGGTTTTAAATTTTTGTTTGTTTTGTTTTGCTGATGACAGATGTTTGAACACCCACACAAAACGATGGCTTTAGAACTCAGTTTCATTGGATCAAAATGTGAGTATTTGTGTGATATTTGGTTTTGTAGACAGTAAAGTCTTAGGCAATTAGAAAAGCTTTTTCAATAAAGTGTATTATTATATTAAACATCTTTTAAAACTTTTATAAATATGGTTTGTATTTCTTTATTATCTTTCTGAGAGTGGGGAACTTTATAGTTTGAATTTTCTCAAAGCAGAGGGATTCTGAGTTTATTTGGGAGGTAATCCAAGAAAATCACCAGTAGGGGTTTGGAGAAATGAGGCAGAGAATGAGATGAAGCCAATCAAGAAGGCTTTCTCAAGGACATTACCACTGCAGATAGTTGGAGTTTCAAATCCATGGGAAATTTAGGCATTCTGAACCAACCATGCTGCAGTTATCCCATTTGAGGGATCAAGGAGCTAGGCTATTATCCATCAACTTCCGATGTTACTGGTTATTGATTTATCCTGGGAGTTTCAGTTCCCAGCACTTCCCAGTCAGTACTGTCCTAAGCCAAGTGGTGGTCAAAGGAAGCCCTCAGACATAAAACCTGTCTTTTTTTTTTTTTTTAAGTGCTGAGATACATGTGCAGAATGTGCAGTTTTGTTACACAGGTATCCATGTGCCATGGTGGTTTGCTGCACCTATCAACCTGTCCCCTGGGTTTTAAGCCCTGTATGCATTAGGTGTTTGTCCTAATGCTCTCCCTCCCCTTGCCCTCCATCCCCCATCAGGCCCCAGTGTGTGATGTTCCCCTCTCTGTGTCCATGTGTTCTCATTGTTCATTTTGGTAGCTGAAAGTCAGGTTATATGCCAAGGGGGATAGGCAGGACACTGGAAGTATCTGCTAAAGAGGTCTATTAACCTTTCCATTTTTTACATGGAGAAATCAGGACAAAGTTTTTTTTACATTTTTTATATCGAAATGTAAAAAGGCCCACTGCACTAATTGGCATATAAAACATGCTAACATCTATTAAAATAGAAACAACAAATTAGCCTGTTTATTTTGGTTTGTATCTTTAATTCTCAAGTCTATATCAAGATAATAAAAGATACTGAACTTGATTTCTTCTCTCTAGTTCTCAGAGTGACTAGCTATACAGTGACTAGTGATTAGTACTGACAATGCTATGAGAATCTTTCAGAAAGTAATAAAAGAGTAGCATTTCATAGTTTCAACCTGGTATTTGGAAGTCAGAAGAAATCATATTTACATCATGCTTCTGATGATACCTTTACTATCGATAATCATAGGTTAATTCACCTGAATTCAGATCAGATATGCAATTTAATTCCATTTTGAGTGTATATTCTATTGCATTATATTCTATTTAGCATGTATTGAGTGTTAACAATCTGAAATATGCATGTGACTTTAGCTACTTAAAAAAATTAATTTGAAGTTCGGGTGTGGTGGCTCATGCCTGTAATCCCGGCACTTTTGGACACCGAGGTGGTGGATCACTTGAGATCAGGAGAGAGAAAGCAGCCTGGTCAACATGGTGAAACCTCATCTCTACTAAAAATACAAAACAAAATTAGCCAGGTGTGGTGGTGGGCACCTGTAATTCCAGCTACTTGGGAGGCTAAGGCAGGAGAATTGCTTGAACCTTGGAGGCGGAGGTTGCAGTGAGCCAAGATCGAGCTACGGCACTCCAGCCTGGGCAACAGAGCAAGACTCCATCTCAAAAGAAAGAAAAAGAAAAATTAATTTGAGAGCGAGATGCTGCTCTCTGTAACACAAATGAGTTACCTATACCGAAATTTATTCATTAAACAATTGTTATCAAGTATTGTTAATTAACCCAGTTTTAACACATTTTTCTACAATGCACTATTTTTAAATATATTTTGATATAATCCCATATTTATTTTCTAGATGTTTTATTATACAATTTTTAAACATACAGCTAAATTAGAATTATGCAGTGATTACCTATCTGTCCATAACATTTATTCTGTAATTAACATTTAACTATATTTATCAGTTAAATCTGCATTTGTTTTCTATCACCACTATAACAAATCACCACAGCTTAACACAGCACAAATTTATTACAGGTCAAAAGTTCAGAATGGATTTCAGTGGGCTAAAATCAAGATGTTGGCAGGTGGGCCTTTCTTTGGCAGGCCTTTTTGTAGGCCCTGAGAGAGAATTCATTTCCTTGTCTTTTCCAGCCTCTAGAGGTCACTCACTTTCCTTGGCTTGTGGTGTCTTCCTCTATCTTGAAATTTAGCAGTGTAGCATCTTTAAATCTTTCCTGACTCTGAACCTTGCTTCTCTTGGCAGATCTCCTTCTCTCACTCTTCTGCCTTATTCTTCCATCTTTTAAGGCCCTTTGTGATAAAATTGAACCCAGAATAACCCAGGATAGTCTCCTTAGTTTAAAATCCTTAAATTATTGACATCTGCAAAGTCTCCTTTGCCACGTAATGTATTGTATTCAAAGCTTCCAGGAATAGGGATGTGGACATCATTGAGGTCCATTATTATGCCTCCCGTTGATCTCCTTTCATCCATCAATCCATCTAATTTTAGAGGTGAATTTTTAAGTAAATTGAAAGATGCTTATTCTCAAAGGCTACTCCCAATTGAGTTATCAATAAAGAAAAGTTACTCTATATCTTTAAATCTCCTTTAAAGAAGAATATATATTATAAGTTTCTCATACTTTTCCGGAATTTGTCTGTGTGAATGCTTCCACAGTTCTGCTACTCTATGCATGTGTCCTCACTAATTTGGTTAGTATGTTAACACAAGATGCTGATTTACAGATAATATTAATGTGTGTTCAGACATTTGTTTCTTTCTACTGTTTGATATAAATATTTTGCACTCAAGAATTCAATATTAAACCCTCCTTACAAAATCAGTTGATGATTAGAGAAATGAATCCATTTTCCAGTAGATATTTTATCCTTATGGGTCAAATTTAGCCCCAGTGCAACTCATTAGCTATCTCTATCCAACCAAACAAAAATAATCCTTTAGAAAATCAAGGGGATACCCCTTCTGCAAGGTGGTCATGTTGCAAGAGAAATATAAAATAATGAAAAATTCAGTTATTATGTAGATTTGTCTGTACAATATTATATCAACTTTGAATTTACAAATTTATAATATCATATCTAATGAACTAGAAATCACCATGTTTCAATTCAAAAAATTGATGAAGTCACAATTGTAATAATATTAACTAGCATATATTCAGTATTGATTATCTTCCAGATAGTGTAAATTATTTAAATATTATCAACCCTATTCAATAGATAAGAAAAAATAGGTGTGTACAGACTAAGTAAAACATCAGTGTTCGTACTGCTAATGTGTGCAGAAACCAAGATCTAAACAATCCTTCTGAGCACTGTGCCTGGTGCACAGGTAGAGAGAGGTACCAAGAAAGTCATCCTTTTTAGTCTGTATAGAATAAAGAGAAGATTTCTGTCAAAGTCAGTTTGGGGTGCTAAAAGAAAATACCGTAGATTGGTGGCTTAAACAGTATACATTACTTCGCAAAGTTCGAGACTAGGAAATCTAAGATCAAGGCACCAGTAGATCCAGTGTCTGGTGAGGATCTGGTTTCTGGTTTGCAGATGGTCATATTCTAGTTGTATCCTCACATGACAGGAAGCAGAGAAAGAGAAGTAGCAAGCTTCCTTCTGTCTTTTCTTCTAAAGGCACTGATCCCATTCGTGAAGGCCCCACCCTCATGATCTAATTACCTTCCAAATGCCCCACCTCCTAAAATCATCACAGTAAGGGTGAGGATTTCAACATAGGAATTTGGGAACATAGATATTCAGTCCATAACATCCCACCCCAGCCTCCCAAAGTCATGTTTTTCTCAGATGAAGGGAAAACATTTCTTTCATCCAAAAGCCCTCAAAGTTTTAACTTATTTCAGCATCAACTCTAAAGAACACACACTCGTCTTCAATACAAGGAAAGAAGGGCCCTGCAGGGGATGCAGATATTATTAGGGCTGCCGAATTCTCATGTAAATATTGTCTGAGTTAGATAGGGTGAGACTCCAAGTATGACTCATTCTGGGGTAACATTTATCTTCAGCTGTGAACTTGTGAAACCAAACAAGTTACATGCTTCCAAAACACAATGATGGAACAGGCATAGAATAGACTCCCCTATTCCAAAAGGGAGAAATGAAAAAGAAGGAAAGGGTGAGAGAGCACAAGTCCCAAGAGTGCCAAAAACCTAGAAAGGCTAAGAGATTATAAATCTTGAGAATATTTTCTTTTGACTCAATGCTTTTCCTTCCAGACTCACTGGGACATCAGTCCAGCCTCCTCCAAGACCCATTATGGCAGCAGTTCTTCATCTGTGGCTCTGCAGGCAAGGATCACAGGTTGTGATTCTGCCAGGTAGAAGTTGTGCTTCTGTGGATCTGTCAGGTGGCCTTGCCCCCAAGGCTTTGCTGGGTGTTGGTACTACTCTTTGAAACTGAGATGGAGACAGTCCTGCACCCCCCACCCTCAGGCAGTCTAGATGTGCAGTGGAAGTGGCAGTCCTAAGATATCAGCATTATATGCAGGGTCCTTCTTTCCTTATCTTGAAGAAAGTTGTATGTTTGCAGGTGAAGAGCCCTTATGATCCATTCCCGTCGAGTCTTCCAACAGTCTTTCTCCATTTTGTCCTGTTTTCTTTGTTCCTAAGTCCCAGCTAGGAATGTTTCTTCTGCTGTAATGCCATCTCTGTGCCTGGCTTCTGTTGAGTTGGCTGATTAGGTTATGGTTCACATCCACACTAATCTTATTAAATGGTCACTCTACTACAGCCTTAGTATTCTTTTTCAAATGCACCTTCTCATTTTTATATTTTGTAATGTGGATAGGCTGATAAATTTCCACATCCTAAAGTTCTGGTTTCATTTTGCCTAACAGCTCTATCTTCTGTTCAGTTCTCTCCTGTACATTTCACTATAAGAAGTTAAGAGAAAGCAAAACACCTTACGAGTACTTGGTTTACAAATCTCAGATGAATATACAATGTCATTACTCACAAATTCTACCGTCCACACAACACTAGGAACGCAAACACAATTCAACCAGGCTTTTCTTTTGGAGCACTCACCAGAATCAGAATCAGAATTTATAAACCTCTTCAGGTAAAATCAGCATTTGCTAACATGTGCATCAAATCTCTTCCAGCTTCTACCCCATTATCCAGTTCCAACGCCTCTTCCATATATTCTTGGCCATTTTTTTACATCATTAACACACCTCTCGGTACCCATTTATGTCTTAGTCTGTTCGGAGTGCTAAACAGAATACCATGGACTGGATTGCTTAAACAACAGAAATTTATTTTTCACAGCTTTGGAGGCTGGAACATACACTATCAAAGTGCCAGCAGATCCAGTGTCTAATGAAATCCTGCTTCCTGGTTTGCAGATGGCTGTCTTCTAGTTGTATTTTCATATGGTGGAGAGCAGAGAGACACAAAGGAAGCAAGCTCTATGTCTCTTCTTCTAAGGGTTCCAATCCTGTTCATGAGGGTTCCACCCTCTTAGCCTAATTGATATGGACAGGAGACCATTGATATGGTGGCTCCCCAGCAAAGGCCCCATTCTCAAGTCTGGATACCCATGGCCCTAAATGAGAACAAGCATTCTTGTTTTCGTGCCCAAAATGTTGCCTTTTGGCTTGCCATGCATCCTGTCCTGCCACTGTATAAATCCCAAGGCCCAAGCTGCAGACCAGCAGTTCAGCAGACCAGCAATGGTGGAATGACACAGCAGAGAAACAGAGGAGCGATGTCTAGATGTCTAGATGCTGAGGGAAGTTCTGCTGGGGGTGGTCGGAGAAGAGTCCGGCTGCTGAGTAGCCTGACTCCAGGTGAAGACCACCTTCCCATTCCATCCCCTCTTTTCGTTCCCCATCCATCTCGCTGAGAGCCACCTCCACCACTCAACAAAACCTTGTACTCATCCTTTGAGCCTGCATGTGATTTAATTCTTTTGTGACACTGGGCAAAAGCTTGGGATACAGAAGTCTGTCACACTGGCCCTCTGTCCTTGCAATAAGGTCCCGGGTCCATTTAGCTGATTAGTACACAAGTCATCTGCAGACATCAAAGCTGAAAGAGCTTGGTAACACTAGGGTTGCAGGCACCCACCCCTAGACACTACCGCAGGGCCAAGAGCCCAAAGCACTTGCTCCAGCCTCTGCACCTGCCCATCTACATGCTTCTCGTAAAGGTTTGAGCTGTGGTGGGGGATGACCAAACAGGCGAACCACATTCCTGTCTCATGTCCTGCAAGGGGAATCAGGGAATGCTACTGTTTCATAATTACCTCTCAAAGGCACCACCTCCTAATACCATCACACTGGGGTTAGGATTTCAACATATGAATTTGAGGAGGGGTGCACAAATATTCAGTCCACGACACTTTGCAACAGTGGTAACTTCCAAAGAATATGTCAGGGTCAGTCAACAGTAGAAACTAGAGTAGGATTTTTCAGACGAAGAAAACAGAATTTTAAAAAATATGTAGAGCATCGTTTCTCAAGTGAGGATGACGCTCACCCCCTAGAGGCATTTGGTGATGTCTGGAGGCATTTTTACCTGTCATAACTATGTGAGGTTGCTACTAGCATCTAGGGGGTAGTGGTCAGGGATGCTACTATATGTCCTCCAATACACAGGACAGACTTTGCAACAAGAAATTACCATTAAAAAAATATCAGTAGTGCTCATATTGAGAAACTCTAATTTAGAGCACATACAAATGCCTGAACCAGCATGTACAGGGGACAGGTAGTTTCAGGTTGCTAGATGTGGGATTGAGTTGGAGGAAGGAGAATGGTGGGACTATTGTATGTCATTCATAAATAGCTTTATAGTTAGGCTAAGGAGTCTAGATTTTATTCTCCAAGTAACGGGGAGCCAAGGAAAATTTTAATAGTGGGGTTACATGAAAAATCTGTATATCTTGAAAAGGG